>NC_134481.1:3967538-4064915 GCF_964194025.1 Convolutriloba macropyga
GACTGACGCAAATTTTTTTAATCACTTTGAACCGGCTTGACTCAACAGTCAAGAAATAAAAATATAATTTACATAAAAAACAGACAAAATTTATGCGTTTCCGAACTTTGCTTTTCTAATTTAGCACTTTTTGAAGTAATGACCTCAAAGCAAAATTTTTCGGTTTTTAAATTCCATATGGATAAAAGATAGTACAAAAATAGTATGACAAACATTCAACAATTCCTTGAAAAAAAAAAGAGCCATATTTTTTAAATAGGAGACTAATTTTGGGAAACAATTGACGAAATTGTAAAACCTTAATTTGTATATCACTAATCGCAAAATTCTTTACATCATAGCCAACGTTAGACTGACGCAAATTTGTTTTATCACTTTGAACCGGCTAGACTCAATAGTATGAAATAAAATTAAAATTTAAATAAAAACAGAGGAAGTTTATGCGTTTCCGAACTTTATTTTTCTAATTTACCACTTTTTGAAGTAATGACCTCAAAGCAAAACTTTTTGGTTGTTAAATTCCCTATGGACAAGAGATAGTACAAAAATAGTGCGACAAACATTCAACAACTCCTTGAAAAAAAGGCTCACATCAAATTTTATTAAATAAGAGACTATTTTTGGGAAACAATGGGCGAAATAACAAAACTCAAACTTATATATCACTAATCGCAAAACTTTTTGTCGCTTATCGCAAATCATAGCCAACTTTAGCCTGACGCACATTTTTTTACCACTCTGAACGCCTAGACCCGTCAAGAACAAATGCATTTTACATAAAAACAGGAAAAATTTTTTGGGTTTCCGAATTTTACTTTTCTAATGTACCAATTTTTCAAGTATTGACTCCAAAGCAAAAATTTTGTTTAAATACCATCCATATGAATGGGAAATACAATGCAAATGGTATGGGTAACACTCAACAACTCGTTGGCCGATGGGGCTACGTCATAATTTTGCAACACAAAACGATTTTGGAGAAACAATTGACCAAAATGCAAAACCTGACTTTTTATAATACTAATCTTGATTTTCTTTACATCATAGCAAAATTTAGCCTGACAAACTTTTGTCTCATCAGTTTGAACCACCTAGACCCAACAATCAAGAAATAAGAGGGCATTTCACATAAAAAAACAGACGAATATTTTGCGTTTCCAAACTTTACTTTCCAAATGTACCCCTGTTTCAAATATTGGATCCGAAGCAAAAATCTCCTATTTATTACAATACTTATGAATAGGAATATTACGAAAAAAGTACGATTGACATTCGACAGCTCTTTGAACCAGAGGTTCACATCATACGTTTTTTTAACAAAGACGAATTTTGAGAAACATTTGACGAAATTGCATAACTCAACTTTCGATATCACTAATCGCTAAAATCTCTAAATCATAGCCAACTTTATTTTGTGGCCCATTTTCTTCACCACTTTGAACCTAGAGCAAATAGTCAGGAAATAATAAGAAAAATTAATCAAAAACAAACGAAATTAATGCGTTTCTGATCTTCAGTCATCAATTACATTTTTTATTGGAGAATTGAATTAAAAGCAAAACCTTTTGGCTTATAACATTGCGTATCGATAGCAGACAGTACAAAAATAGTGTCACGAACATTCAACAACTTTCTCACCAGTAGGGTCACATCTTTTTTTCAATAGACGATTTTCGAGAAACATTTGAAGCAATTGCAAAACTCAACATTGTATATCACTAATCGCAAAATTATTTACATCATAGCCGACGTTAGACAGACGCACATCTGTTTTACACTTTGAACCGGCTACACTCAACAGTCAAGAAATAAAAAGAAAACTTACATAAAAAACAGACAAAATTTGTATGCTTCCGAATTTTACATTTTAATTCACCACTTTTTGAAGTATTGACCTCAAAGCAAAACTTTTCAGTTTTTAAAATTCCATTTGGATAGGAGATAGTTCAAAAATAGTATGACGAACATTCAACAACTCCTTGAAAAATAGGGTCAAAACATATTTATTGAATAGGAGACTAATTTTGGGAAACAATTGACGAAATTGCAGAACCTAACTTTATATATCACTAATGGCAAAATTTTTTCAATCAAAGCCAACTTGTGACCGACGCATATTTGTTTTGCCACTTTGAACCACCTAGACGCAGTAGTCAAGAGATATGAAGAAGATTTACATAAAAAGCAGAAAAACTTATGCATTTTGGATTTTTAATTCTCTATTGTATTTTTCTTTGATTTATTGACCTCAAAGCAAAACTTAAGGGTTTTTTACATTCCATATGGATAGCAAATGATACAAAAATAGTATGAGCGACATTCAACAACTTGACCCATAGGATCACATCATAATTTTTAAATTGGAGACGAATTTTGAGAAACATCTGACAAAATTGCAAATTTGACTTTATATCACTATCCGCAAAATTCTTAACACAATAGCCAAAATTGATCTGACAAACGTTTCCTTTACCAGTTTGATCCACGTAGACTTGAAAAACAAGAAATAAGAAGCAAATTGGCTAACAAAAACAACGTTTTTGCGTCTCCGAAATTCCGAACTTCAGTTTTCTAATGTAGAGCTTGAATGAGCAGCAACCAACAACTCCTTGACCCATAGGGCTACATCACATTTTTTAAGTAAGAGACAGATTTTGAGAAACATGTCACGGAACTTTAAAAATAGGCTTTATAAATCACTAATTAAGAAAACCTAAAAATCATAGCCAACGTCAGCCTGATGGGAGCTAGTACAAAGATAGTCGGATAGGAGATGACGAACATTCAATACTTTCTTGAACCATATTTTCCTGGTCTCATATTTTTTTTTAATTCAGACGAAATCTGAGAAACAAAAGACGAAATTGCAAAACTTGACGTTATATATCACTTTTTGGCAAATTTTCTTATTTCACAAAAAACTTTAGCCCAAAAACACAGGTGTTATACTACTTTCAGCAGCCGAGACCCAGAATATGGAAACAAGGCAATTTCTTACAGAAAAAAACAATCGAAACCTTAGCTTTTACTACATAAACATTTTGTAAGTACCAACGTTTGAAGCGTTAAACAAGAAGAAAACAAGAGGAAATTTATGCGTTTCCGAAATTTATTTTTCTAATTTACCACTTTTTGAAGTAATGACCTCAAAGCAAAACTTTTTTGGTTTTTTGAAATTCCATATGGACAAGAGATAGTACAAAAATAGTGCGACAAACATTTCAACAACTCCTTGAAAAAAAGGCTCACATCAAATTTTATTAAATAAGAGTCTAATTTTGGGAAACAATGGACGAAATTACAAAACTTAAAATTATATATCACAAATCGCAAAACTTTTTACATCATAGCCAACATCAGCCTGACGCACATTTTTTTACTGCTCTGAACCGCCTAGACCCGTCAAGAAAAAAGGCATTTTACATAAAAACAGGAAAAAATTTTTGGGTTTCCGAACTTTACTTTTCTAATGTAACAGTTTTTCAAGTATTGACTCCAAAGCAAAAATTTTGTTTGAATACCATCCCTATGAATGGGAAATACAATGCAAATGGTATGGGCAACATTCAACAACTCGTTGGCCGATGGGGCTACGTCATAATTTTGCAACACAAAACGACTTTGGAGAAACAATTGACCAAAATGCAAAACCTGACTTTTTATAATACTAATCTTGATTTTCTTTACATCATAGCAAAATTTAGCCTAACAAACTTTTGTCTCATCAGTTTGAACCACCTAGACCCAACAATCAAGAAATAAGAGGGCTTTTCACATAAAAAAACAGACAAATATTTTGCGTTTCTAAACTTTACTTTCCAAATGTACCCCTTTTTCAAATATTGGATCCGAAGCAAAAATCTCCTATTTATTACAATACTTATGAATAGGAATATTACGAAAAAAGTACGATTGACATTCGACAGCTCTTTGACCCAGAGGTTCACATCATACGTTTTTTTAACAAAGACGAATTTTGAGAAACATTTGACGAAATTGCATAACTCAACTTTCGATATCACTAATCGCTAAAATCTCTAAATCATAGCCAACTTTATTTTGTGGCCCATTTTCTTCACCACTTTGAACCTAGAGCAAATAGTCAGGAAATAATAAAAAAAATTTAATCAAAAACAAACACAATTAATGCGTTTCTGATCTACAGTCATGTAATACACTTTTTATTGGAGTATTGAATTAAAAGCAAAACCTTTTGGCTTATAACATTCCGTATGGATAGCAGATAGTACAAAAATAGTGTCACGAACATTCAACAACTTTCTCACCCGTAGGCTCATATCTTTTTTTCAATAGACAATTTTCGTAAAACATTTGAAGCAATTGCAAAACTTAACATTGTATATCACTAATCGCGAAATTATTTACATCAAAGCCGACGTTAGACTGACGCACATTTGTTTTACACTTTGAACCGGCTACACTCAACAGTCAAGAAATAAAAAAAAATTACATAAAAAACAGACAAAATTTGTATGCTTCCGATTTTTACATTTCTAATTTACCACTTTTTGAAGTATTGACCTCAAAGCCAAACTTTACAGTTTCTAAAATTCCATTTGGATAGGAGATAGATCAACAATAGTATGACAAACATTCAACAACTCCTTGAAAAATAGGGTCACAACATATTTATTGACTAGGAGACTAATTTTGGGAAACAATTGACGAAATTGCAGAACCTAACTTTATATATCACTAATGGCAAAATTCTTTAAATCAAAGCCAACTTGTGCCCGACGCATATTTGTTTTGGCACTTTGAACAACCTAGGCGCAGTAGTCAAGAGATATGAAGAAGATTTATATAAAAAGCAGACAAAACTTTGGACAATGCATTTTGGATTTTTAATTCTCTATTGTATTTCTCTTTGATTTATTGACCACAAAGCAAAACTTAAGGGTTTTTTACATTCCATATGGATAGCAAATGATACAAAAATAGTATGAGCGACATTCAACAACTTGACCCATAGGATCACATCATAATTTTTAAATCGGAGACGAATTTTGAGAAACATCTGACAAAATTGCAAATTTGACTTTATATCACTATTCGCAAAATTCTTAACACCATAGCCAAAATTGATCTGACAAACGTTTCCTTTACCAGTTTGAACCACGTAGACATAAAAGTCAAGAAATAAGAAGAAAATTTGCTAAAAAAAACGTTTTTGCTTCTCCGAAATTCCGAACTTTAGTTTTCCAATGTGGAGCTTGAATGAGCAGCAACCAACAACTCCTTGACCCATAGGGCTGCATCACATTTTTTAAGTAAGAGACAGATTTTGAGAAACATGCCACGGAACTTTAAAAATAGGCTTTATAAATCACTAATTGCGAAAACCTAAAAATCATAGCCAACGGCAGCCTGTTGGAGCTAGTACAAAGATAGTCGGATAGGAGATGACGAACATTCAATATTTTCTTAAACCATATTTTCCTGGTCTCATATTTTTTTAATTCAGACGAAATCTGAGAAACAAAAGACGAAATTGCAAAACTTGACGTTATATATCACTTTTTGGCAAATTTTCTTATTTCACAAAAAACTTTAGCCCAAAAACACAGGTGTTATACTACTTTCAGCAGCCGAGACCCAGAATATGGAAACAACGCAATTTCTTACAGTAAAAACAATCAAAACCTTAGCTTTTACTACATAAACATTTTGTAAGTACCAACTTTTAAAGCGTTAAACAAGAAGAAAGACCTCCTGGTGTTCCCACATTTATAGATAGAAGGCACGAACTACCCATTGAGGATGAGAGTATCATTGAAAAACTCATTCCAGAGTGTCACGTATAATTCAAGAAAAAGCAAAAGTAGACATTACATATCACTTATCGAAAACATAATTTCCTAAAGACGACGTTGAGCTAAAAGAGGATTGTTAAACCACTTTGAGCAGCATAGAGCCAGTTGTAATGAAAATAAGACTAAATTTTATAACAACTACTTGACGCAGGGGATCACAAGACTTTCAATTAGGATAGTAGTTCACATTTTTTAAATTCCAACTTACACACTTTTCATGTATCAAACTTTTCCGGTACTGATCTTTAAAACTATTCAAGGTTTTTTACAATCCAGTTTCATAGGTGAAACAACTAAGATATTGGGTATAGCAGTATACATTTCCTTGACCGAGAGGTTAAAATACGTTTTTTAAATGTATAATCACATTTTTGAGAAACAAAATGAAAAATTATATGAGGCCAGTTGGATCTTTGCCTATATCAAAATCCATCGAAGAACAAAATTGGCTTATTATATTGCTTCAATTAGCATAGACTTAACATTCCTGTAAAAAAAAAAACTTGTTAAAAAGAAGACAGTCCAAAAAGAAGACAGTCAAGAGTCTCAAAATTTTATTCAATCGCTCAGAACTTCTACCAAATGGTTGCAATTGCCATACACCGACTTTTTGGCATCGACAATGAACCTGGGGACGTAACGTCGACAGACAGAACACATTGCAAATTTGTTGTTGGTAAAATTTCGACAAAATCCTCACGGCAAATAGGGCACCTCTGTCGCTGATTGCATAAAAAAGCTGATTGGAGATACTTTCGAGTCAATCTTAATAGAACTCTGCATCTGAAATGCTCAATTAGATAGCTTTCGTGTAGAACAATAACATTATGTTCCACATCCTCCAAATAGAAGGGGCAGATGGAGTTACTTTAAGGCATTCCGGCAATCAATGGATTTACACTCCAAACGTCTGAACAAATAAAATAATGTCTGTTTATCTTGCAAATAGAAGACTATCAAAAAATAGAAGGCTGTAATAAGAGTAGCTTTGGAAGACAGTAGTACTTCAGGGCAAACCAGTGCAATACAAGCAACAAAATGAAAACAAACATTTCAACAAAAATTTGAAAACTGTGATTGAACTTCATTAAAAGTTATTAAATCAAAACTTATCAGACAGTCGACAAAAATTTTATAGGTTAAGGTCACACTTGAAGTCAAAAGACTGACTCATTCTTTTTTACACAGTTTGGACAAAAAAACATTTGAATCTTTTACAGCACACTCAATGCAGATCACAAATCAGCATCGAGCTCAAAATGAAAAACCCATGTCACCGAAAACCGATGTGAAGAACTCCCACAAATAGTCGCTGTAGCTTGGATTTGGATTATTGAAATTCGCAGCCAGAAAGTGGCGAACAAAGAGATACTTCTCCGCAACTTTCTGCCACCAATCATTTCCAGTTCTTTTGTTTTTTGCCCAACCCGGAGACATCGAGACTCATGACCTCAGACCCTTCTTATACTTTGTTTCTCTAACTTCTTGCGCAGACTGTGCTTACATGACTGCGTCAATCAGCAATTGTTATTCAAACTACGAGGAAATACGCAGGGTCTTCTTTGCTGTCAATTTTTAATGTCGATCTTGGAACACCATGTTTCTTCGAGGCATTCAGCCACGTAATCCCTTTGATTCTTACCTCTTTAGCAGACGCGTTTAAATCATCACTGGGATATCTCTCAGTTGTTTTTTGAATGTAATTGTGAGGCATTTGACACTGAAAAAACAAAAACGAAATGAGATATCACCCAAAAGACAAAACGAAAAACTCATAAGGCAAAAATAAAAGCGGCAACTTTTTTCAGTTTCTTTGAACTATGAATAAAAAATTTTCTACTAAAACTCACTCATGTTCAAAGATATTCACCAACGGTAGCTAAACAAGTTTTCGTTTACAGTTAGTGGCAGGAGTTTTTCAATATTAGAATCCTGGCTAATAGTCTGTACTTTTCCAATTTTCTGACTTCAACGAAACTGTAAACGTCAGCCGTTGATTGAGAAGATCTGTGCTTTTTTAAATGTGGTAGAGCAAAACAGAAGCAAAATTTTGTTTGTCAATTGTAATGACAATCGAATTTTGCACAATTTTTTCTCGCCGTTAGAGACAACAGAAATGAACGAATTTCTAGACGACGAATGAGAAAGGGTAAATTTCTCGAAATTTTTTGTGTAATAAAACAGAGCAGAAAAATCTCTGAGATCAGAAGGGTTTCTTTCAACCATACAGCCCGCTGTTTGAAAGACGTTCTCTTCCTAAGAGACAGACACAGGTTGTATAGCGTGTCTTTTCGACGATTTTTGCAGCAAGCATTTTCGTTCCTTTTATATCGGTCCACCAAAAGCTTCAAATGACACACTGTTCCTTTTGAACTTGCAACTTAGGAGCGATTTGCCGATTAGAATATGATGGCAGACGTGCACCATAAAGGTCCAAAGCTCTTAACCTGCCACGCCAAATGATTGAGAGAATGAATATTCGAAGAAAACACTTTGTCTAAGTGGGCTTCCGCAGTTAGAAGGTGGAACCGTTCAAAAGCGGCAGTGTTCGGAAAAAAATAAAAGCACACATGTGGAATAGCTCACCAAAGGAAACATGTTGTACAAGTTTTTCTTAACAAAACTCCTGAAAACTGCTGTTCCCACAAAAAAAGCCAAACTTTCATCTCGTTTGCTTTGAAAAAGTCCAGCTCATCAAGACTTCACACAAATCTCTTGAAATTACAAGTCAATTGAAGAGAGGCACTGTTTTCGGCATTGTTCTCTAGTAAAAAACAGAAGAGGACGTTTAACAGCAGCAGCATCTGATGCATGTAATCAACCGGAGTAGTGAGAGGTAGATTTTCTATTAATATGGACACCACAGAAGGCCCTTTGACATCTCAAAAAAATGAATCCATACCTTCGTCCTGCATTAAGCTTATATAAGCTTCATGCTGTGCCACCGTTCGCATCTTGTTCCTCTGGTTAGGATACTATAAACCTCTCTTGCCTTCTCCTATTGGTTTGCTTTTTGTCAGACATAGGGTACAGCCAATATAGGCTTTGAATTGTTGCAAATTAGGTATCGATGCTTGCCCTGGCAAATCTGCTACTGAAAATTTAATTGTAGAGTTGACTTCCCAAAGAGTAGAGTTTCATTCAATCGACGACTCACTTAGCAGATTTTCCTTATTTTTGGAAAAAAATTTCCAGTCAGGTATGCCTCGCCGAGCTGTAAGTTTGAAAGAATGATGTTTGCAAACTTGCATCGTATAACCGGAGGTAGATTAAAAAATACGTTGCCAGAGGGGCGACAACGTCGGTTTTTTGAATTAATAAAGCTAACACCATCGAAATTCATTGAAAACAAAAGAGATGTTATTTTATCGCTCAATTCAAAAAACGGCGGGATATTTACCTCTTTCAGAGTGCTCCGGGTAGAATTGTACTCAAATATTGAGTTGAGATTCCTCTTAAGAACAAGTAACATGTCTGATTCGAAATCTAATAAAATTAATTCACTACATGATAGAGTGGTCGTCAAGGCCAGTTTCACAGTCTCATCAATTTTTCGTTTCATTAATTTTAGCGAGGGAACGTAGTTTTCGGGAAATGCAGTCCGCATTAGTTTTATCCAATCTGAAGCTTTTGCGTGTGACGTACCATGACGGGCAGTATTTTCATTTACGCAGATCGCAAAATTCTGCTAAGAAAATGTGCAGCTTTACCCGTTAGCAGAAACACGCGCATCTTCTGATGACGAATCTGAGACGTAGTCATTTTTTGCGCTCAACGAGAACCTGGGAGCCAAATTTTCTACTCTTTTGTTAGGCGTTGACACAAAATTGTTCATTTATTGAACATCGGCCACCGAAGAATCTGTTGCTCCAGAAGAGGTATCACACTGCGATAGATCAAAATCTGATGAACTACTGCTATAAGCAATTCCTATTTTGGTTTGGGTGTTTTCCTGCAACGTTTCGACCGGAGAACTGGTTGTCGTCTCCGCCGGATACGAAAACTGAGCAGAACAACTTTAGGTCTGAAGTCGGGTTTTCTTCTCAGCGACAGACACGTTAGACTAATGTCTATCAAACAGAATAAAGAGACAGTCCTGATTCACTTCTACAAAGAAATCATTACCATAACTAACTGTTATTTTATCATTTTGTTCAGAAGAGCAAAGTATCTCCAACTGGATACAGCGTCGGGAATGACTTCTTACAGATTGAAACTACAGTTAGGTTTACAAGAGTGGTTGGCAAAGCGAGTAGGGCCTAACATGACTCGATCGAACCTAAAGTCGTCCGTCCATCTTTCTGAATGTTTAAATGTCGTTGAAGTTCGCTAAAAACTCACGTGGAATTTTTTCAATGAATACAACTATTGATGGCAGAATTTGTAGCGGTTTTGACTTCTTAGTTTGAAAGTTTTTCTCAACCTACGTAAAACAAACCATATCCACCAGAACAGTCCCGTTTGAAAGAATATTGTTCTCCAGTGTAGTCTGATAGGCGTCACGTAAAAAACCATCGAAAAGAGAAGTGCAGAATTTCTACCCAATACTTCTTTATATTCATCTGCCAAAAGTATATGTACCAACCGTTCTACCGAATAGTCATTAACTTCACTAATTTCAATGATGACATGCGCATCAGCCTGCGCAATGCAAAACCATCTCTACAATTTTTTAACAAATGATAAACGATATCCATATTATATCTCAAAAAGCGCAGCCGAAATTTTTCTTCACATGTCTATCAAAAACAAAAACAGCACAGGATTAGTGTTTTTTGTGTTCACTATGATCAGATTTTAATACCGATTACAATGCGATCATTACCGAATTGCAAAATCATTATAAAGCAGCTATTAGCGCTGCACAGGAAGTACAATAACAAACAGTTAAACTTGTACTAGTGGCCGAAACCTACAGGTAAGAAACCTACAGGTAAGACAATTTTTTTGGTTGTCTTTTTCAACGTTGAAGTTTGAGTTTAATATCCAAGCCCATCTGATTAGCGGCATAGCGAGGGTACTTTTATGCTGCTTCGGGGACTTTGAGATATTTCTTTGCACAGGCAGTTCAAAAAATGCAGTTTCGTCTTCAGGCACCGGAGTCCGAATGTCTTTGCGACGCCTATGAGCCCTAATGATGAGTAGTTGGGGCTTGCATTGCTCGCTCTTACCACATATTGCGCAACCCAGAAGACGCCCAAAGTTGGCAACACTGCTAACAGCTGGAACTTGCCTTAAGCTAATCGCCTCGTGCATGACTGGCAGATAAACAGTCGTATTATCGGCAGACAGTAGCTCAACTGTCTTTTGGTAAGTCATGAGAGAGAAAATTCTTCTTTGTTGGCCTGTTCCATTTGCCGTACTTTTCCAAGCTCATTTTGTGCTCATCAACATTTCTAGACATATTACGTTTAAGGCTTCAAATTCTTCCTTTTTTTCAAAGTCATCCGGGTCTTGTTTTTTTTCGAGACTGAACTTTGCAATTCACGACTGGTTTAGTTATTGTCATCAGTTGATTCCATTTGGTCTTCAGCTTCGCTCTCACATAGAACATTCGAAGCAAATTTGGTAAGTTTCTTCAATACTATTTGATCTTCCTCAGATGAGCTTTCACAGCTAGTTATTTCTATGATGAAAAAAAACCAAATTTTGTAAATTTACCTAATTGCATATAGGCTGTCAATTAGTGCTTTTTGTATTAATCGTCACACAAACTTGTCTGGTCTTCACTGGTTCTCCTTTAAATTCAATAAAAAAGCAAATCGAGCGATAGGTTGAATTGAATTTTGCCAAACTCAACACAACTCGTGGGTGAAACTCAAGACGGAATTATAGATATCAACAACAGTTACAACAATCTAAACAGACAACAAAGTTCAGAGGAAAAACGGAACCGCGAACAGCACCAGAACTTCTTTGGGCAAGTAGCCGAACGGAAATGAGAAGACTGTAGCTTGGTATCAAGTTGGCGATATTAAAAGTAGGACGTTGTTATGGTTGTGACCATCCATCATAGAGAGTATTTTTGTTTCATTTTGATCCCACATTGATTGGTACCTGCAACCGCACGATTTAAGGCTTCGTCAATATCGTCTGAATAATTTATACAGCCACACACTAAAAAAAAAGATTTTCAAGATTTGAATCGCGAGGTCCAGGACTATTTCGACTGTTGACTTTTACACCAAGACGCTCGTTAGAGAGCAAGCAGTTCTGCTCACTCCCAAAGATTTTGGCAGTGATTGTAGTGCCAAACACAGACGACCAATCTTCAGTTGGTTTGAGCCTCATCAAGTCCTTTCCGTTAATTATCAAAGGATCGGCGCTTACGCGATTGGCTTTGATCGCCTTTTTCAACGTATTCAAGCAATCAAGTTTGTCACCATCTCTCAAAACTTCGAGAAATTTTTCTCTAAGCCTAGCATTTTCTTTCGTTAGTTTTCCAGTGTGTTCCTCTTGGGCGTTCAGTACCTCATTAAGCTTCCTTGTCACGAAATCCATTGCATCATTCATCAAGTATTCTCCTTGAGGTTTGTCCGCGTGAGAAGTTGAAGCATAATTGCATGGCGTTGAGCAACTTGATTTTGCCAGATCGTTATAGAGGCTCTAATAATCCGTTTCGGACATCATTGAAAAAATGAATGCTCCTCTTTACGGGGTTTTGAATTAACTTTCGTTTTTTTTCTTTACTCTCATTGGTTCCTCATTTTCTTTGTCTCCAGGCAGCAATACACAACCTCCGTCACTATAGTTGCTCGGTACCTTATCTTTTCAAACAAAAAAGTTTATAAGAATGAGACCTATATCGCAGGATGCATTACAGTAGCAAATTCCGAGATGTAGAAAGATTACAAACGAGATCACCAAACAAGCCCAACAGAACAACGTTAATTACTCAATTTCTTCTGCTAATGCTTTTAAAGGCTGAGCTTCATTACTGGTTTAGTATTGAAGGCTCATTTCACTGAACTACAAAAGCAAAAATTTTTCTAGTGCAAGAAACCGATGTTTAGAATAACACTTAATGTACACAGGGCAAAAATTGAACAGTATTTAAAAAAGCGAATCAGTTACTTAGGCAAGCGTTAATCCCTGCAAAAAGGCACAAAACTTGAGCCTGGATTAGCTAATTTTAAAAAAAATTAAAAAAACTTTTCAAAGTAAAATGATTCCAAGAAATTGGAAAATGTAGGGAAGTGTTTACCACTCGAACAGTAAAACTTTTGTTCTAACGCTATGGAACTTATATCCGACAAACTTTTGTATGCTTTTGCGACCTTCACTGACACCTCACGGACGAAACTGTCAACTCAACTTGTTCGGCTGGTTTCATTTTGACAAATGATGCTTGAATCTCCCTGACGACGTTGCCGTGAAGTACAGCTTTCGACCTCATGGACAACTTGTCTGTCAGCGAAATGTTCGACCGGAACGGAGTGTTGTGAATAAGCACTAAAGGATAGCAATCGCATTTCCTATAGAAGACCCAGCGGAGACCTTTTTCTCTTTCTATATCCCGTGGTTAGTTAGGCGTTATCCGCAAAAGACATAGTTCTTCTAAAATTATTGGACAAAATGGCGGCACCGTTGGAGTAAAATAGAACAAACAGTAGCAAAGTCTGAGACGTTCTATCTGTACGGCAAACAAAAAAAGTACAGAGCTAAGCTCCTCTAAAAATTTTCTATTCAAAACAAATGGTTTTGTTTGTAAGAAAACTGAAAACCGAAGCCAACAAAAACAACATTAGCAAAAAATAGGCAATAAAAAGTTAAGATAAAACATGTAGACAAATTGGAGGACAATCAGATAGATTCCGAGGAGTCGAATCGAAATTGCCTTCAACTGTTTAGAACAAATTTCAGTTTCCAAAAGATTGTAGCTGAGACGTTTCCAAATGTCCTTGAACTGTTAATTTACGATTAGGCACACCGGAAGGATCAAATTTTCGGAATTATCTCCCAACTATCGGCTGGGCAAAAGAGCCGTTGACATGAAAACGCGCCCTTTTAATGATGAGCGTTTATGAACTCCCCAGCTTTTGCCTGAGACTGATGGAAGATTGGATTTATCCAACAACTATTGGGTGAAACCAGATTAAATTAAAGATTATGAATTTTGGAAGGTATGTTTTCAGATTAATCCCCCAACTATCGGGGGGATGAGTGAACCGGTGACATCAAAACAGGACCTTTTAATGGTGTGCGTTTATCAAATCCCCTGCTTTTGGTTGAGACGGAAAATAAAATTGAAGTATACCCCAACTATCCGGTGGAACCAGAATAAGTTAAGGATTATGAATTTTGGAAGGTATGTTTTCGGAATCATCCGTCAATTATC
Source organism: Convolutriloba macropyga (assembly GCF_964194025.1). Taxonomy (NCBI): domain Eukaryota; kingdom Metazoa; phylum Xenacoelomorpha; order Acoela; family Convolutidae; genus Convolutriloba; species Convolutriloba macropyga. The sequence continues at coordinate 3,981,711 of NC_134481.1, forward strand.
GAGTGGACAATTGAGCCAATTACATCAAAACAAGCCGTTTTAACGTTGCGCTTTTATGAAATTATCAGCCTTCGGGTGAGACTGATGGAAAATTGGATTTATCCCCCAACTATCGGGTGGAAAAAGGATTTTGAGTGAACCAACGACAAAATATATCAGTTGTGCTTCTAATAGAGATCAAAAAGATTTAAACTTTAAAACCACTCTCACAGTGGTTGTATTCAAAAATAGTTATGAAAAAGAAAACCAAAAAAATAACTGAAGCTTTTGTGTTTCTTAGATTTACGAAATAGGGCACAAATTTAAATTAAACTTTTCCATTTGCAACAATAATTTAATTTACATTGGGCAACGATAAATCAACCAGATCAGGCCTGACATCAGGAGCACTATCAAACTCCCGAACAAGATCACAGTCTGCTTGTTTATACCACCTGTCTTTCATATGTACCGTATCCTGCAAAAAATCTTCATCAAAAGAAAAGGTGCGAAAATAATGTTTAAATTTATTATCTGCAAGACGGTTGTTGAGGGCTCTGATGATATCAAAACCAGCATTTACAGATGTCAAGCAATTGATTATTGGCCGCACTAACAATCGAATTCCATTGTTATTGCAAAAGTTCCCGATCTGAGTGAATTGACCAATAACACTTCTGGTTTCCTCCTTGTACTGGATTGGGTCAATAGGTTTTGCCAATAGATTGCTTCCTCCTAACATCAACATACAAATATCGTGGTTTTCGATAAGCTCCCTCTTTTGCCGCCAGTAGTTTACGTGTGCAACTCCTTGTGCATTGATCGTAAAGTTAGAATGGAACCGGGAAACGTCGGAACATCTTTTGAGGTGCAAGTCTCCAATTATTGGTACTTTTGACATCGCTATCTGGAAAACGAAAGCTTTACCTTGAGCACTTTTTTTACCAGCGTACTTATGGTACACACGTCTGAATCATTGCATCAGTTCATATTACGACGTCTTTCTAACTCCCTTATGCCAGATGGTTTACAAAACAAGCAAGAGATATTCACCAATACCAAATTTTTTTTTTGACGATTATACTCCTAACCTACCTAATTTGCAGCCCTTAGGCGCAACCTCGACCCGTGTGGCTGAGACCTTGCTAAGACCTAGAAAAATAAAATTATAATTTTTCGAGGTGGCGCCTAAGGGTATTCAATTCAAATTTCGTGACAACTTATGTCCCAACTTTGGTCTCTGAGCAGACCGTACTGCGACCATTTTCCAAACCATCGTGTGATCTAAGAAATTATAGTCCCTCATTATGGTATCTTCACCATGATTGGGGGCTATAGATTATCTCACCACTAAGCGGTGGGAGGGGGGTGGGGCTTTAATGGGAAAGACTCGATTTTTGTATTAACGGTCGAAAAAATAGAACATTCGAAAAATAGACACCTAGCACGTGCAAATTTTTTACAAAATTATATACCATGTAATGACACGTGATCTGTACCTGATGGTGCATAACGTACTGGGGCGCACAAAGGGAAAAGATCCCGAAGGTCAACTTCTGGCTTTGTATATAGCAACTTCCGACATTTTAGCTTATTGGGCATTTTACGATGTGCGCCTGCTTGTTTTGGTGAGAAGTAAGAATAACTAAAATTTAAGTCAGATCCAAACAGAATTAAATTGTTGAATTTGTGTCACTCTTCACATTGCTTTAATTTGTGCCCGGGCTGAGGATTTTCCCCAAAAATAACGGGGAAGAGAGTGTAAAGAGTGTATAAATAAAAAAATACCCCCTATTTCTCCGCTTAATTAAGGGTGAAAGAGTGTAATTATAAGAGTGTAATTTTAAAAAAATAAAGGTGGAAGAAGGCAACGAGAATTGATCCCCCCCCCATCTTCCCCCTGTCGAACATGTTACTTTAATTGTCTGCATTAACCATTGCGCCAACTGACACTAGGATCAGATGTTTCAATTTGGTTATATTAGTAATCGTGTAAGAGTGTAATTTTTTATTAGTTCACCCTAAATTACACTTTTTGCAAAGAGTGTAAAAAGAGTGGAGAAAAGAGTGTAAATACAGTGTAATTTTTTAAAATTACACTCTTACCCTCTTTTCTCCTATAAATAGGAGTGGAATGCGCATTACACCCTAATCCCCGCTAATTAGGGGTGGATTAGGGGTGAAACCTCGGCCCGGGTGCATGTTTGTTTAGACCTTTCGCAAAATTTATGACTACGGATTCCGCCATAACATTCTCCTAATGTACGCGGTCTCTCTGCGACCGAGTACGAGAAAGATTGGTCAAATCTCAGGTTATTTCTCTTGTCCAATAACCGACCGCCAGTTGGAGACGGTCTGACATGATTCCCGACCGACTCGCCAATTGCTCGCATGGTGATATCGACGATGGTGGGGGGGGGGGGGGGTGCAATATACTCGACTACAATATTATAGTTACCCATACTTTAATAAAAAACAATTCGGAAGTGCTAGAACATTCAAAAGTGCCCAGGTTTACGTCCAGACCCAAATTGAGCTATGATCAGACTATGCAGACTGAAATGACCTCTGATCAGACTTTCCAGACCGAAGTTACCTCTGATCAGACATTCCAGACCAAAATGATCTCTGATCAGACTTTCCATACCACAAAATGTCCTCTGATCAGACACGACCCAGACCACTGTCCAGACAATAGTGCGCTTATGATCAGACCCAAATTCAGACCCTTGTCCAGACTATAAACAGACTATGATCAGACCATCTTCAGACCATGGTCCAGACTCAACTTCAGACCATTGCCCAGACCTTAATCAGACTGTGATCAGACTCAAATGCGCTCAAAATAGTCTGATCAGAGAAAGATTTTAATTATGAACAAATCTCTTAATTTTGCTATAATATTTTCATTCATAAAAACTGTTCTTTGCAGTATTAAATTCATCTAAGGAGAAGCTAATTCTGAAAATTTTGCTAATAAAAACGAAACCTAACTGTTGAGAAAAAATTTTATTTACCATACCCTTAGTTCATATTTCTGACTCAATGGATGAACTTAGACAGCTTTCCACAAGAAACGTCGTGGTCTTCAGTACATCAAAATTGCCTCTTGAGGGGACCGGCATTTGCTATCAGCTGGACTCCTTGTTTCAGATCAGAGTCATCGGACTTTAAATGAGTCTCTGATCTGAACGCTGATTTATTGTTGCCTCTTGGCAGAGCCAACATCCCTCAATAAGAAAAAACAAAAAAAAATTGAAAAAAAAATGCACTCGAAATCAGACCTTACAGACCGAATTGACCTCTGATCAGACCGAACCCAGACCATGGTCCAGACTATAAAGACTATGATCAGACCTTACAGGCCGAATTGACCTCTGATCAGACCGAACCCAGACCATGGTCCAGACTATAAAGGCTATGATCAGACCGTCCAGACCGAATTGACCTCTGATCAGACCGAAATCAGACCATGGTCCAGACTATTGTGCGCTCGAACCGCTTTCCAGACCCTGTAACTTCGGTCTGGGAACACAGGGGTGTGCCCAGACCGAAATATAGCTCTGATCATAGCTCAATTTGGGTCTGGACCAAAACCTGGGTGAAACATGTTCGAACATGTTCTGTATTAACGCACTTGAGGTTGTCGCACTTTTACTTCGTCTCCTTCGAAGGTCGCAAAACTGAGCATGTCACCATACTTGACATTTGAGATAGACGGTTATTTCATAATTCACATTCAGTGCGCTATTGCCAAGGTTTTAAAATATCAAAACAGATCATTCGAAAGGTCCGATGACAAAGGTTGGAACTAACTGCAATTGTAAAATCAAAAAAAAACTATGCGTAGCCATCAGGGGGGGTGTGTGTTGGTCAGCCTGGTGTCGGAACTACAACTACGTCGAACAAAAACCTCAGTATCTCTGCAACCACTTAACGAAAAAGGATTTTTCGGTAAACTGGAATTTTGATTTAATTTGAAAAAAAACCCTTAAAGCACTTTAATCATTACACATTATTGCAAAGTACAAAAAAATAAGCGATTGAGATTGAACACGCACTGACAATCGGCTGAACAAAAAAATTATAAAGTTCTTAACTTTCTAAACTTTTGCAATTTCGGTTTTTTTTTTAATTTTCGACCTTTGTTAGGGTATGTGCAGAGGCCTTTTTCTCCAACGAAAATTGAAAAAAAGTAATTAATTTTATATATTTATATATATCATGATGAAACCCGTTAAATAAGCTTTTTTTTGATACCAAGAACGTTACGGAACAAAGCAGCAGCAAAAACTAAGTAGTAAAAGAATCACGATGTTCACTGATTTTAAGCGTTTAATAGGTAAATTGCCTTTTTGAACAGTTAACCAGGTTATAAAAGTCATATTTATTAAAAACAGTGAATGGCACAGTTAATGGGCTGCGTTATGATACTAAAATTATCAAACGTTGTCACCAATTCATTGAATGGCAACGATTTTCTTGAGTTACGATACGGATAAATAAGTGTGTTTTTCACATTTCAACAACATAATGAACATATTTTAACTCGTATAACAAAATTTTCAGCCTCACAAACCAATTTCTTGCTAATAAGCTATGAATAAATACACTTTGACACATTGTTCTTTGTTAGTAAAAGCAGAACATTTACAATTTTTGAAAAAAAATTTCTTTTTTTTCTTTTTTTTTTACGAAAGAGCTGTTTCGAAAAAATTACCTAGCGTTAGCATCACGTAAATCAAAACTCCAGTTGCCCCGCCCGTAGGTCAAAATATAATTGCTAGCAAATGATATTCAATACGTAATAAGATTCTGCCGAACAAAAATCATTAACTATTTAAGCTTCTGAAGTTTCGACTTTTTTGAAGTTTTGACCTTTGTTATGTTATTTGTAGAAGCTTTCCTATCAAACACAACTCGATAAGTCGTAATTGTTCAAATCAGCCAATTGCATAGAAGGGCTGTTATATTATTTTAATTTTATCAAAATTTGTAAAAAAATTATTGAATAAGAACAATTTTCTTGAAGGACGTTGCCGATTATTAATTTGTTTTTTTTTTCAACATCAGCAACACAATAAACACATTTTAACTCCTCTAACGAAATTTTCAGCATCACAATCTAATTGCTTGCTAATTAACTCTTTATAAAACACTTTGACACAATAATAGTTGTTAGTAAAGTAGAACGTTAACAGTTTTAAAAAAGAAACATTTATATTTTTTACTGAAGAGCTGTTTTAAAATGATCACCTATTATTAGCTTCATGTAAACCAAAACTATAGCTCACTGTAGTTATCAATTTGTTGAAATATCGATTTTTTTTTTGAATTTTTGACATTTGGTAGGGTAGATGAAGATGCCTTCCTATAAAAACAACCCGACAAATCCAAACTGTTCAAATCGGCCAATTGCATAGAAGGTGGGCTGTTTAATAATGTCAATTTTTTTGAAATTTGCGGTATTTTTATTGAATAACAACAATTTTCTCGGGTCCTGAAGTTGGATTGTGCTTTTCAACATACAACAAATTATTAAACACATTTAAACACGTATAGGGAGTTTTTCAGCATCACAAACCAATTGTGTGCTAATTAGCTTTGAATAAAAACACTTTGACACATTGTTATTTGTTCGTAAAAGTATAACATTAACATTTTTTGAAAAAAACAAACAATCATTTTTTTTACCGAGGAGCTGTTTTAAAAAAGATTACCTAGCGTTAGCATCATGTAAAGCAAAACTATCGATGACTGTGTGGCACAATACAATTAGTAGCGAATGACGTACAATACGAAGTACACTTTTGCCGAACAAAACTTTTTAAAATTGATTAAATTTCAACTTTCTGCCCAACAAGCTGCAGCAAGGGTTCTTGTCGAAAATGCAACACTTTTATGAACAACTGATGACAACCAAAAAAGAATTTCAAGCTATTAAAATCCATTTTGCTTTTGAAAAACCAATTTCCATCCCAAAATAGGTACTTTCGAAAATATCAAGTCCCTGGTTCTATAAAAAAAAGCTTTCCCGAACAAATATTATAAATTTATGTAGGATGTTTTGCTAGTTTGTTGATGAACTTCAATCCATTAAGCTACAGTAAGGGTTCTTGTCGAAAAAGCAACACCTTATGAACAAACGATTATTCCCGTTTTATTTGCTTTGGCTGATTTTAAAACGTGCAAATTGGTCTCAGGGACGGAAATTTTATGGTTTTGCTGCAGATTGTGTTCTTTAATAAACAATTTAGAGTCCGATTTTTTCCCAAACAATAATTTCAAGCTACAAATTATCAATTTTGCTTTTGAAAAGCCAATTTCCATCCGAAGTAAGTACTTTCTAACATATCAAGTCCTTGGTTCTGGATATAAAAAAGGTTTTTCTCGAAAATATTTTATAATTTTATGTAGGAGGTATTTCGCTAGTTTGTTAATGAAATTTCATCCTTCAGTCCAACAAGCTATAGTAACGGTTTTTGTCAAAAAAGCAACACTTTTATGAACAAACGATTAGACCCCCTTTTGATTTGCTTTGTCTCATTTTGGTTTCAAGGACGTAAATTTTACCGCTTTGCTGCAGATTGTGCGCCTTAATCAAAATTTTAGTGTGTCCTTTAACCCCCAAAAAGACTTTTCGCTACAAATATCCATTTTGCTTTTGAAAAGTCATTTTCCGTCCGAAAATACGTACTTTCGAACATATCACGTCTTTGGTTCTAGAAAAAAGGACCAAATATATAAATTTATATAGGAGGTTTTTTCGCTAGTTTGTTGAGGAAATTTCACCATTCAACGCAACAAGCTGCAGTAAGGGTTATTGTCGAAACCACAACCTTTCCAGGACAACCCATGGCAATCAGTTGATTTTTTTGACATTATATTTAGGCAATCAAATTGAACTCAGGGATTTGAATTTTACCATTTGTCTGCAAAATGAGCTTTTTAATCGCGATTTACCCCAACTTTGAAATTCAAGAACTAAAATTTGTTAATACGATATGAAGTATCTGAAGTGTCTCATTTGTCCATTTGATTGGAAAAAATTTTTGAGTGAGCTTTTGAAAAATGTTTTTTTAACGATATTTCTTTAGTTGATCCGATAAAAAAACTTTGGATATAATTTTACCAAATTTTTGTTTTCTTCAGTTCTGTTGAACATATTATAGAAAAAATTGTTAATTAAAATTTTTGATTATGTCTAGTTCCTATATGATTGATCAAAAAGTTTCTTTCTTAAAAAGAACCCTACGTTTATAATCTGGCTTATTTTTTTTGGCTTATGAAGTTCTAGGACTATGACTTCTCCATAGATCGATGCACGAGTTGCCAGAGACTAAAATGTCGTTCAAGGGTAGAACTAGTAATTTATCAAGAACTTGAAAAACTTTTCTTCTCAATTCCATATGGAATTTTATTTTTGTATGGCGTTCTATGACTAAAACTTTCCATATTTAATAGATTTTTTTACTCAAATTCTATTGAACACATGAATTGCGTTGAGTTTTTGTGCTTTTCGGGCTCCATTAAAAAAATCCTTTTTGAAAATTTTTTATTCAAGGAAATTTTTATGACTACAACTTTTCATAGAAGCCATAATATGAAGTTGCAGTTTTATAACGTTTGAATTATGGGATCGACCCGGGAATACAGTTAAATATAAAGTCGAGTATGATGAAGCTAATAGGCTCAAACCCTTTACTGAATTTGAAGCTGAAATTGAATCTAACGCAAAAGTTGTTCACTTTGTCGATTGATTCTGTAAACTCGTAAAAATGCAGTTGAGTTTTTGGCAAAAACTATTGAAAATGTATATAGTAGTGAAGTTGTTGAAATAGTTAGAGCTGAGGATAAATATTTGGTTCCTTTTATGAATGTGATGACAAAAACCTAAGTATAAGCAAAAATTTCAAAGTAACGTTAAGTTAGATGAGAATTGATACATCGTTTCATTTAATTAAAAAATGCTAAACCAAATATAGAGCTTCAAATATTAGCTTTTAAAAAAGTTTTATTATAAATATCATAATACTGATAATGATTGGATATTTGGTATTATTGAACTTCCGAAAGTTTGTACTACAGAAAAAGAAAATGATCAGATTAATGGTATAGAAAATAAAATGTAGTTAAACAACTGTGATGATTTACCTGATGCTTATATTGTTTCCTTTAAAAAAATTCTATTTTCATGAGACTATAAACGGCTTGGAAAAAACTCGAAGTCCTAATTAGGGGAACCGTTAGAAATCATATTCATGTTCAAGATTATAAAGATGATGTACTTAAGAAAAAAATTAAATAAGCAGTTAAATATAGTATTGAAAGCCTTAAACGTCATATTAAAACAAAGGAACATTATAAGACGCCAACAGACATTTCTAAATATATGGGGATAGCAGATAACGGCGATGTGTTATGATTCAATGGTGAGAAATTTTTGGTGTTTCGTCAATCATTATAAAATATTGATACAGGTATATTATACCGCAAAAATTATCGGTTATTTCCATTGATTCAAAAAAAATATCAGTCAGAATTTTTCTTTCAACCGTCCTCGGTCTCTGAGATTATCAGCGCTTCTGGGTCAATTTTTTCCGCCCAGAAAATTGTAGAGTGGGACTGTAAGGGACGTTTTTTTTAGGAAATAGCAGCTCAAATTTTTTACTTCTCTCTGGTCTGCAAGGGGCTTCAAATGGGGGTAAAATGATTTAAAAGTGAGGGGGTGGAAAAAGATAAAATCACAACACACACCTATTTTGTTTCGTTTTCAAGGCGGTCAGGTGATGTATGAGTTAGGGGTAATGAAGAGAATAGTCCCAAACTCTTACATCATTTTACCCCCTTGACCGACAGAAAGATATAAGAGTGGAGGGGTTCAATTATTTTTTACGCCCACACTCTTACCTCATTGTTCTTCATTTTCCTATTCTTATATCATTTTACTCCATCTGAACAAACTAATCCTGACTCTTATATCATTTTACACCTCTTGACAATCCAATTCTTACATCATTTTCCAACCTCTGAACACATTACCCACTCACTCTTACACAATATTACCCCCTTGACAGCGTAATTTCTATATCAATTTACTCTTTCTGAACAAATTACTCCTCATTTTTATAACAATTTACTACCCCACCCCCCCCCCCCCCCCCACCAAACGGCAACCCAATTCCTACTTTTTTTTACACCCTCTGAACAAACTACCCCATCACGCTTACACCATTTTACCCCTTGCCAGCTTAATTCTTACGCCAATTCACCGCCTCTGAGCAAATTAAACCATTACATCATTTTACACCCGCTGAACATCTTATCCCGCAATCTTACATAGTTCTCCCCCCCCCCCCCCACAATGACAGCTCAATTTTTTCACCATTTTAAACCCCTGAACAATTTACCCCCTTTAATTCTCGTTACTCAGTAAGCCGGCCAGGGTTTTCGAGGGAAATTTAAGTCTTTTTATGCTTTTATGACATTTTCCAGAAAATTGTGCTCTTTAGAACTCTTCTCTTTCAGAATCACTCTTCGCTCACTCAGGACAGAAGTGATGATTGGCGCTATATCTTGGTAACTAGTAGCTATACTGCTATCTTGTGGCGAATTGAGACACCTTTGAGATGCCTGAAAATGAGTTTTGGATTTGTCAACTCCATCCTTCTTATTGTCCTGATTAAACCGTTCCAGAATCCATTGATCAATGGTTTCAATCATGTGAAACAGAAACTCTTTCAGAAATCGAATTAAGTGAAAAAATGTCTCCCCTGGTCATGAATGAGTTCAAACCGTCAATTTCAGCAAATTATTTTTGTTCCCGGGCTCGAAAAATAGCAGCGTTTAAAACAGATTGCTTTGAAATAACAAGAATTCATCGCTTAACTTTTTGGTGAAATTACATAAATTCACCGCTTTGAAAAAAGTCAATAAGATGTAAGATTAGAGGGTAATTTTAGGGGGTAAAACGAAGCACGATGAGGGTGTAATGGGGAGTAAGGGAGGAATTGTTAAAATTTATCCCTCTTAAAATAACCATTTGCCTTTCATCTTTCAGCCACTTTTTTAAGCGGTGGATTTATGTAATTTCACCACTAGAGTAATTTCACCGCTAAAAATTGCATATGTTACAAAAATTCAACGCGCACGTTTTTCGGAAGGTAGATGGATTTTCATGTGGGAGGTGGTGCAGTTGAAGAAGAAGTGGCGGATATACAGGAGGTGAGAGGTTCGAACAATTGTAAGGACGGTAATTTGTAGTACGCGGTGAGATTACATATTTTAGTGGTGAAATAAGGTGCAATTTTGTAAATTCACCGGTTCTTTTAGCGGTGAAATTAGATAAATTGACCGCAAACTTACGCGCAAAAATTGCGGTAAAAACATGCTCTTCTGACCCCGCTCATCGAAATTTCTGTCTTACTTGTCCATTCTTCTGCTAAAATCTTTTAAAATTGGAAACACTGTTCAAAAATAATTGGCATATGAATGATATAATTGCTTTGAACTCAAATCACTTAATATTGTAAAAAAAGCCATATTAGACAGACTACGAGACATGACAGACAACGAAAATCAATGACGAACCAAAAACACTATTTGAATAAAAAAAACGATTTCTAATTTATTTGAAAAAGGAAACTTAGTAAATAAGGGAAAACAATTTTTTTTCAAAACATCTGTGTTGAAGTCGTTAAAACCATAACATTTTGTCTAAGACATAAATTAAAATCAATTATGGGATTGTGACCCCTGAATAATGAGACAAAACAACAAGTAGACAGAAAGAAAAATAAAAAGAGACTCATAATTGCAATCTTTAAATAGTTTCATTTACGATTTTAACACAAACAAAACAAAAAAAAACAAATTCTGAATATATGGCCATACTTTCAAGCAAACGTTTTCAATTTCACGAAAAACTCATCAATCTGCAATCCGAAACAGTGCTCCTTCTTTTCTCGTCGCTTCTCTATAAGAAACCCCTATGGCTTGCTAATTCCCCGGGATTTCTCATTCGACTAAAAAAACGACAAATAACGACAAATCATTTTAAAAAACCATTAAATTCTTGCTAACAGATAGTGTCGAAGCTATTAAAACCACAAATGTTAGCTGAAGTAATTGATATTTTAGCTGCGCTTTTTTGTTAACAATTTTGAATTTTAATGTGCTAGAGATACCATCAGTCAAAAAAGTGAAACAAAAACGTAAAATAACGAAATAAAAAGTAAACATTATCCAAAACGTGAAACTCCAATTAAGATTTATATTTTTAATACACTAGAGAGACGAAGTGAACTGTTTTTGTAGACGCTACGCTAAAAATTGAACAAAAGAAGAGACAACATTGGCAAAGCTTGAAAATTCGTTGTTTACTTTGAAAACAATTCTTTTTAAAAGTCAACACGATCATAAGCTTTCGATTTAAAAAATGGATAGTTTTTCCTGAACAAAAAATTGCAAGAATTTTGAAATTAATTTGATACCCGGATGCATTTATTTGGAAGGTTGTTTCCAAAGGCATGTTATTTTTCAATCCATCGATAACTCTTAATTTTGCGCTTCATGAATTTTCTTGCTACTCCCTAGGAACACAGTTGGAACCACTTTAAGCTCTGACTTGTTTGTTCTGTTTTGTTTTCCACAGCCAAAATTCATGAAATATGCAAGTGTTCTGTTAAAAAATGGCGACTTTTTACAATTCGAATATTTTATAGACTGTAAAAAAATTAGACAGAAACTGGCCTTGCTATTGATGTTTTTAATAGGGAAAAAATTTGTTTTGAACAGTGTGGATCATGAAAATTTTGACTGAAATTACGATATATTAAAACGATTCATGATTTTTAGATAATTATCGTGTTAGATTTGCTTTACGAAAATTGCAAAATTTTATGCAAAGACACCATCGAAGTATTCCTAAATATACTGCTCTTCGGAATTTACGTAGATTGTGTCAGCAGATTTTAATTTAGTTGTAAACTGTTCTGAAAATGCTTATTTCGTGCCATTTTTGATTACAAAACGCTGAAAATTAAAACAATTAGTCATAACTTAAACAAAATGTAGATTAAACAGTTCAACAACAATTTTTCTCAAAGGTAAAACCAACAATGCTATCGTTAACAACTTTAACCATTAGTTCAGCAAAATTGGCAAAATGTTAAAAAAAAAATAAAGAAAATTTGATTAAAAACAGCGAAAATTGTTATAACATTTTCAAAATTTAAACCTGGACAACTACCTGGCCAAATTGAAAATCAGGAACAGCTTTTTTGTTCTATTTCTAATTGGATCACTTCATGCGTTTTCTAATAATTCCACTGAAAACTCTACGATGAACATAATAGTCGGCCAAAATTGACAGAAAAGAAAAAAAAACATTGATTTTAAAGTTCCTTCCCCAAATAAAAACGGTCCGAAAATGAAAGTTAATTTAAATCACTGCTAGAAAGAATTTCAAAGAGCACAATTGATTCTGATTGAATTTTCAGTCCAGTCATTTCAAATTCTGAACACTGATAAAAAGTCTAGCAAGTTTGTATCAAGTTTTTGATTTCACAAATACATTTTCAACTGAAAAAATCCCACCAAACTTTTCAACAAACGCCATTTACAGGCCAATTTAACATTGCCCAGGAAAAGATGACAGAGTTTGTTGCAAAATGTTTACACTGAGTTCGAGTTCAATGGTTCTCTATATGAAAACAACAATTGGAAACGATTCTTCATTTGTTGGTAATTACCAAAATACATCACAAATTCAAACCTTGGCGGTCATTTTTATTGATACACATTCAGTATTGATGGCTCAGCTCTAAACCTTCAACTCTTTTTTAAAGGACCTGGTTAATAAATTGATTGGAAAAAAATCGAAAAACTTTAAAAAGTTTAAAAAGTTTATCTTGTATAATAAAGTGACATTAATTTGCGATTCCTTGAACGGTTAAAGATTCAACATAGCTCTTCTTGCAGGAAATTTTACTTTTCGTATTTTTAGACCCGAAAACGTTCATTCTAATGTTATAACAGTGAACGTTACATGTTGTGAACAAAATGGTGTTAACAGTTTTTTGCCGTTTTGGTTTCTCAATTAAATTGATTTTAAAATTTTTTATTCGACATGGTTTTTGAATTGTTTATTCGATGTTCAAAATTTTGTAGGATCTACTTTTGTCTATATTACATATTGAAAACTATGTAATATCTAAGCTCGGGAAGCGAAATTAGGCAAGAATTAGATTAGAAAAAATGCTTTACCTACAATTGCATAACCCAAACTTAATAAGGTCTACTATTAGAGACGACAAAATTATTTAAGATCCAAGAAGAGAAGAGTCGAACTATGTAAGATTTGCGTTTAGAAAAATTTGTAAAGTCAACGATTGTAAAAGACAAAATAAAGCAAGATCGACGCTCATAAACCTCAAATTATTTAAGATCTCGGTTTAGAAGTGGCAAAATAATGCAAGATATGCTCTTTGAAACCAAAAATTATGTAGAATCTACTCCTATAAGCGCCAAATTAGGTAAGATTAACGCTGAAAAACCTTCAATTAATTAAGATCGAAGCTTAGATTCATGAAATTGTTCAAAAAAACTCAAAAAACTCACAGATAAGTACGATCTGCGCTTAAAAACTTGAAGTTATGTAAGATCCAACCTTAGAAACGCAAAGTTATGTGAGATCAACAGTTATTAACGAAATTTTTTAAAAAATCTTTGCCTTGAAATGCATAGTAAAATCTACGACTAGAAATCCAAAAATTGGTAAAAATTACGCTCAGAAACGGAAAATTTTGTCGAATATAATCTTAGAAACGCCAAAACAATGTACGATCTACGATTAAAGATATGCACTATTTACGTTTACAAACGCAAAAGTTATTTAAATTCTACGTTAAGAAACAAGAAATTACTCATATAAAACGATCCGAGAAGTACGCTTAGGAGCATCAAACTTATGTATGATCTATTCATAGAAATGTAGAAATAATGCACGACCGACGATAAAAAACGCAAGACTATGTAAGAAGTACGCTGAAAAGCGCAAAATTATGTAAATTCTACGCTTAAAAACACCACAATTTTGTAAACCCTTTATATGAAAATCAAATTTTGTATGATTTACGTATAAAATGCAAAATTTCTGTAAGTTCTACGTTAAGAAACAAAAAATTATGTAGATATACGATCCGAGCACTAATTCTAAAATGACAGAGATTATTCATGATCTACTCCTGGAACCGTCGAAATTATCTAGGACCTACGATTAGAATTACAAAGTTATGTAAGAACAACGCTGAGAAACGCAGAAATATTTAAGATCTACGCATAGAAATGCAAAATTAGGTAAGATAGGCCTGTAGAAACGATTAGAATGATTTTTTAACTTATTTTTATGACAACTTTCAGATATTTGAATAGAATAAGTTTCCTAAAAAAATTCAGATCTCAGATCACATTCACAGAATATGCGTTATAAAGTTGACATAAGGAGTGTGACTTTCAAATACTTGAAAGCTCGTGATCAGATTTCTTCACAAACAACTGCTGTGATGAAGAAGCGGAGATTAAAGTGCGGCAACACAAGAGCAATATTGATCTTGAAAAATTGCCAAAATTGGATTTATTTAGCAACAAATACTGTGTTTGAAAAGCGAATTTAGATAACAAAAATACCCGCTGGTATGTTTATAGGCTTGAATCACAAAAAACCTTTAACAGTAAAATTTGTCATTTGATTTTCGTCAGGTCCCAGGCGAAAGATTTGTGTTGTAGTTCCTTCGCTAAACAAAACAAATTGCTAAAATTCTTATTCAGTTCTCAAAAGCGCATGTAGAAGGAACTGTCGACATTGATAAAAATTATCTGAAAGCTTAGCAGAGAATTGAAGTGGATACAATTATCAGACAGAACAAACATTTCTCCAAAACAGCGATGAATTGTGTTAAAAAGGCGAAGTTGGACTCGGAGAAACTCACTGACGACATTTCAGTAATCTATTTCACTCTTCTTCGCAACTTCTTGTTGACTTAAGTTTACGAAAGACAAATACATATAATTTCGACAGAGGTAAATTTTGACCCTCAAGGTGTACCCTAGTCCAACTCCGACGGTTATCGTGCAAGATCTTGCAAGGTCCTTGTCTATGAATGTTATGTTGCAACAGTTTGCTGACAACGGTTATCTTGTAGGAAGCTTGCAATAGCCTTGAAAAATAATCTTCTACCCGCTCGACTCCTGCAAGATAACTGTCCTAAGAAAACGACGGTTACCTTGCAAGACATTAATGAGTCGTACAAGATTATTTTTTTGTAGGTCATATATCAGCACATAGATGCTTTCCTCGGACAATAGACATTTGAGAATGGGAGAAGAACTACTCAGAATGGGTTGGTTGAGCTTTTAAAAAATAGTAAAAAAACTATCCAACTTTAGCGTTTAAATATAATTCTTCTCAGTTTACTATGTAGCAATTACGCTTAAGTTATACAGTTTTTGGGAAACAATAGGTTCCCAGCACTTCTTGCCTACTATTTTAAAATGTTTACAAACAATTTCCTGACAATAGAAATTCTGTTCTAGTCTTGTTTGCATTAGATTACCCAGACTACGCACTCTTCAATAGATATCAACTCAGCGCCAAAATTCATAAGCAATCGCTTTTCATTTCAAACGTTTCTCTGTGCCTATACTTGTAAAAGTCAATTTCAATTCTTTATGACGTGTTGCGCCAATCTTTTCAACAATTTATCCCCCTTTTGCAGGAGGGGGGGGGGGGCTAATCTTGAACAGAATTTAAGCAAGGGATATATTAACTAATCAGAGACGATTAATAATTTTCCGGCCAACGCAAAGGAAGCCGAAGTAAAAGTAAGCCGACGTAAAGGCTAGCCGAAAGTTATGTAATAGATATGTAATCTATCAGAAATAATACATCATTGTTAACCATTACGATCAACACTGCGCATAGTATTATAGTGCATAATGTACTCCAATGCACCAAAGAAACAAAATTATGCATCAAAGAAACAAAATGAAAATACGAGTATCCCAAAATTCTTTGGCTTACTTGATCTCATTTTCAGAATTCGGCTTGCTTGCCTCTCGGCTTGCTTGACCGCCTCCTAATTTTCCTTGTATGCTCATTGTGTTAAAGCGGATAGAATAAAATGCGCCATGCTAGGACAATTAGCCAGAGTGGAAAACAAAACAAAAATAATTTCCGATTGGCGGGTCTCTGAGTGCGCCTCGCACGCGTCGCAGCTTCGCCGCGATAACCGACCCGCGGTTTCCGGATTACATCTCACAGCTCGTGAGAGGTATGGCCGTGAACAGTGGTCTGCAATTGCGTCTAAACAGATTCGGCTATCTAAACTATAGGCCAACTAATATTGTGGTAAACTATAGCACAACAGGGGTGGCAATTCTCTACTAGGTAACAAAGGTGCGGGGCAATCTTCGAAAAGATCCCACCAATTTTACATTCCAACTAATTAATGTAGGCTTGAACGGTCAACAAGAAAATTTGTAGCTCAAGTTAGCTTAGTTTTGGACGCAACTGATTAATAACAAGTTGGGAAAAAAAGTACCTCAAGAAATGTCACTGTGGGTTAATTGAATCACACAAAATTTCCAACAACTTCGGCATCATACAGTCAGCAAAACAAAGTAGCTGGGAAAAAATTCACGGACAATTTTAGCGTCTGACTATATATTAAAAGTTCAAATGACTGGTTTGCGGCGCATTTTTCAAGTGTGCTTAGGGGTAAAAATGTTTGTGATTTACATTTTTTGGTTAGTTCAAATAGCTTGCAAACATTCTTTTCTACAAAAAATTTTTTTCACACGACAAATTTTACTTTTTTTACGATGTATTACTTGAAATTCAAAACTGGTTCTTAAATGCAAGCGAAAGAACAAATCTATATTAAAATATCTGTGGTTGGCATGATATATATTTTGAAAGAAACTGTCATGGGCAATTATTTTTTGATTTGTTGCTAGACCAAATTGTGGATTGGCTCTTGTTCTTGAAAACCTTCTTCATTATTAACACGTGCTTACCAGTTACATTCAAAGGTCCCGTTATCATTCAAAGGTCCCGCAAGATAAACGTTCTTCTCACCATTGATCAATTCCTAAAAACTGCCTACTTTATAGTCAGATGCTTCTGTAATCCTATAATAATAATTTGTACTTTCAGGTTTGAAACAAAATCTAAAACAAAATCTGCCCTGAAGAGTTTTCACAAATATGTCGGCTTGTAAAACGTTTTCAAATTATTTTTGATCAGGCAATGCGGCTATATTATATTTTAAAATACCCTAATTGACCGGTTGTAAACTTTCAACTGATTTGTGGACAATTTTTTGGGCCTATATAATCACAAACTTAGTCTCAATTTTTCAAGTTCTCAAGGATCTATTTGTTTATGTGGCTCTTGTACTTGAACGGGCTTCAATTTGATACCTATACTGTCACTCGATGAAGCTGTGACATCTGTTCTCCTATTGAAAATAACAAAAAAGCTATCAGTTTGATTTTATCCTTTTGCTAAAAAAAATGGCCTTCTTGCAAAAGGAATATTCTGTTAGGTTTTCGCAAGAAAGAACGCTTTCTGGGACAATTCTTGTCGAAAAGACGGTTATCATGCCATATATTTCAAGAATCTGGCGCAACTCTGGTAGGTGTGATTATATAGAGATTTGTAAGACTATTGCAAGAATCTTAGCATATGTTGCAAGATAACCGCCAGAATAGGGTACCCGAACCTAACTCTCAGCCTCATTCAGTACTGAGCCCTAGTGTAATTAGGGTCTCATTTTATACTCAATTTGTCTGATTGAGAGCTATTTCAGTGATTTAGTTCTAATGTTTTTCTGATACAGAAGAATAGAGAATATTTTCTCTGAATTTTCCTCTGATTCAGAGGAGATTAATTCACAGTTGCTTCTGAAATCCTTCTGAATCAGTACTAATACCTGGAGTTTTTGCGAAGTCAATCTGAATGCGAACTAATTGCCACTGAACTTTTGTTACGTGTAGTGATTTTTAACTTAGGGATATTTAAAAAATCTAGACAAAAATGCAAGTAGAAACAATTGATGAAGTCGACCTGAAACTTAGATTGTTCTCTTCATTTGAAGTATGTGATTTAATTGCCATTTTAGTTTCAATTCATCAGCCTATTAATTATGTTGTTTTTTTTCAGTTTACTAATTTTCACCAAGCAACAAGATCTAAGTTGATCGATGAAAATCCCAACCATCGTTGTTTTTCAACTTCTATATAGCTAATATTTATGTTGATTAGCATTCTAACTAAACCAATGTGTTGGAATACCAATTTCAGCAGGAGCAAACGAAAAAATTTATAACAACCAATGAAAATTTTAGTGTGCTTGGTTTTGTTACTGGCTTCCCGTACGTGACTCTAAGGCATATCCGGTACTGAGTCAGAGTAAATTAAGGTCACATTTTGCGCTGAACTTATCTGATCTAGAGTTAAATTACAGATTCTTTTTGAACTATCTTGTGATTCTGAAGAAAACTTAACAATTTCGCTAATTTTGCTGTGATTCAGAGAAATTCAGAAGTCGCTTCACAGTTGGTTCTGAATTTCTTCTGAATCAGTACAAAACTTGAAAATTCTCTGAGATTGTTCTGAATCAGTACTGGGTCGTAGGTACGTGGCTCAATAATGGTTTCGCTCAGTAAATTTATGGAGCGCGCGTCGTGTATGGTCCTTTATTGACACAGAATAAGAATCAATTAATGGAATGAAGTGCCCATTAGTCCATTTGCAAGCAATTCTCCTCAAATTTCTTCTCTATTATAAACAAGATTTCGGCTAGAGGCGGCGTCAGTTTTGACAGTAAACCTTAATACACTCAAATAAAGGTTAAGGTGATCACACAATAAAGTTTTTTTATTAAGTGTTCAATTATTTCTTTAAACAGACGACGCTTCATATTTTAACTACAGGCACAACATAGTTAACGGACGCTAAAAGAGACAAAAAAATTCTCAACAAATAAACTTACAAAATCAAACACATACAAATCGCTTCGCTATGCGGAAAAAATTTTGACAATAGAATCGAAAAGAAAAGTCCATTGTCAACAAGATTGTTGAAAAAATATTCCTAAAAGAAGTGATTAAAGCCACACAATTGTTTTATATTGGTATATTATGGTTAAACGTGTAGCCTTTTTTGTAATTGTTCTTATTTTTGTTGGTTTAAATGATTGTCTGAACATTACAAATCGCTAATGGAAAAATGTATCAGATATTTTTTAAACTGTTCAAATTCAGATTGATTATCTGAATTGATTCTGAAATTGGTTTGGAAACTGTCCAATTAACTTTAAGAGCGCCATTTTGCTTGGACTCTCCAAGAAGTTTTTGGTACGATTAATTAGCGGCAATAGATTTCCCTAAGTCATTTTAAGTTCAGTTGATTGGATTAAATGACAAAAATTTAGAACTGGAGAATATTGAACAACAAATTGCGCCGAATCTTATCACATTCAGCCCTTTCTTAAAGACATTACTGAACTCCTAAAATACGATTTGCCTAAAGTGATGAAATAAGTGTGTGCATACAATTGGTATATAGGTAATAATTTTCGTAAATAGTTTATGGGGAAACGTAAGGAGATGGGCATGTCTTTCATTGACGATGAACTACTTTATTTTACTCTTGCTAAAATTTTTAATTGCCTTCAGTAATTTGTAACATCAAACTTTGTCTCAAAAGTCTTTTTAAAAATAAAAAAAATGAGGGGCAATCAGGTCGCAAAAAAAACGCATATAAATCTTTAAGGAGCGATAAAAAACAAGACAGAACAAAAAACCCTTCAGCTCGTTATGATTTTTAAATCAAAAAGGAATCTAAAATTCACTAGCTTGTGAAAACGTAAAATAAATTATTTGCTGCCAATTTTCACAAATAGGAGCGGTACAACCATTCAACAGTATGTGCTGGCTTCATCTCTTTGACTTTCTACCGCAACAATCTCGTAATTTCGAACTAAACTGCGAGAAATTTTGCACAAATTTAAATTTTTCTGCAGTCAATCATCATCGGCTGTAAACAGTGTCACCAATTCGTGGTGCATCTTCTGATTTTAAAAATTTGCGGCCTTATGATCCATCCTATCTTGACTACGAGCTGGTTTGGTGCGACAAAAAGTATGTTCCAGGCCGTTGAATAAATGTCTGGACGGTGCCTCAATGATGGATTCATATTTCTTTCCTGCGTTGTTTTGCTCTTTGTAAAATTGTAACCAAAAATTTTTGTCTCCAACATCGGTTGTTATGAGAAAGAAATTATTCAGTGATTTCAATCAGAAACTTTCGAAAATTTTGTGATTTATTCGCTGGACAAATTGTAGTTACAGCTGTTCTGACATCCTTTCCTAAAAAGGAATTTTTATGGTGGTTTGAAAACTTATTTAAAAATAATATTCCATAACTTGATAGATGTTTGGGTATACAAGTGAGGATGCAAGTGAAAAACAGAGTTGCTAAAAAAGCAGTGTTTTTCCGCTGTTTTTGGCTTGAAATTTGTTTTCTGGTGTTTAGACAGCTATGCAAAACAGTGAATCCAGTGCTAAATCTTTAGTACATTTTTCAACAAAAAAGTGGGGTTAGTGATGCTATTGTTGCTACACCTCAATTTAAAAAATCATATTAAAAATCCTTTACATAGTAGGAGAGGAATAACCTAAAAATATGGAGTGTTGTAACTTGATATCGCACGTTGGTGTTTTGTAGAGATCATTAGGAGCTAAGATTTAACTAGCTGCTTTGTAGTTGCAACCAGAAAAGTTGTTGCAATATTGTTATATTATAAGTTATAAATTTGTCTGTCCGTACCTTCCATTTGGTCGGCCTCAGAATTGAACATTTTCAGAATAAAATTAACTTTCAGTACTGATTCAGAACGTTTTCAGAACAGTTTCTGAATTGATTCTGAAACCTCTCTGAATCAGAGCAAAATTCAGAATCTATGTCCTCTGAATTTCTCTGAATAAGAAGAAAATTCTGTGTGCTTTTCTGAATTAGTTCTGGATCAGAAGAAAATGCAGAACGCATTTCTGATCCAGTTCTGAATCAAAATGAAAATCAGAAGCTTTTCACAACACTGCAGGAAAAAACAAAAAAAAATTCTCATCAGTTATTTAACCGTTATTCAAAGGCTTTTTGACAAAATTTTTTTTGGAAACATATAAAAACTCAGAAGAATTTTGGTAATTAGAACCAATTTCAATGCAGCTGTACGGATGCTTTGAGCTGTGAGTTTGCAAAAATTTGTTCAGAAAACATTTTTTTGAAAAAAAGTTGTCTATACTTAAAGAATTTGCTTTTTCTCTATAATTATTTTAAAAAAAATGTTTTATTGGTATTGTAAAAAATTGCAATTTTCCGGCAATTTAGGATCCAGTTTAGATACAGGTTTAGAACCAGTTGTGTGGGCTATGTAAACTATGAATCTGCAACAGAAATGGTCAGAATACTTTTATTTGAACGAAGTTGTCATTATTTAAAGAAGTTACAATTTTCTCTATAATCAGTTTTGAAAGGAGGCTTTAGTGGTATAATAAAATATTGAATTTTTTCCGGCGTTTTGGTTTAGAATGGGCTAATAAAGACAATCTTCGAGCTATATGAAGTTTTTTACCTAGTTTTGTCTAGATTTGATGTTTAATTTTGTCTTGTTTTTTTTTCTGGAAAACTTTACCAGCTTTGTTTTTTACCATGCTATACCAGTTTTCCTACAGTTAGTTTCAGTAACTCCATCACTGCCGGTCCCCAGCCCGGAATGAAAAAAGAGGAGGGTTGAAACCACACAGAGCATAATTGAAAATCTTAAAAAGTCAGTTTTAACGTGACATGAGAAAATTTCCGACAACCTATTATATAAAATTTTTTCAATTGCTACAGGTATTGTATTAATTTGTATTTTTTATGGAACTGAGAGCAAAAGCAATGTTAAAACCTGGCTTGGCTCACGATCATAGTTATGAATTTAACCAAATTTTTGTAGAGAAAAATCAGAGTCTGATTAAGAGACTGATTCAGAGTCTGAATAAAAGTCTGAACCAGAATAATTCAGAGTCTGATTCAGAGTCTGAATCAGAAAAAAATCAGAGTCTGATTCAGAGTCTGAATCAGAAAAAAATCAGAGTCTGATTCAGAGTCTGTATCAGAGAAATTCAGAGCCACTCTGAGTCATTACTGAACTGTTTCTGAGAAACTTCCTGATTCAGTACTGAATTACTCTGAAAGATAGGAACGCGTAACCTATTGAAATTAATTTTAATTGGAATACTTTTAGCCGACTTTTGAAGAAAACTAATTACTTATCAAATAAAATCAATTGTTTTTACGCAAATGTAATCAATTACAATGAACTGTAAACAACCATAGATCGAAGTAAATGAACATAAAATGCGGTGTGGGTGAGACCCTTATGTTCTCTCATGCAAAATCACACGACTTCCATTTCAATTAAAACTTCCGCTCTCAAGGAATTCACTCTTCAAGGAGAATCGGAGAGCCGAAATCCCCAAACAATAAGTAATTTTGAAACAGGATTTAGAAAAGTTCAGGCAAGATCCTTGTCGAACACAATCTGAGGGCTGTAAAAACAGTTTAGGAATTAAAATGAACTTTTCATGGGACACCACTTGTGTTGTGTTGTGTCGATTCTTCGGACCCCCTAAAATAGATTTTTAAACAATGAAAACAGTCGAAACAATCAGATAAAGCAGAAAGTTTGAAAAGCAGATTCCTGAGTAAATCATTTTGATTAATTAGGATAAAAAAATGAAACATTACATTATAATTAAGATACGGGACGAAATCAGTTGTGTATTTTCAGGAAGTGCTCTAAGTAGTTGAATAATCAAATTGTTCATTTAGAAATTTGCCTGCCTATATTAAGTTCCAAATTTATCTTATTACTTTTTGTCACTCCGTAATATGATAACCAGTTCAATTATAAACATAGTGAAATCAATTGAGCAACCTTTGTCATTGAAAAACAGAGTCCAATTTGAAAGTGTCGGTTGTTCTGGAACCTGGAGTAAATCAGGGGTCAACCAGTTGAAAAAATGTCTTTTCGGCTTTTTGAGGAATAAGATTGGGAACGAAGCTTATACATTCGAGTCCACAATTCAAATCCAAGTAACTCCAGAGGATTAAAGTAGGCCTTTTTTGGTTTTTTGCTTTTATTCATATGTGAATTTTTCTATCAAGCTATAAGACTTGAAAACGAAAGAGTGTGGTTCACATTAGTACATAACGAGTTTGAATCCAAACAAACAATTTTAAGGACAGCTATCAAATTACAGATCGTAACTAACTTTACCACCAAAAGAGTGGTCGGTCAACTGCCAGTAAGATTTCACATCTTACAAATCTACACTTAAAAAGTGAAATTAAGGTGAGATTAGATTCAAAAATTCTGTTTGTTTCCGTTCTCTGTCAACTTTTTCCTGATTTTGTTTTCCTTTTTGAAGTCCAAACTGATGATGGTTTCATAGTTTTGTGTAGTAGAACTGGTTTACAATGAGAAATTAAGAGCTGATGCCAGAGAGGAGAATGTTTAATTTTCTTCATAGAACTCAAGTGTTGCTAAAAGGTATAAAAAACCTTTCCACAAAGAAAAAGAAACAATTCTTTTTTTCAGCTCTAAGTTTTGGTTTTTTTTCACATTTTATTTAAATTTACTCCTTCTCGCTTAAGAGAGAAAACGGACATTTTTTTATTGCTTTCCAAAATTTCCCGCAAAAATATTTCGATACACCTAAAACTTTTTTTTCTAAATTTGACATTTCATTCTAGTCACCCTCTTCTATAAGGTCAACCTAGAAGAGTTCTCATTCAATGAAAAAACAGACAATGTTTTCTTTTCTGAAAAACCGTCTTAAACTTTCTTTGCCTCAAAAAATATATTGCACCCCGAAGCTACGTTGCCTATATAGCGATTTTTGTTTTCATTTTAGGTTTTTCATTTAACTCATCTTGTAAAAAACCACAGCAAGAGAGACTTCTTGTTTAAGAGAAAAAACAGGCGGTTATGACGTTAAAAATATAATACCTCTGGAACTCGTTTCAATCGAATGTATTTCTCTAAAACTAGTTTACTCTCAAAAAATCTCCCCTCTTCAACAATTTTTCCGTTCAAACATTGTACAAATTACATGCTCCTGAAAAAATCGGTCATAGTAAGTATGGATTGTAAGGGAAAATTTGCGTGAAACTCGAGTCCCTCAAATTTTGAATAGTGTAATCTTAAGCTGTAAAATTAAAATGACCTCGTTTGTCGCGCAATTCCACAAATAATGTGATCGGTTATTCTGGGCAAAATGAAGACCGAGGAATAATTAAGAGGCAAATCACAATTTGTCGCCAAATTCCATATAGTTTGATGCTGTATACATATATCAGCGTACAGATTGAGGATAGTAAGAGATCATCACTGTTTCCTGCTATTTAAGTGGCTTAGTTTTTATTATAAAACACTGACGATACCCGAGTCAAGGTGTCACCCAGGTCGAGGTGGCCAGACCGAATTGAGCTCTGATCAGACCATCTTCGAGCGCACACATGCTCTCGGTGCGCTCGAATTACATGGTCTGGAAAAGGCTCTGATCAAACTCCATCTGAAAATCTGAAACTCCATCTAAAAATCTGATGGGTTTGATCAGAACCAAGGAGTCCAGCTGATAGCAAATGCCGGTCCCCTCAAGAGAAGATTTTTAATCAAAGTGGATCAAGACGTTTTTATGCAAAGCTGTTTAAGTTCATTTATTCAGTTAAAAGCATAAATAAATGGCATACTCAATAAATTTTTTGAGCAATTTTTTTAGATTAATTTTTTTAGCAATAATATTAAGATATTAAGATTGGCTTTTCGAAGTTGATTATAAGAGTTATAACATCGATTTTCATGAAATGAATATATTATAACGATATTGAGATTTGTTCATGTTCAAAATCTTTATCTGATCAGACTATTTTGAACGCACTTTAGTCTAAATAGAGGCATCTTCGAGCGCACTTTTGTCTGATCAGAGGTGATTTCGAGCGCACTTTAGTCTGATCATAGGCCTTTTCGAGCGCATTTCAGTCTGATCAGAGGCTATTTCGAGCGCACTTCAGTCTGATCAGTTGCAGATTCGAGCGCACACTAGTCTGATCAGGGCATGGTTTTCGAGCGCACAATAGTCTGATCAAAAGAGGTTTTTGAGCGCACTTTAAGCGCACACGGAGCATCGGGCGCACGATAGTCTAATCAGAGGACACTTCAGTCTGAATTGGTCTGATCAGAGGTTGCTTTTCCCTGGGACGATCTGATCAGAAGCCATTTTGGTCTGGACCTCAACATGGGCACCGCTATAAATTGCTAAAAATAGTAAGATTTGTGGTGAATGTGATTAAAATTTGTAATATTTGCGCTCATTGCGAAGAATGCGATGAAAGAAAACTTTTAAGCGACGAAGAAATTTTGGTTCTCAACGCTTATGCGGTGAACAGAATTTTCACCGCTAATAATTGCAATTCTCACGAAATTTTACCGATAATCTTACAAAGTTTAACTATTGCAGTTTTTTTTTATTAAAAATGCAACAATAGAGTTGAATAGACAATAATCTCGTAATATTAAAAATAGTTATGATATATGTCGAACATGATGTCGACCGAGTATCACTTAAACGGATAGATAATCAGCTTATGGCTACAATATAAGCATATTAAGAAAAGATTTTTTGTTTTTTAGCCATATCTCAGGATATTAGTTCTCATACTTGATATTTTAGACTGCAAGTAAAATACTCAAAGATTGCTGCAGCAAAAAATTAAGCTTTTGTTACTGTTTCTATGGAAGTGAAAAAAATCGAATATTGTCTGTTTCAGAAAATTTCAATTTAATTGAGTCAATGAGTTGTAGTTTTCAGATATCTCTTTTGTATGGAGAGTATAAAACACTAAGAATTTTTAGTCATGCTTCTTTCGAAAATAAGTTAGCTCCCACGTTGACAGGTTGAGTTATGAAAAGACTGTGGTCCTTCGAATTAATACGATTGAAATAATATGATAAAAAGCTATTATTCGGGCAAAAAACGATACTGCAGAAAATTCAATGTTGCTTTGAGATTCCCTGGTCGCAGAAATTTACTAACTGTAACGTAAAGGTTGAATAAACAAAATGTCTGGGTCATAAAAAACTTGATTCTAAAAGCTTAGCAAATATGTCTGCAGCTGTCTGGACTGTCGTTGACAAAAAACCAGCTGGAGTGCTGCTCAGGTAATGTAAAAATGCATGTTGTGTTGAATTTTTGGACAATAAGCGTTGATCGAAGCGGTCGATTTTTTTCACTGCTTTCTGTTGGTAGCTGAAAATTGTTTTTCACCTCATTCTTATTGTTGCTCTGAAAAAACTTTTTCGCCGCATTCTGTTGGTAGCGATGAAAAGTTTTCTTCTACTGCTGAAGAAGTTAAAGAAAATGTTTCAACACTACCAACAGAGTGCGGTGAAAGAAAGTTTAAGCGCTAACAGGATTTGGCGAAAAAAGTTCACAGCTAAAATTACAAATGCATTCTGTAAAAAATATTGATATTGCTTCGAAAGCCCCTTGTCGCAGAAATTTACTAACTACTAACTCCTATTGTAGCATTGGAAAAAAAGTTTTTACCGTATTCTGTTTTAAATGGCAAAAAATTTCTTTCACCGCTGAAGCGGTTAAGGAAAATGCTTCAATGCTACCAATAGAATGCGGTGAAAAAAAATTTCAGCGCTACCAGAACGCGGTGAAAAAAAAATCACATCTTAAATCGCAAATCGATACTGTAAAAAAATCGATGTTGCTTCGAAAGCCCCTTGTCGCATAAATTTACTAACTACTAACTCCTATTGTAGCATTGAAAAAATTTTTTTCTCCGCATTCTGTTTTTAACGGCAACAAATTTCTTTCACCGCTGAAGCGGTTAAAAAAAATGCTTCAATGCTACCAATAGACTGTGGTGAAAAAAATTTTCAGCGCTACCAGAATGCGGTGAAAAATATTCACAACTTGAATTGCAAACCGATACTGTAAAAAATGTTGTTGTTTTGAAAGACCCTGTCGCAGAAATTTACTAACTACTAACTCCTATTGTAGCATTGAAAAACAGTTTTTCACGCATTCTGTTTTTAACGGCAAAAAAATTTTTTCACCGCTGAAGTGGTTAAAGAAAAGGTTCCAATGCTACCAAAAGAATGCGGCGAAAAATATTTTCAGCGCTACCAGAATGCAGTGAAAAAAATCACAACTTCAATCTGATCAGTTGCAGATTCGAGCGCACACTAGTTTGATCAGGGCATGGTTTTCGAGCGCACAATAGTTTAATCAGAAGAGGTTTTTGAGCGCACGTTAAGCGCACACGGACCTTCGAGCACTCAATAGTCTAATCAGAGGACAACTCAGTCTGAATCGATCTGATCAGAGGTGGCTTTTGTCTGGGACAATCTGATCAGAAGCCATTTTGGTCTGAACCTCAACATGGGCACCGCTATAAATTGCTAAATATAGTAAGATTTGTGGTGAATGTGATTAAAAAGTGTAATATTTGCGCTCAAGGCGAGGAATGCGATGAAAGAAAACTTTTAAGCGACGAAATTTTAGTTCTCAACGCTTATACGGTGAACAGAAATTTAACCGCTAAAAACTGCCATTCTCACGAAATTTTGCCGATAATCTTACAAAGTTTAACTATTGCAGTATTTTTTATTAAAAATGCAACAATAGAGTTGAATAAACAATAACCTCGTAATATTAAAGAAAGTTATGATATATTTGGAAAATGATGTCGACCGAGTATCACTTAAACGGATAGATAATCAGCTTATGGCTAGAATATTAGCTTATTAAGAAAAGATTTTTTGTTTTTGAGCCATATCTCAGGATATAAGTTCTCATACTTGATATTTTAGACTGCAAGTAAAATACTCGAAAATTTCTGCAGCAAAAAGTTAAGCTTTTTTTACTGTTTCTATGGAAGTGAGCAAAAAATCGAATATTGTCTGTTTCAGAAAAGTTCAATTTTATTGAGTCAATGAGTTGTAGTTTTCAGATATCTCTTTTGTATGGAGAGTAAAAAACACTAAAAATTTTTAGTCATGCTTCTTTCGAAAATAAGTTAGCTCCCACGTTGACGGGTTGAGTTATGAAAAGACTGTGGTCCTTCGATTTAATACGATTGAAATAATATGATAAAAAAGCTATTATTCGGGCAAAAAAACGATACTGCAGAAAAGTCAATGTTGCTTTGAGAGTCCCTGGTCGCAGAAATTTACTAACTGTAACGTAAACGTTGATTAAAAAAAACGTCTGGGTCATAAAAAATTTGATTCTAAATGCTTAGCAAATATGTCTGCAGCTGTCTCGACTGTCGTTGACAAAAAACCAGCTGGAGTGCTGCTCAGGTTAATGTAAAAATGCATGTTGTGTTGAATTCTTGTACGATAAGCGTTGATCGAAGCGGTCGATTTTTTCACTGCATTCTGTTGGTAGCGCAAAATTGTTTTTCACCTCATTCTTATTGTTGCTCTGAAAAAACTTTTTTGCCGCTTTCTGTTGGTAGCGATGAAAAGTTTTCTTCTACTGCTGAAGAAGTTATAGAAAATGTTTCAACACTACAAACAGAATGCGGTGAAAGAAAGTTTAAGCGCTAACAGGATTTGATGAAAAAAGTTCACAGCTAAAATTGCAAATCCATTCTGTAAAAAAACTTGATATTGCTTCGAAAGCCCCTTGTCGCAGAATCTTACAAACTACTAACTCCTATTGTAGCATTGAAAAAAAGTTTTCACCGTATTCTGTTTTAAACGGCAAAAAAATTCTTTCACCGCTGAAGCGGTTAAGGAAAATGTTTCAATTCTACCAATAGAATGCGGTGAAAAAAATTTCAGCGCTACCAGAATGAGGTGAAAAATACTCACAACTTGAATTGCAAATCGATACTGTAAAAAAATGTTGTTGTTTTGAAAGACCCTTGCCGCAGAAATTTACTAACTACTAACTCCTATTGTAGCATTGAAAAACAGTTTTTCACCGCATTCTGTTTCTAACGAGAAAAAAAATTTTATTTCACCGCTGAAGTGGTTAAAGAAAATGTTTCAATGCTACCAATAGATTGCGGTGAAAAATATTTTCAGCGCTACCAAAATGTAGTGAAAAAAATCACAACTTAAATCGCAAATCGATACTTTAAAAAACTGATGATGCTGTGAAAGGCCCTTGTCGCAGAAATTTACTAACTACTAACTCCTATTGTAGCATTGGAAAACAGTTTTTCACCGCATTATGTTTTTAACGGCAAAAATATTTTTTCACCGCTGAAGCGGTTAAATGAAATGTTTCAATGCTACCAATAGAATGCGGTGAAAAAAAATTTCAGCGCTTCCAAAAAGCGGTGAAGAAAAATCACAACTTAAATCGCAAATCGATACTGTAAAAAAGTTTATGTTGCTTTAAAAACCCCAGTCGCAGAACTTTACTAACTAAAGCGTAAACGTTGAACAGACAAAATGCTTGGGTCATAAAAACTGAGTTTAAAAGCTTAGTAAAAATATCTGCAGCTGTCTGTACTGTCGTTGACAAAAAGCTAGCTGGGTTGCTGTTTCGCTTGATGTAAAAAATCATGTTGTGTTGAATTTCTTTACGATCAGCGTTGACTTAAGTGGTTAGTTTTCTTCACTGCATTCTGTTGGTAGCGCGGAAATCTTTTTCTTATATCAATCCTGTTGTAAGCCCTTATTGCTTTGAAAGCCCTAGTCATAGAAATTTACTAACTGCAATGTGAACATTGACTAAGCAAAATGTTTGGACAAAAAAAGTTGAGACTAAAAGCTTAGTAAACATGTCTGCAGCTGTCTGGACTGTCGTTCACAAGAAAACTGGCTGGGTTGCTGTTTCGGGTGATGTGAAAAAAATAATGTTGCGTTGAATTTTGTTACGATCAGCATGACCTATGCGGTTAGTTTTCTTCACTGCGTTGTGTTGGTAGCGCGAAAATCTATATCTTACCTCAATCCTATTGTAGCGCTTAAAAAAGTTTTCAACGCATTCTGTTGGTGCGGCAAACATTTTTCTTTCACCGATGAATTGGTTAAAGAAAATGTTTCAATGCTACCAATAGAATACCGTGAAAAACATTTTCAGCGCTACCAAAATGCCGCGAAAAAAATTCACAAATTAAATCGCAAATCGATACGGTAAAAATAATAATGTTGCTTTGAAAGCCCTAGTCGATGAAATTTAATGACTGCAACGTAAACGTCGAACAGACAAATTGTTTGAATCATAAAAAAAATGAGACTAAAAACTTAGTAAAAATGTCTGCAGCTGTCTGGACTGTCATTGACAAAAAACTAGTTGAATTTGAATTGCTGGTTCGGGTAAGGTAAAAAAAAATGTTGCGTTTAATTTTGGTACGATGAGCGTTGTTCTATGCGGTCAATTTTCTTCACTGCATTCTATTGTTAGCGCAGAATTGTGTTTCATCGCATTCTTATTGTTGCTCTGAAAAAAAAACTTTTCACCGCATTCTGTGGGTAGCGATGAAAAATTTTCTTCTACTGCTAAAGAAGTTAAAAAAATATTTCAACACTACCAAAAGAATGCGGTGAAATAAATTTTCAGCGCTACCTGGATTTGGTGGGGAAAAAAGTCACAGCTAAAATTGCAAACCAATTCTGTAAGAAAATTGATTTTGCATCAAAAGCCCCTTGTCGCAGAAGTTTTCTAATTCCAACTCCTCTTGTAGCATTGAAAAAGATTTTTTCACCGAATTCTGTTTTTAACGCAAACAATTTTTATTCACCGCTGAAGCAGTTAGAGAAAATGTTTCAAAGCTACCAATTTGCAGCGCAGAAAAAAAATTTCACTGCATTATGTTGGTAGCGATAAAAAATTTTCTTCCAATGCAGAAGAAGTTAAAGAAGATGTTTCAACGCTACCAACAGAATGCGGTAAAAAAAATTTTCAGCGCTGCTCAGGTAATGTAAAAATGCATGGTGTGTCGAATTTTAGTACGATAAGCGTTGATCTAAGCGGTCGATTTTTTTCACTGCATTCTGTTGTCAGCGCAGAATTGTTTTTCACCTCATTCCTATTGTTGCTCTGAAAAAAAACTTTTCGACGCATTCTGTTGGTAGCGATGAAAAATTTTCTTCTACTGCTAAAGAAGTTTAAAAAAAAATTTCAACACTACCAACAGAATGCGGTGAAAGAAATTTTCAGCGCTACCTGGACTTGGTGAAAAAAAATCACAGCTAAAATTGCAAACCAATTGTGTAAAAAAATTGATGTTACTTCGAAAGCCCCTTGTCGCAGAAATTTACTAACTATTAACTCCTATTGTAGCATTAAAAAAGATTTTTTAACCGCCATCTGTTTTCAATTTGACAATTTTCATTCACCGCTGAATCAGTTAGAGAAAATTTTTCAATGCTACCAATGCAATGTGGTGAAATAAATTTTCAGCGCTACCAGTATGCGGTGAAAAAATTTTCAGCGCTACCAGTATGCGGTAAAAAAAAATTCACAACTTAAATCGCAAATAGATACTTTAAAAAAATTGATATTCCTTTGAATGCCCCAGTCGCAGAAATTTACTAACTGCAACATAAACGTTGAACAGACAAATTGTTTGAGTAATAAAAAATGAGACTAAAAAGCTTAGTAAAAATGTCTGCAGCTGTCTGGACTGTCATTGACAAAAAACTAGTTGGGTTGCTGTTTCGGGTAAGGTAAAAAAATCAAGTTGCGTTTAATTTTGGTACGATCAGCGTTGTTTTATGCGGTCAATTTTCTTCACTGCATTCTGTTGGTAGCGCGGAAATTTTTTCTCACCTAGTTCTTATTGTTGCGCTGAAAAAAAATTTTCACCGCATTCTGTTGGTAGCGATAAAAAATTTTCTTCCAAAGCAGAAGAAGTTAAAGATGTTTCAACGCTACCAACAGAATGCGGTAAAAAAAATTTTCAGCGCTGCTCAGGTAATGTAAAAATACATGCTGTGTTGAATTTTTGTACAATAAGCGTTGATCAAAGCGGTCGATATTTTTCACTGAATTCTGTTGTTAGCGCAGAATTGTTTTTCACGTCATTATTATTGTTGCTCTGAAAAAAAACATCACAGAAAAACCCACCGCATCCTGTTGGTAGCGATGAAAAATTTTCTTCTACTGCTAAAGAAGTTAAAAAAATAATTCAACACTACCAACAGAATGCGGTAAAAAAAAATTAGCGCTACCAGTAAGCTGTGAAAAAAATTTTCAGCGCTACCAGTATGCGGTAAAAAAATTCACAACTTAAATCGCAAATCGATACTTTAAAAAAATTGATATTCCTTTGGATGTCGGAGTCGCAGAAATTTACTAACTGTAACATAAACGTTGAACATAAAAATTGTTTGAGCCATAAAAAAATGAGACTAAAAAGCTTAGTAAAAATGTTTGCAGCTGTCTGGACTGTCATTGACAAAAACTAGTTTGGTTGCTGTTTCGGGTAAGGTAAAAAAATCAAGTTGCGTTTAATTTTGTACGATCAGCGTTGTTTTATGCTGTCAATTTTCTTCACTGCATTCTGTTGGTAGCGCGGAAGTTTTTCTCTCACCTAGTTCATATTGTTGCGCCGAAAAAAATTTTCAGCGCTGCTCAGGTAATGTAAAAATGCATGGTGTGTCGAATTTTAGTACGATAAGCGTTGATCTAAGCGGTCGATTTTTTTCACTGCATTCTGTTGTCAGCGCAGAATTGTTTTTCACCTCATTCCTATTGTTGCTCTGAAAAAAAATCTTTTCGACGCATTCTGTTGGTAGCGATGAAAAATTTTCTTCTACTGCTAAAGAAGTTTAAAAAAATATTTCAACACTACCAACAGAATGCGGTGAAAGAAATTTGCAGCGCTACCTGGACTTGGTGAAAAAAAAGTTCACAGCTGAAATTGCAAACCAATTGTGTAAAAAAATTGATGTTACTTCGAAAGCCCCGTGTCGCAGAAATTTACTAACTACTAACTCCTATTGTAGCATTGAAAAAGATTTTTTAACCGCAATCTGTTTTGAATTTGACAATTTTCATTCACCGCTGAATCAGTTAGAGAAAATTTTTCAATGCTACCAATGCAATGTGGTGAAATAAATTTTCAGCGCTACCAGTATGCGGTGAAAAAAATTTTCAGCGCTACCAGTATGCGGTAAAAAAAAATTCACAACTTAAATCGCAAATCGATACTTTAAAAAAATTGATATTCCTTTGAATGCCCTAGTCGCAGAAATTTACTAACTGCAACATAAACGTTGAACAGACAAATTGTTTGAGTCATGAAAAATGAGACTAAAAAGCTTAGTAAAAATGTCTGCAGCTGTCTGGACTGTCATTGACAAAAAACTAGTTGGGTTGCTGTTTCGGGTAAGGTAAAAAAATCATGTTTCGTTTAATTTTGGTACGATCAGCGTTGTTTTATAAGGTCAATTTTCTTCACTGCATTCTGTTGGTAGTGCGGAAATTTTTTCTCACCTAGTTCTTATTGTTGCGCTGAAAAAAAATTTTCACCGCTTTCTGTTGGTAGCGATAAAAAATTTTCTTCCAAAGCAGAAGAAGTTAAAGATGTTTCAACGCTACCAAAAGAATGCGGTAAAAAAAATTTTCAGCGCTGCTCAGGTAATGTAAAAATACATGTTGTGTTGAATTTTTGTACAATAAGCGTTGATCAAAGCGGTCGATATTTTTCACTGAATTCTGTTGTTAGCGCAGAATTGTTTTTCACCTCATTATTATTGTTGCTCTGAAAAAAAACTTCACCGAAAAACCCACCGCTTCCTGTTGGTAGCGATGAAAAATTTTCTTCTACTGCTAAAGAAGTTAAAAAAATAATTCAACACTACCAACAGAATGCGGTTAAGAAAAACTAGCGCTACCAGTAAGCGGTGAAAAAAATTTTCAGCGCTACCAGTATGCGGTAAAAAAAATTCACAACTTATATCGCAAATCGGTACTTTAAAAAAATTGATATTCCTTTGGGTGCCGGAGTCGCAGAAATTTACTAACTGCAACATAAACGTTGAACATAAAAATTGTTTGAGTCATAAAAAAATGAGACTAAAAAGCATAGTAAAAATCTTTGCAGCTGTCTGGACTGTCATTGACAAAAAACTAGTTGGGTTGCTGTTTCGGGTAAGGTAAAAAAATCAAGTTGCGTTTAATTTTGTACGATCAGCGTTGTTTTATGCTGTCAATTTTCTTCACTGCATTCTGTTGGTAGCGCGGAAGTTTTTTCTCTCACCTAGTTCATATTGTTGCGCCGAAAAAAAAATTTTCACGGCATTCTGTTGGTAGCGATAAAAATTTTCTTCCAAAGCAGAATGTTTCAACGCTACCAACAGAATGCGGTAAAAAAACTTTCAGCGCTGCTCAGGTAATGTAAAAATGCATGTTGTGTTGAATTTTTTGTACGATAAACCTTGATCTAAGCAGTCGATTTTTTTCACTGCATTCTCTTGTTAGCGCAGAATTGTTTTTCACCTCATACTTATTTTTGCTCTGAAAAAAAAACTTTTCACCGCATTCTGTTGGTAGCGATGAAAAATTTTCTTCTACTGCTAAAGAAGTTAAGAAAATATTTCAACACTACCAACAGAATGCGTTGAAAGAAAATTTCAGCGCTACCTGGATTTGGTGAAAAAAATCAAAGCTAAAATTGCAAACCAATTCTGTAAAAATAATGATGTTGCTTCCAAAGTCCTTGCCGCAGAAATTCACTAACTACTAACTCCTCTTGAAGCATTGAAAAAATTTTTTTCGCCGCATTCTGTTTTTAACGGCAAACAATTTTCATTCACCGCTGAAGCAGCTAGAGAAAATGTTTCAATGCTACCAATGGAATGCAGTGAAAAAAATTTTCAGCGCTACCAGAATGCGGTGAAAAAAAATCTCAACTTAAATCGCAAATCGATACTGTAAAAAAATTGATGTTGCTCTGAAAGCTCTAGTCGCAGAAATTTACTAACTGCAACATGGACGATGAACTGACAATTTGTTTGTGTCATAAAAAATGAGACTAAAAGCTTAGTAAAAATTTCTGCAGCTGTCTGGACTGTCGTTGACAAAAAGCTAGCTCAGTTGCTGTTTCGGGTAAGGTAAAAAAATCAAGTTGCGTTTAATTTTGGTACGATCAGCGTTGTTTTATGCTGTCAATTTTCTTCACTGCATTCTGTTGGTAGCGCGGAAGTTTTTTCCTTACATCAATCCTATTGTAGCGCTGAAAAAAAAATTTCAACGCGTTCTATCGATAGCGGCAAAAAACTTTCTTTCACCGTTGAAGCGGTTAAAAAACTGTTTCAACGCTACCAACAGAATGCGGTGAAAAAAGTAATCAGCGCTACCAGGATGCGGTGAATAAAAAATTCACAGCTAAAATTGCAAAACAATGCGGTAGAAAAATTAATGTTGCTTTGAAAGCCCCAGTCACAGAAATTTACTAACTGCAACGTGAATATTGAATAAGCAAGATGTTTGGACAATAAAAAAGTTGAGACTAACAGCTTAGTAAACACGTCTGCCCCTGTCTGGACTGTCGTTGACAAAAAACCAAGCTGTGTTGCTGTTTCGGGTGATATAAAAAAATCAGGTTGCGTTGAATTTTGTTACGAAGAGCGTCGACCTAAGCGGTTAGTTTTCTTCACTGCATTCTGTTGGTAGCGCGGAAACCTTTTTCTAAACTCAATCCTTTTGCAGCGCTGAAAAAAAAATCAACGCAATCTGTTGGTAGCGGCAAAAAATTTTCTTTCAACCTTGAAGCGGTTAAATAAATGTTTCAACAATACCCTCAGAAAGCGATGAAATAAATTTACAACTTAAATCTCAAAACGATATTGTAAAAAATGATGTTGCTTTGAAAGCCCTAGTCGCAGGAATTTGCTAACTGCAACATAAACGCTGAACAGACAAATTGTTTGGGTCATAAAAAATGAGACTAAAAGCTTAGTAATAATGTCTGCAGCTGTCTGGACTGTCGTTGACAAAAAGCTAGCTGAGTTGCTGTTTCGGGTAAGGTAAAAAAATCAAGTTGCGTTTAATTTTGGTACGATCAGCGTTGTTTTATGCTGTCAATTTTCTTCACTGCATTCTGTTGGTAGCGCGGAAGTTTTTTCCTTACATCAATCCTATTGTAGCGCTGAAAAAAAAATTTCAACGCGTTCTAACGATAGCGGCAAAAAACTTTCTTTCACCGCTGAAGCGGTTAAAAAACTGTTTCAACGCTACCGACAGAATGCGGTGAAAAAAGTAATCAGCGCTACCAGGATGCGGTGAATAAAAAATTCAAAGCTAAAATTGCAAAACAATGCGGTAGAAAAATTAATGTTGCTTTGAAAGACCCAGTCACAGAAATTTACTAACTGCAACGTGAATATTGAATAAGCAAGATGTTTGGACAATAAAAAAGTTGAGACTAACAGCTTAGTAAACACGTCTGCCCCTGTCTGGACTCTCGTTGACAAAAAACCAAGCTGTGTTGCTGTTTCGGGTGATATAAAAAAATCAGTTTGCGTTGAATTTTGTTACGATAAGCGTCGACCTAAGCGGTTGGTTTTCTTCATTGCATTCTGTGGTAGCGCGGAAATCTTTTTCTAAACTCAATCCTTTTGCAGCGCTGAAAAAAAATCAACGCATTCTGTTGGTAGCGGCAAAAAATTTTCTTTCAACCTTGAAGCGGTTAAAGAAATGTTTCAACAATACCCTCAGAAAGTGATGAAATAAATTCACAACTTAAATCTCAAAACGATATTGTAAAAAATGATGTTGCTTTGAAAGCCCTAGTCGCAGGAATTTGCTAACTGCAACATAAACGCTGAACAGACAAATTGTTTGGGTCATAAAAAATGAGACTAAAAGCTTAGTAATAATGTCTGCAGCTGTCTGGACTGTCGTTCACAAAAAACTAGCTGGGTTGCTGTTTTGGGTGATGTAAAAAATCATGTTGTGTTGAATTTTGTTACGATCAGCGTTGACCTAAGCGGTTAGTTTTCTTCACTGCATTCTGTTGGTAGAGCGGAAATCTTTTTCTAAACTCAATCCTTTTGCAGCGCTGAAAAAAAAATCAACGCATTCTGTTGGTAGCGGCAAAAAATTTTCTTTCAACCTTGAAGCGGTTAAAGAAATATTTCAACAATACCCTCAGAAAGCGATGAAATAATTTCACAACTTAAATCTCAAAGCGATACTGTAAAAAAATGATGTTGCTTTGAAAGCCCTAGTCGCAGGAATTTTCAAACTGCAACATAAACGTTGAACAGACAAATTGTTTGGGTCATCAAAAATGAGACTAAAAGCTTAGTAATAATGTCTGCAGCTGTCTGGACTGTCGTTCACAAAAAACTAGCTGGGTTGCTGTTTTGGGTGATGTAAAAAATCATATTGTGTTGAATTTTGTTACGATCAGCGTTGACCTAAGCGGTTAGTTTTCTTCACTGCATTCTGTTGGTAGCGCGGAAATCTTTTTCTAAACTCAATCTTTTTGCAGCGCTGAAAAAAAATCAACGCATTCTGTTGGTAGCGGCAAAAAATTTTCTTTCAACCTTGAAGCGGTTAAAGAAATGTTTCAACAATACCCTCAGAAAGCGATGAAATAAATTTACAACTTAAATCTCAAAACGATATTGTAAAAAATGATGTTGCTTTGAAAGCCCTAGTCGCAGGAATTTGCTAACTGCAACATAAACGCTGAACAGACAAATTGTTTGGGTCATAAAAAATGAGACTAAAAGCTTAGTAATAATGTCTGCAGCTGTCTGGACTGTCGTTCACAAAAAACTAGCTGGGTTGCTGTTTTGGGTGATGTAAAAAATCATGTTGTGTTGAATTTTGTTACGATCAGCGTTGACCTAAGCGGTTAGTTTTCTTCACTGCATTCTGTTGGTAGCGCGGAAATCTTTTTCTAAACTCAATCCTTTTGCAGCGCTGAAAAAAAATCAACGCATTCTGTTGGTAGCGGCAAAAAATTTTCTTTCAACCTTGAAGCGGTTAAAGAAATATTTCAACAATACCCTCAGAAAGCGATGAAATAATTTTACAACTTAAATCTCAAAGCGATACTGTAAAAAAATGATGTTGCTTTGAAAGCCCTTGTCGCAGGAATTTGCAAACTGCAACATAAACGTTGAACAGACAAATTGTTTGGGTCATCAAAAATGAGACTAAAAGCTTAGTAATAATGTCTGCAGCTGTCTGGACTGTCGTTCACAAAAAACTAGCTGGGTTGCTGTTTTGGGTGATGTAAAAAATCATATTGTGTTGAATTTTGTTACGATCAGCGTTGACCTAAGCGGTTAGTTTTCTTCACTGCCTTCTGTTGGTAGCGCGGAAATCTTTTTCTAAACTCAATCTTTTTGCAGCGCTGAAAAAAAATCAACGCATTCTGTTGGTAGCGGCAAAAAAATTTCTTTCAACCTTGAAGCGGTTAAAGAAATGTTTCAACAATACCCTCAGAAAGCGATGAAATAAATTCACAACTTAAATCTCAAATCGATACTGTAAAAAAATGATGGTGCTTTGAAAGCCCTAGTCGCAGGATTTTGCTAACTGCAACATAAACGTTGAACAGACAATTTGTTTGTGTCATAAAAAATGAGACTAAAAGCTTAGTAAAAATGTCTGCAGCTGTCTGGACTGTCGTTGACAAAAAGTTAGCAGGGTTGCTGTTTCGGTTGATGTAAAAAATCACGTTGTGTTGAATTTCGTAACAATCAGCGTTGACCTAAGCGGATAGTTTTCTTCAATGCATTCTGTTGGTAGCGCGGAAATCTTTTTCTTACATCAATCCTATTGTAGCGCTGAAAACAATTTTTCAACGCGTTCTATCGATAGCGGCAAAAAAATTTCTTTCACCGCTGAAGCGGTTAAAGAACTGTTTCAACACTACCAACAGAAGGCGGTGAAAAAAATTTTCAGCGCTACCAGGATGCGGTGAATGAAAATTCACAGCTAAAATTGCAAAACAATGCTGGAGAAAAATCAATGTTGCTTTGAAAGCCCCAGTCACAGAAATTTACTAACTGCAACGTGAATATTGAATCAACAAGATGTTTGGACAATAAAAAAGTTGAGACTAACAGCTTAGTAAACACGTCTGCCCCTGTCTGGACTGTCGTTGACAAAAAAACAAGCTGTGTTGCTGTTTCGGGTGATGTGAAAAATCATGTTGTGTTGAATTTTGTTACGATCAGCGCTGACCTAAGTGGTTAGTTTTCTTCACTGTATTCTGTTGGTAGCAAGGAAATCTTTTTCTAAACTCAATCCTTTTGCAGCGCTGAAAAAAAAATTTCAACGCATTCTGTTGGTAGCGGCAAAAAATTTTCTTTCAACCTTGAAGCGGTTAAAGAAATGTTTCAACAATACCCTCAGAAAGCGATGAAATAAATTTACAACTTAAATCTCAAATCGATACTGTAAAAAAATGATGTTGCTTTGAAGTCCCTAGTCGCAGGAATTTGCAAACTGCAATATAAACGTTGAACAGACAAAATGTTTGGGTCGTATAAAATGAGACTAAAAGCTTAGTAATAATGTCTGCAGCCGTTTGGACTGTCTTTCACAAAAACTAGCTGGGTTGCTGTGTTGGGTGATGTAACAAATCATGTTGTGTTGAATTTTGTTACGATCAGCGTTGACCTAAGCGGTTAGTTTTCTTCACTGCATTCTGTTGGTAGCGCGGACATCTTTTTCTTACATCAATCCTATTGTAGCGCTGAAAGAAAATTTTCAACGCGTTTTATTTGATAGCGGCAAAAAAATTTCTTTCACCGCTGAAGCGAATTTTTCAACGATACCAACAGAATGCGGTGAAAAAAATTTTCAGCGCTACCAGGATTCGGTGAATGGAAATTTCACAGCTTAAAACGCAAAGCAATGCTGTAGAAGAATTAATGTTGCTTTGAAAGCCCTAGTCACAGGAATTTGCTAACTGCAACATAAACGTTGAACAGACAAATTGTTTGGGTCATAGAAATGAGACTAAAAGCTTAGTAAAAATGTCTGCAGCTGTCTGGACTGTCTTTCACAAAAAACTAGCTGGGTTGCTCTTTCGGGTGATGTAAAAAAACCATGTTGTGTTGAATTTTGTTACGATCAGCGTTGACCTAAGCGGTTAGTATTCTTCACTCTATTCTGTTGGTAGCGCGGACATCTGTTTCTTACGTCAATCCTATTGTAGCGCTGAAAAAAAGTTTTCAACGCGTTTTATTGATAGCGGCAAGAAAAATTTCTTTCACCGCTGAAGCGGTTAGAGAAATGTTTCAACGATACAAACAGAATGCGGTGAAAAAAGTTTTCAGCAATACCATGATGCGGTGAATGAACAATTCACAGCTAAAATCGCAAATCGATGCTGTAGAAAAATTGATGTTGCTTTGAAAGCCCTAGTCATAGAAATTTACTAACTGCAACGTGAACATTGAATAAGCAAAATGTTTTGACAAAAAAAGTTCAGACTAAAAGCTTAGTAAACATGTCTGCAGCTGTCTGGACAGTCGTTGACAGGAAAACTAGCTAGGTTGCTGTTTCGGGTGATGTGAAAAAAATCATGTTGCCTTTAATTTTGATACGAGCAGCATTTTTCTATGCGGTCAATTCTCTTCACTGCATTCTGTTGGTAGCGCGGTGATTTTTTTCTCACCTCGTTCTTATTGTTGTGCAAAAGAAATTTTCACCGCATTCTGTTGGTAGCGATAAAAAATTTTCTTCCAAGGCAGAAGAAGTTAAAGAGGATGTTTCAACGCTACCAACAGTATGCGGTAAAAAAAATTTTCAGCGTTGCTCAGGTAATGTAAAAATGCATGTTGTGTTGAATTTTTGTACGATAAGCGTTGATCTAAGCGGTCGATTTTTTTCACTGCAATCTGTTGTTAGCGCAGAATTGTTTTTCAACTCATTCTTATTTTTGCTCTGAAAAAAAAAATTTTCACCGCATTCTGTTGTTAGCGATGAAAAATTTTCTTCTACTGCTAAAATTGCAAACCCATTCTGTAAAATTATTGATGTTGCTTCGAAAGCCCCTTGCGCAGAAATTTACTAACTACTAACTCCTATTGTAGCATTGAAAAAGATTTTTTCACCGCTTTCTGTTTTTAACGGCAAGCAATTTTCATTCACCGCTGAAGCAGTTAGTGAAAAGGTTTCAATGCTACCAATGGAATGCGGTGAAAAAAAAATTTTCAGCGCTACCAGAACGCGTTGAAAAAAAATTCACAACTTAAATCGCAATTCGAAACTGTAAAAAATTGATGTTGCTCTGAAAGCCCTAGTCGCAGAAATTTACTAACTGCAACATAAACGTTGAACAGACAAATTGTTTTGGGTCATAAAATGAGACTAAAAGCTTAGTAAAATTGTCTGCAGCTCTCTGGACTGTCGTTTACAAAAAACTAGCGGGGTTGCTGTTTTGGGTGATGTAAAAAATCATGTTGTGTTGAATTTTGTTACGATCAGCGTTGACCTAAGCGATTAGTTTTCTTCACTGCATTCTGTTGGTAGCGCGGAAAACTTTTTCTCACCTCAATCCTATTGCAGCGCTGAAAAAAACTTCAACGCATTCTGTTGGTAGTGTCAAAAAATTTTCTTCACCGCTGAAGTGGTTAAAGAAAACGCTTCAATGCTACCAATAAAATGCGGTGAAAAAAATTTTCAGCGCTTCCAAAATGCGGTGGAAAAAAATTCACAAATTAAATCGCAAATCGATACTGTAAAAAATTGATGTTGCTTTGGAAGCCCGAGTCGCAGAAATTTACTAACTACAACGTAAACGTTGAACAGACAATTTTTTTGGATAACAAAAACTGAGACTAAAAGCTTAGTAAAAATATCTGCAGCTGTCTGGACTGTCGTTGACAAAAAACTATCTGGGTCGCTGTTTCGGGTGATATAAAAAGTCATGTTGTGTTGAATTTTGTTACGATCAGCGTTGACCTAAGCGGTTAGTTTTCTTCACTGCATTCTGTTGGTAGCGCGGAAATCTTTTTCTTACCTCATTCCTATTGTAGCGCTGAAAAAAAAATTCAACGCGTTCTGTTTGTAGCTGCAAAGAATTTTCTTTCACCGCTGAAGCTGTTAAAGAAATGTTTCTACGATACCAACAGAATGCGGCGAAAAAAATTTTCAGCGCTACCAAGATGCGGTGAAAAAAAAATTCACAGCTAAAATCGCAAAACGATGCTTTAGAAAAATTGATGTTGCTTTGAAAGCACTAGTCACAGAAATTTACTAACTGCAACTTGAATATTGAATAAACAAGACGTTTGGACAATAAAAAGAA
Source organism: Convolutriloba macropyga (assembly GCF_964194025.1). Taxonomy (NCBI): domain Eukaryota; kingdom Metazoa; phylum Xenacoelomorpha; order Acoela; family Convolutidae; genus Convolutriloba; species Convolutriloba macropyga. The sequence continues at coordinate 4,024,064 of NC_134481.1, forward strand.
GTTGAGACTAACAGCTTAGTAAACATTTCTGCAGCTGTCTGGACTGTCGTTGACAAAAAACTAGCTGGGTTGCTGTTTCGGGTGATTCAAAAAAATGATGTTTTGTTGAATTTTGTTACAATCAGCGTTGACCTAAGCGGTTAGTTTTCTTCACTGCATTCTGTAGGTAGCGCAGAAATCTTTTTCTCACCTCAATCCTATTGCAGCGCTGAAAAAAATTTTCAACGCATTCTATTGGTAGTGGAAAAAAAATTTTCTATCACCGCTGAAGTGGTTAAAGAAAATGCTTCAATGCTACCAATAAAATGCGGTGAAAAAAATTTTCAGCGCTTCCAAAATGCGGTGAAAAAAAATTTACAACTTAAATCGCAAATCGATACTGTAAAAAATTGATGTTGCTTTGGAAGCCCTAGTCGCAGAAATTTACTAACTACAACGTAAACGTTGAACAGACAAATTTTTTGGGTAACAGAAACTGAGACTAGAATCTTAGTAAAAATATCTGCAGCTGTCTGGACTGTCGTTGACAAAAAACTAGCTGGGCTGCTGTTTCGGGAGATGTAAAAAATCATGTTGTGTTCAATTTTGTTACGATCAGCGTTGACCTAAGCGGTTAGTTTTCTTCACTGCATTCTGTTGGTAGCGCGGAAATCTTTTTCTTACCTCATTCCTATTGTAGTGCTGAAAAAAAATTCAACGCGTTCTGTTTGTAGCGGCAAAAAAATTTCTTTCACCGCTGAAGCTGTTAAAGAAATGTTTCTACGATACCAACAGAATGCGGCGAAAAAAATTTTCAGCGCTACCAAGATGCGGTGAATAAAAAATTCACAGCTAAAATCGCAAAACGATGCTGTAGAAAAATTGATGTTGCTTTGAAAGCACTAGTCACAGAGATTTACTAACTGCAACTTGAATATTAAAAAAACAAGATGTTTGGACAATAAAAAAAGTTGAGACTAACAGCTTAGTAAACATGTCTGCAGCTGTCTGGACTGTCGTTGACAAAAAATTAGCTGGGTTGCCGTTTCGGGTGATGTAAAAAAGTCATGTTGCGTTGAATTTTGTTACAATCAGCGTTGACTTAAGCGGTTAGTTTTCTTCACTGCATTATGTTGGTAGCGCGGATATCTTTTTCTTACCTCAATCCTATTGCAGAGCTGAAAAAAAAAGTTTTCAACGCATTCTACTGGCAGCGGCAAACAATTTTTTTTCAACGTTGAGGCGGTTAAAGAAAATGTTTCAATGCTACCAATAGAATGCCGTGAAAAACACCTTAAGCGCTACCAAAATGCTGTGAAAAAAATTCTCAACTTAAATTGCAAATTGGTACTGTAAAAAAATGATGTTGCTTTGAAAGCCCTAGACGAAGAATATTACTGCAACGTAAACGTTGAACATACAAATTGTTTGGGTCATAAAAACTGAGACTAAAAGCTTAGTAAAAACATCTGCAGCTGTCTGGACTGTCGTTGACAAAAAAAATAGCAGGATAGCTGTTTCGGGTAAAGTAAAAAAAAATATTTTTGCCTTCATTTTTGGTACGATCGGCGTTGATCTAAGCGGTCAATTTTCTTCACTGCAAGGACAATGTTTTAACAGTGCCAGCAGAATGCTGTGAAAAAAGTTTCAGCGCTATCCGGATGCGGCAAAGAAATTTCCACAGCTACAGTCGCAAATCGATATTGTAAAAAATGATGTTGCTTCGAAAGCCCCCTGTCGCAGAAATTTACTAACTACAACGTAAGCGGTGATTAGACAACCTGTTTGGGTCATTAAAAAGACACAAAAAAGCTTAGTGAAAATATCTGCAGCTGTCTTGACTATCGTTGACAAAAAAATAGCTGGGTTGCTGTTTCGGGTAATGTAAAAAAAGCATGTTGCCTTTATGTTCGGTACAATCGGCGTTGTTCTAAGCGGTCAATTTTCTTCACTGCTTTCTGTTGGTAGCGCGGAAACTTTTTTCTCACCTCGTTCTGATTGTTGCGTTGAAAAAAATATCACGGCATTCTGTTGGTAGCGATAAAAAATTTTCTTCCAATGCTGAAGAAGTTAAGGAAAAGTTTTCAACGCTACCAATAGAATGCGGTAAAAAAACTTTCAGCGATGTCAGGATTTGGTGAAACAAATATCACAGCTAAATTGCAAATCGACGCTGTAAAAAATTGATGTTGCCTTGAGAGCCCTAGTCACAGAAACTTAATAACTGCAACGTGAACATTGAATATGCAAGATATTTGGACAATAAAAAAGTTGAGACTAAAATGTCTGCAGTTGTCTGGAATGTCGTTGAGAAAAAACCAGCCGGGTTGCTGGTTCAGGTTAGGTAAAAAAATGCATGTTGCGTTGAAATTTTGTAGGATCAGTGTTGATTTAAGTGGTCAATATTTTTACGCATTCTGTTGCTAGCGCGAATTTGTTTTTCACTTCATTCTTATTGTAGCGCTGAAAAAAAATTTACCGCATTTTGTTGATAGCGTTGAACAATTATTTTTACCGCTGAACCGGTTAAGAACAATGTTTCAACACTGCCAGCAGAATGCTGTGGAAAAAGTTTCAGCGCTATCCGGATGCGTCAATGAAATTTTCACAGCTACAGTTGCAAATCGATACTTTTAAAAAAATTGATGTTGCTTCGAAAGACACCTGTTGCGGAATTTTACTAACTGCAACGTAAACTTTGAACAGGCAAAACATTTGGGTCAAAAATTGAGACTGAAAGCTTACTAAAAATGTTTGCAGCTGCTGTCTGGATTGTCGTTGACAGAAAACCAGTTGGTTTGCTGTTTCAGATAATGTAAAAAAATCATGTTTCGTTGAATTTTGGTACGATCAGCGTTGATCTAGGCGGTCAATTTCTTTCACCGCATTCTTTTGATAGCGCTGAATTTTTTTTCCACCACGTTCATATTGTTGCGCTGAAAAAGATTTTCACCGCATTCTGTTGGTAGCGATGAAAAATTTTTTTGCAATGCTGAAGAAGTTAAGGGAAATGTTTCAACGCTACCGACAGAACGAGGTGATAAAAATTTTCAGCGCTACCAGGATGCGGTGAAAAAAACTTTCACGCCTATAATGCATATCGATTCTGTAAAAAAATTGATGTTGCTTCGAAAGCCCCTTGTCGCAGAAATTTACTAACGTAAACGTTGATTAGACAACCTGTTTGGGTCATAAAAAAAGAAGGAATAAAAGCTTAGTAAACATGTCTGCAGCTGTCTGGATAGTCGTTGACAAAAATTGGCTGATTTGCTGTTTCGGGCGATGTAAAAAATCATGTAGCGTTGAATTTTGTTACGATCAGCCTTGACCTAAGCGGCTAGTTTTCTTCACTGCATTCTGTTGGTAGCGCGGAAAAATTGTTCTTATCTCAATCCTATTGTTGCTCTAATAAAAGTTTTTGCGGCATTCTGTTAGTAGCGGCAAAAAAAATTCTTTCACCGCTGAAGTGGTTAAAAACAATGTTTCAATGCTAGCAATAGATTGCGGTGAAAAAAATTTTCAGCGCTACCAGAATGCGGTGAAAAAAAATTTACAGCTTAAATCGCAAATCGATACTGTAAAAAATTGATGTTGCTTTGAAAGCCCCAGTCACAGAAATTTACTAACTGCAACGTGAATATTGAATAAGCAAGATGTTTGGACAATAAAAAAAATGAGACTAACAGCTTAGTAAACACGTCTGCCCCCGTCTGGACTGTCGTTGACAAAAAACCAAGCTGTGTTGCTGTTTCGGATGATATAAAAAAAATCAGGTTGCGTTGAATTTTGTTACGATAAGCGTCGACCTATGCGGTTGGTTTTCTTCATTGCATTCTGTTGGTAGCGCGGAAATCTTTTTCTAAACTCAATCCTTTTGCAGCGCTGAAAAAAATCAACGCATTCTGTTGGTAGCGGCAAAAAATTTTCTTTCAACCTTGAAGCGGTTAAAGAAATGTTTCAACAATACCCTCAGAAAGTGATGAAATAAATTCACAACTTAAATCGCAAATCGATACTGTAAAAAAATTGATGTTGCTTTGAAAGCCCTAGTCTTAGAAATTTACTAACTGCAACGTAAACGTTGAACAGACAAATTGTTTGGGTCATAAAAATGAGACTAAAAGCTTAGTAAAAATTTCTGCAGCAGTCTAGACTTTCGTTGAAAAATAACCAGCAGTATTCTGTTGGTTGCGCCGAAGCAGCGCTACCAGGATGCGTTGAAAAAATTTTCACAGCTAAAATAAAAAAACTTACGAAATCTAACTGCTAAATTCAACGCTAATATAAGAAAAAATCACTGCTGTCAAAGCTTTCAAGTCTAAAGGATGCGGGCGCTTTGCGGTGAAAATATTTTTTGAGCGCTATTCATATTACATTTTTGTGTTCAAACCTCAACCCGATTAGTTAATTGAGCATAACTTTTTCATGTTACTTAGCTATATTAAGCTTGGTGTTTTTGAATGAAACATCAAAGAAAGTACTTCCGGCAGCGGAAAACAAATAAAAAAAAATTCTGTGCATAAACTTTTACCAAAAAAATTTTATTCCATTCTAAGAAAGGACCATTTGCAAAAAAATGGATACTGTAAAAAATCGTTGTTGCTTTGAAATTAACAAGTCGCAAAAATTTACCAACTACAACGTAAACGTTGAATAAGCAAAATGTTTGGGTCACAAAAAAATTGAGACTAAAAACTGACAAAATATGTTTGCAGCTGTATGGACTGTCGTTGACAAAAAACCAGCTGGGATGCAGCTGAGGTAATTTAAAAATGCATGTTGTGTTGAATTTTGGGGGTAAAATGATGTAAAAGTGGGGTTGCAATGGGAGGATTTTTGAGGTATTACCCCCTGACCAAAGTTTCGAGGTAACAGTGGGCTGCAATGAACAAATTTTGAAAAATTATCCCCATTACAAAATTGCGATGTAAGAGTGGGCTGCAATGTGAGCAATTTACAATTTGAGGACTTGGCCACCTGGCCGAAATTGCGACGTAATAGTGGGCTGAAATGGTCTGCAATGGTGTACTTTCGAGTTTTTACCCCTCTGAGGAATTATCCCCCTGATGCACCTTTGAGGAATTATCCCCCTGATGCACCTTTGAGGAATTATCCCCCTGGCCAAAACTGCGATCTATGTGTGGACTGCAATGAGCTCCAATTACATGACTTTTAAGGAATTTAGCCCTGGCCAAATTTGTTATTAAAGGGTGGGCTGCAATAACTCCCCCCCGGTCAAAATAGCTATGTCAAAGTGAGCTACAATGGGTTGACATTGTTGAGGAATTACCCTACTCCTCTCCGAGAAAATTTGCGTTGTAAGAGTGGACCGCAATAGGCTGCAATTTAAATACATTCGAGTAGTTACCCGTGGCCAAAATTGCGAGTAAAAGTCGACTTTATGGGCTGCATTTGAAGGAGTTTTGAGTAATTAACGTCCTGGTATGAATGAGGAGGTAATTTGTTCAGAGGGGAAAAATAATTAAGAATTGGTCTGCCGGGGGGGGGGGGGTAAAAGGGTGTTGGAGTGAGATGGTAATTTGTTCAGAGAAATAAATGTTGAAAAAATTGGGTTTAAAAAGAAATGAAAATTGTGTAAAAATGAGTGGGTAATATATTCAGAGTGGGTAAACTGGAGTAAGAATTGAGCTGCAAAGGGGGTTGAAAAGGGGTAAGAGTGAGGGGTTAATTTGTTCAAAGGGAGTAAAATGATGTGAGAATTGGGTCGCCAGGGGCGGGGAGGATAAATCGATGTAGAAGTAAGGGGGTTAAAATGTTCAGAGGGAGTAATTCTGACGAAAAATATAGACGGAAAATTCATATAGACGGAGCGTAGAGAGTTGGACAAGCATTGATGGCCTAGAGGCTAAGGAGAAACGGCTGAAGGTACAAAGGTTTTGGGTTCAAGAATGCCAGTATGCGAGTATGGGGAGCTACAAAAATGTGAAATTAGCGCTTCAAGGGGGTAAAATGATGTAAGAGTAGGACTGCGAAAGGGGGCAAAAAAGGAGTGAGTCCGTTGCAGCAGTGGGAGATTTTTTTTAAGAAAACGCAGCTCAAAAATTTCATTTTTTGGGGCTGAGTTTTTAACCCTTTGGTCGAAATAGCGATGTAAGGGCGGTTTCAAATGGGAGGAGTTTGAGAATTAACCACTGACCAAAATTGCGATATAGGTGTGGACTGCATGGCACTGCAATGAGAGGAAATTTGAGGATTTCTCCCCCTGGCTAAAACTGCGATCTAAGTGTGCACTGCAATGAGCTCCAATGAGAGGACTTTTGAGGAAATAAGCCCTGGCCAAATTTGCGATTTAAGGGCGGGCTGCAATGGGATGCAATGGAAGCAAATTAGAGGAGTCTGCCCTTGACCAAAATCGTGATGTAATTGTTGCCTGAAAGGGGGCTGCAATTACTTTTGAGTAATTACCCCATGACCAAACTAGCGATTTAGGAGTGGGACGCAATGGACTGCAATGGGATGATTTTTGTGGAATTAATCCCTCACCCTGGTCAAAATAGCCTTGTCAAAGTGAGCTACAATGGTTTGACATTTTTGAGGAATTACCCTACTCCTCAGGAATTACCCTACTCCTCAGGAGGCTAAGGAGAAACGGCTGAAGGTACAGAGGTTTTTGGTTCAAGACTGCCAGTATTCGAGTATGGGGGCTACAAAAATATGGAATTAGCGCTTCAAGGGGATGAAATGATATAAGAGTATGGCTGCGAAGGGGGAAAACGGAGTGAGACTGCAATGGGAGGTTCTTTTCATGGCAAATGCAGCTCAAAACTTTCAGTATTTTGGGGCTGACTTTTTATCCCTCTGGAGTTTTGCCCTTCTAGAAAAATTCTTCTGTTGCAGCCCAACTCCTTCATCAATTTTGGCGGAACTTTGCGACCTGTGAACATACTAATACAAATATTTTGGTTGAAATCATCAACAGATTATAGTATTTTTCGGCCTTTGAGAACAAAAAACTTGGCACAATTCTCAAAACTAAGTCAAACAATCCTTAATACGAGTTAAATTTTGTGTGATTATTACATTTTAAACAATTTTTTTAAATATTTTTGGCAATGAATATCTTGTAAATCGCTAAAAAAACCATTTAAGGTAATTTTGCTTTGGTTCTCCTGGAGCATTTTTCACCAATTATTTAAAAGTCAAAAAGATTTATACCTTTAATTATCTTCATGCCTAAGGTACTTTCAACAAACTTCCTTCGTTTTGAGAGGAGCGCTCTCTTTTCAACCTAATTTTGCCGCAATCTGCGTCTATAAAACACGTCAATTCCTGATTATAAACCAGGAAATAATTTAATCAGAAAAATACTTTTTTTCCAAATAACTCACTTCAATATGGGAAAAGAATGTGAGTATAGTTTTATTATCAAAATCTCTGAGGCCTGTGGTCAATTTAGATTTGAAAAACTCGCGTGTTTTCGAATTTGATTTGTCATCAAAATAAAGTTTATGACGTGAAAAAACAATCAATCCTCTTTCTTCATTTATTACAGCTAGCTTGAGAAAGAGCGGCTTCTTCTCTCTCTCTGTTTTTCTTGTGTTTTGTTTGACTTAATGGACTTTGTAACCACAATTAAATAGGCATTGAAATCAATCCAACAGTCTGCATCTTCAGTTGAGATCAGAACAAGTTAGATTTTCACAGAAATGAAAAAAAGATTTTGGCCAGCTGTGTGTTTTAGAAATTGCAAGAATAACAATTTCAATCATAGTTAATACCACGCGCATACCACTTAAATCCGCGAACGCAGGTTTTTTGCTACCTATTATTTCAAAAGAATTTTATTCTGAAAACTTGCCTGCGTAAAAATTGGTGTATTTTTAAATCATTTATTCAACCTGAAAAAATAATGTCCGCGCTTTTTTTTTCAGTTTCGACTACAACAAGAAATACGACATCATCAACACTGACAAAGTCATTGACTTTAGCCAATTTTCGAAATTTTTCATTTAATCGATCTTGGAAGTACTTTAACATTGCCCCTAAATTCTGCAAACATTTGATATGATGCAGAATAATGCTTGATTAAATAGTGAGCGGTTTATTTCTGGAGCATCAATCGGAATCAGGTTTTGCAGGTTAAAATTTTATCGAAAACAATTCCAAAAGCAACTTTTGCGAAAATTCAACATATATAAGATATATAACTTTATTTAAACTTTATAAGTCAATCGGAATTTCTGGAGCATCAATCGGAACTTTATTTCCGGAGCATCAATCGGAATCAGGTTTTGCTGGTTAAAATTTTACCGAAAACAATTCCAAAAGCAACTTTTGCGAAAATTTAACATATATAAGATATATAACTTTATTTAAACTTTATAACTCATAAATTTGTTCTTACAAAATATAGGCCAAAAGACAATGCCTAGTGGCTTTAGTTTTGAGAACAGTGTAAGAATACAAACAAATCAACTGTTAAATCTCTTCAGACTTAGGGGAGATCCCGTGGTAATTTGCACAAAAAACGGTTTAAGAATTAGGCTTGTAGAGCATCTTGTCTAAACTAATTTTTTCCACAAATATAGCAGATTTCTCAACGAACCAGACTGATCAGACCAAAATGTGAGTATTTTTTAAATTCCTTAATACATGGCTTGGCAAGATAATCTTAGTCGAATTTATTTACTCATTGACATGCCATTAGTTATCAGTTTGAATTCATAATACAAGTTTTAATGACATCAACTCGCAGATTAATGGCCCCTCATCACTCTGATGATGATCTTTTATGTGAATCAAGACCCACACAATCGGGTTTTTAAATGAATTAGTAGAACCCACACAATCGGGTTTTCAGTTGGAAAAATGAAACCCACACAATCGGGTTTTCAATTCGGTTAGCGTAATCCACACAATCTGAATTTCAATTGGGTTAATGAAACCCACGCAATGTGAGATTTGGGCAGACTGAAGAGAACAAGAATTGCTCGTAGCCAAGTGAAGGGTGCGACAAAAGTTTTTTCGAACAATTGATTTGGTTCGCCGCGGACCACCCCGTCCCCAACCCAAATTGTTCTGACCAAATTCTCTTTTGGCTCGCGAACTGTAACGGCTATCAAAGAGCAGGCAAAGTTTACACAACCCAGGTCGTTTAAGCGGTGTCAATTCTGTCCGGATTTTTCGTTCTTGCAGTTAACTTTTGAAAATTGTACCATGCGCTATACTGTAGATTAACGGTGCATTATTTTCTGCTCAATTAATCCCAATAGCTAATCGTTCAGTTTTGCTGTTTAACAAACCTGTTTCTACCGAGTAACAAAATAACTAAAATTGAAACAATTAAAATTTGTTGAGTTTTTTTATTAATTTAATTACTAATTCAAATCAGGGAAATTCCATTGCTGTAGCCCAATGACATGGCTATGGATATGCAAAGTTTCAAGTCTGTATCTTTGACAAACGTAAAACAGTATTAGATCCAGTTTTCTTAGTGAAATTCTGAATCTTCGCTTTTGTAATTCATTTCAAGTTCTAGATTAATATCATTGACACTATAATGAAACTAGACTAGGCTTCGTTAAAGCCAGTAGTAAGAGCGACTGACTTTATGCTTTGCACAACGTTTCTATTACTTAGGAAATTTGTTCCTCGGAAAGAAAGATTGCGAGTATCAGCGTTATTTCTCCTTTCACAAGTCAAAGTAAAAATATAATGTACAACCACTAGTATGATCTACAGAAACAATACACGATAGTAAGTATTTTACCGCTCAAGGAAAAGTTCTTCAGTATGTTAGTTCAATAAGACAAAATTACCGAATTTGAACTGATTTTTGGTAGTTTTTCAAGCTGCTTTCTTGATGATAGTCACCTGGTTTTCCACGTCATTTCTGATCTGTTGATTGGATATAGATAACTATGTCGTAATAATCACAGAGCACATTGAGTTCGGGGCTAGTAATACATTTAATGGTGCCCCGCACTCTCTGAATTGGTATGATTTTTGTAAAATCCACTAAAACTGGCGTGCAAATTTTAAGTATATCAAAATCCATATGAGCTCAATTCTGTGGCACTGTGAACACGTGAATATGTGGCAATAATAGCGTAGTTCGAGTTCAATTTTCACTTTCACCTCAAGTATTACAATTGCATACTAAAAGAATGTAGCAATGAATTCGGCTTGTCATCTTGTTCGAACTTCACTGCTTGATTCGACCTTGAATTCATTTGATCAGAGTGAGCCTCAACATCGCCGGCATTGTTTTCCATCGTCAAAACATCTCTTCTTGGTAGTACAGGGGCGATGTTCAATGCTGGTCTCTTGTAAACTCCGTGGCTCTTTCGAACTATCGTTGATCGAATCATATCGTCAGTCCCAACGATGGCCTCCGTAACTCGACCAAAATTACAAAATCCTTGTTAATTGTTGTCTCTGATCAACCAAACGAGATCGCCTTCTTAAAAGTTTTTGTTTGCTTTAGATCGAGATTTTTCCTGTTAATCGATACTCTTTACGAAACCTGGCCCATATGAGTTCTGCATAGGCTTCAGTTTGTTGCAAGAGTTTTCGATGATCGACAATAATTCCTGTGCATGGTAAATAGGCTAAACAAAATTTCTGTTCGAAAGCAAGAAAGTCGTCAAAGGACGTCCTTGGTGACTGATCTGACCCAACAAAAAAGCACATATTGCTTTCCTGCAACTTCTGACCACCCGTTTCTATACTCCTCCAGAGTAGAACGCTGCGGGTGGGTTGAACTTCCATCTGATTCTTCGTTCAATGAGATGTCCTCCGATCCCTTTTTTCTTCCATACCCAAACGTAATCTGCAAGTTCAAGTTCAGCTTAAACAAATTTTTCCCATTGTTGCATATGACTGTACTAGGTTTGCCTCTTGGTACATTAAACCGCATGATGGCATTCAGACAAATATCTTTGTTCAATTTGGGTACCACTTCTATATTCACCGTTCTCATAGTTAGACATGTGAATAGACAACACCACCGCATTTCATTTATTCGCCCTATCCTCACATTGAAAGTGCCAATGTAATCAACTCCAACGTTTGTAAAAATTGTAGGAGCTTCTTATCGCTCTTGGAATGGTTCGGCAATTACTGTCGTTATCGTTTGTAATCTGCCATTTCTGCAGATGCCACACTTGTTCTTGATTGATCTTGAGACGTTTCGTATGCCTAGGATCCACATCGTCTGCTGAACAATGTTTCTTACATACTCAGTTCATTGTCTTTGTGCTCGTTTCGCAAGATTAATTCACCGTGTGATGTTTCCGATGTAGTAATAGGATGCTTTGAATTGAAATTCAATGGACTTTTGCCTGTTCTTTTTTTGGCTCGTATAAGTCCTTCTTTATCAAAAATTGGTGATAATTGTAGGATTTTGCAGCTTTTTGGAGTTTCCCTTTCAACCTTGAGAGATTTCAGCTCTTCGCCAAACTGTTCTCGCTGTAGTAACTTGAAGATGATTGCTTTCAATTTTTCCCTTTCATCGACGTTGACTACAATTGTTGCAGGTTTCTGTTTGTTGAGCTATCGCTGCACATATGTCAGTGTACTCACTATTCTGTTAAAGTTACGAAATCGTGCCCACAGGATAGCAGCTTTATTCTTCAGTCTTTATTATGAAGGATGATAAGGTATATTCTCTTCATCTGAGGCCAAAGTTGGTTCACTTGCTCTGCCACTCACTTTCTAGATGCTTCAACCAGGCCGGTCCATTGAGCTACTTACTTCTCTTGTGTTCCTCTATGTTAATTGCTGTTGTGCTAAGGTCCGCTGGGTGGTTAACAGTCACCCATTTCCAGGGTGAGGCATCAAATGTATAAACTGCTCGATTGGCCACAAATACTTGTTGTTTACGATGAGAACACTGTGTATTCACTGTAACACCGTAAATGATTCTGACCAGAAATTGCACCGATGTGTCTTCATTTCATGTTCCTTGACCAAACGTTCTCTCAATCTCAATTCCATGATTGCCGCTCGTGATTCCAGTCGTGGTATTGAGAGATGTCTCTTCAGGGCAACTCTGCAATTTCCAATGATGAATGCTAAGTCATCGTAGTCATCATGTCATCATGAAGTTCGGGTTTATCCCTCGTTCTATTGATGTATCTTCTATCGATGCTTGTTTCAGCTACAATAGGAACGTGTTCCCTTCATCTGAAGAAATTGACGTCTTGATCAGGCACCACTTCATTGTCCCGTTGTTGTCCATTCTTAGTCCACATTCTTTTCAGAATTCGTTTCAAGTGAACACTGAACTAAGCAAACAATCCGATCCGGTCGAAAACTGAAGATACCACAGATGGAATCTTCCTCTGGTTCATAGGTGTTTCAAATTCTTTGCTAAGAGCTCGAAACACTTGAAGAGTATCATCAATAACAGTTCATCATATTTCAAGCACTGAAAATACCTCTGTATTAGGTTCCACTTCTACTTGCTCCGTCTTGTTGATTGACTTCAGGTCTTCTGGGGTTACCTGGGTAACTGCATCGCTGTTGCTTATCCACTTCTTGAGTTCAAACCCATGTTGTTGGAGATTTTTCTAGCCGATTGAGGACTTCAATTGCTTCTTGAGGGCTTTCTAGCAATTGGAGGAATCATCCATTAAGAAGCTGTTTTGTATTGCGTTTGCTGTTTGTCGATACAAGTTCTCAATATCGAGCCCAATCGCTCTAGAGCAGAGTTTGCAAAATTATGAGAACTGTTAGTTCCAAATACATGACGCTGTTGTTCGTATATTCAAAAAGAATCGTTAGTTCTCTGACGCCATAGAAACTTCATGCAACCTCTAGCCGGTTCGGGAACTTGCACTTGTAGAAACAAAGAATTGCTTTCGGCTGTTGGGGCTATTGGTCCTTAAAAAAATCTGAATATCGTTTGAAACAACCCGTGTAGCAGATCTGGTCCTGCTAATAGCCTGTCGTTTAGGCATACTTCTTTATATTTTGAAGCACCATTGCAAACAAGTCTTACTTTTTCAGGCTTGTTGGAATTTAGTACTGAATGATTTAGCAACTGCCATTCTTTTTCGAAGCTGCCTCGAAGCTGCCACATCAGACTACATCCGTATCTATTGACTTTTGATACAAACTCTTCGGTTTTTTTGTTAATTCGGAGTCTTTGCTAAAGTGGTTAAAGTTGAGCTGACCTAAGGATGAGCTGTAGTTGTTCGGTAGGTTTGTCTCTGGTTCACTCCACAGTATAGCCATCTCGTTCCGCTCGTCTTTAAAATTCGTCGTACTCTCTAGCATCTTTTAGTCTAGCATCGACAATAATTCCTGTGCATGGTAAATAGGCTAAACAAAATTTCTGTTCGAAAGCAAGAAAGTCGTCAAAGGACGTCCTTGGTGACTGATCTGACCCAAAAAAACGGCACATATTGCTTTCCTGCAACTTCTGACCACCCGTTTCTATACTCCTCCAGAGTAGAACGCTGCGGGTGGGTTGAACTTCCATCTGATTCTTCGTTCAATGAGATGTCCTCCGATCCCTTTTTTCTTCCATACCCAAACGTAATCTGCAAGTTCAAGTTCAGCTTAAACAAATTTTCCCCATTGTTGCATATGACTGTACTAGGTTTGCCTCTTGGTACATTAAACCGCATGATGGCGTTCAGACAAATATTTTTGTTCAATTTGGGTACCACTTCTATATTCACCGTTCTCATAGTTAGACATGTGAATAGACAACACCACCGCATTTCATTTATTCGCCCTATCCTCACATTGAAAGTGCCAATGTAATCAACTCCAACGTTTGTAAAAATTGTAGGAGCTTCTTATCGCTCTTGGAATGGTTCGGCAATTACTGGTGTTATCGTTTGTAATCTGCCATTTCTGCAGATGCCACACTTGTTCTTGATTGATCTTGAGACGTTTCGTATGCCTAGGATCCACATCGTCTGCTGAACAATGTTTCTTACATACTCAGTTGATTGTCTTTGTGCTCGTTTCGCAAGATTAATTCACCGTGTGATATTTCCGATGTAGTAATAGGATGCTTTGAATTGAAATTCAATGGACTCTTGCCTGTTCTTTTTTTGGCTCGTATAAGTCCTTCTTTATCAAAAATTGGTGATAATTGTAGGATTTTGCAGCTTTTTGGAGTTTCCCTTTCAACCTTGAGAGATTTCAGCTCTTCGCCAAACTGTTCTCGCTGTAGTAACTTGAAGATGATTGCTTTCAATTTTTCCCTTTCATCGACGTTGACTACAATTGTTGCAGGTTTCTGTGTGTTGAGCTATCGCTGCACATATGTCAGTGTACTCACTATTCTGTTAAAGTTACAAATTCGTGCCCACTGAATAGCAGCTTTATTCTTCAGTCTTTATTATGAAGGATGATAAGGGTTTATTCTCTTCATCTGAGGCCAAAGTTGGTTCACTTGCTCTGCCACTCACTTTCTAGATGCTTCAACCAGGCCGGTCCATTGAGCTACTTACTTCTCTTGTGTTCCTCTATGTTAATTGCTGTTGTGCCAATGTCCGCTGGGTGGTTAACAGTCACCCATTTCCAGGGTGAGGTATCAAATGTATCCAGTATCTAAGCTGCTCGATTGGCCACAAATACTTGTTGTTTACGATGAGAACACTGTGTACTCACTGTAACACCGTAAATGAGTCTGACCAGAAATTGCACCGATGTGTCTTCATTTCATGTTCCTTGACCAAACGTTCTCTCAATCTCAATTCCATGATTGCCGCTCGTGATTCCAGTCGAGGTATTGAGAGATGTCTCTTCAGGGCAACTCTGCAATTTCCAATGATGAATGCTAAGTCATCGTAGTCATCATGTCATCATGAAGTTCGGGTTTATCCCTCGCTCTATTGAAGTATCTTCTATCGATGCTTGTTTCAGCAACAATAGGAACGTGTTCCCTTCATCTAAAGAAATTGACGTCTTGATCAGGAACAACTTCATTGTCCCGTTGTTGTCCATTCTTAGTCCACATTCTTTTCAGAATTCGCTTCAAGTGAACACTGAACTAAGCAAACAATCCGAACCGGTCGAAGACTGAAAATACCACAGATGGAATCTTCCTCTGGCTCATAGGTGTTTCAACTTCTTTGCTAATAGCTCGAAACACTTGAAGAGTATCATCAGTAACAGTTCATCATATTTCAAGCACTGAAAATACCTCTGTAATAGGTTCCACTTCTACTTGCTCCGTCGTGCTGATTGACTTCAGGTCTTCTGGGGTTACCTGGGTAACTGCATCGCTGTTGCTTATCCACTTCTTCAGTTCAAATCCATGTTGTTGGAGATTTTTCTAGCCGATTGAAGACTTCAATTGCTTCTTGAGGGCTTTCTAGCAATTGGAGGAATCATCCATTAAGAAGCTGTTTTGTATTGCGTTTGCTGTTTGTCGATACAAGTTCTCAATATCGAGCCCAATCGCTCTAGAGCAGAGATTGCAAAAGTATGAGAACTCTTAGTTCCAAATACATGACGCTGTTGTTCGTATATTCAAAAAAGATCGTTAGTTCTCGGACGCCATAGAAACCTCAGGCAACCTCTACCCGATTCGGGAACTTGCACTTGTAGCTTGTAGAAACAACGAGTCGCTTTTGGCTGTCGGGGCTATTGGTCCATCACAAAATCTGAATATCGTATAAACAACCCGTGTAGCAGATCAGGTGCTGCTAATAGCCTGTCGTTTAGGCAATCTTCTTTTTACTTTGACGCACCATTGCAAACAAGTCATACTTTTTTAGTCTTGTTGGCATTTAGAACTGGATGGTGTGGCAAATACCAGTCTTTCTCGAAGCTTCCTCGAAGCTGCCACATCATACTACATCCATATCTATTGACTTTTGATACAAACTCTTCGGTTTTTTGTCCATTCGGAGTCTTTGCTACAGTGGGTAAAGCTGAGATGACCCAAGGATGAGCTCTAGTTTTTCGGTAGGTTTTTCTTTGGTTCACTCCACAGTATTGCCATCTCGTTCCGCTCGTCTTTAAACTTCCTCGTACTCTCTAGTATCTTTTGTGCCTGTCTGTCCATTTTCGACTTACTGAAGACAATAATTTTGGAAGAATAGGCTTCTATGTTCCTCCATTTTTAGATATTCTCAGCCGCCTGAACGTAGCTAGGCCACTGCACACATCCTGTCATCCTGAAGTTCGGACTTATTCCTCGCTCTATTGAAGTATCTTCTAGCGATGCTTGTTTCAGCTATAATAGGAACGTGTTACCTCCACCTAAGGAAATTGGCGTCTTGATCAGGCACCACTTCATTGTCCCATTGTTGTCCACTCTTAGACCACATTATTTTCAGAAAGCGTTTCAAGTGAACACGGAACTGAGCAAACAATCCGACTCGGTCGAAGTCTGAAGGTACAAGAGATGGAATTTTCCTCTGAGACATAGTTGTTTCAACTTCTTTGCTGTTAATTCGACACACTTGAGGAGTATCATCAATAACAGCTCCTCATATTTCAAGCACTGAAGATCCATCTGTATTGGGTTCCACTTCTACTTGCTCCGTATTGCTGATTGACTTAAGGTCTTCTGGGACTACCTGGGTTACTGCATAGCTGTTGCTTATGCACTTCTTCAGTTCAAATCCATGTTGTTGGAGATTGTTGTAGCTGACTGAAGACTTCAATTGCTTCTACCAATTCGAAGAATCATCCACGAAGAATTTGTTTTGTATTGGCTTTGCTGTTGTTGGATACAATTTCTCAATATTGAGCATCAAACGCTCCAGAGCAGAGTTTGCACAAGTACGAGAACTCTTAGTTCCAAATACATGACGCTGTTGTTCGTATATTCAAAAAAGATCGGTTGTTCTCGGACGCCATAGGACCCTCAAGCAACCTCTAACAGGTTCGGAAACTTGCACTTGTAGAAACAACGAATCAATTTCGGCTGTCGGGGCTATTGGTCCTTCGCAAAATCTGAATGTCATTTCAAACAACCCGTGTAGCAGAGCAAGTACTGATGGTGTGGCAAATACAATTCTCTATCGAAGCTGCCTCGAAGTTGCCACATCAGACTACATCAGTATCTATTGACTTTCGATGCAGACTCTTTGGGTTTTGCTCCATTCGGAGTCTTTGCAACAGTGGGTAAAGCAGAGCTGACCCAAGGATGACCTGTATTTATTCGGTAGATTTGTCTCTGGTTCACCTCACAGTATTCCCACCTCGTACCGCTCGTCTTTCGACTTCCTCGTACTATCTAGCTTTTTTGTGCTGGACTGTCCATTTTTGACTCATTGAAGACAATAATTTTGGAGAATAGGCTTCTCTGTTCACTATTTTTGGATATTGTCAGACGCCTTCACGTCTATTGTGAAGGAGAAATGACAACTATTTTGTCTTTTGTCTTCATGGGTCCATTTGCTGCCCGCTATTTTGAGCGTAACAACGTTTTTTGGGCTAGTAACTTCTTGTCTACACATTGATTGATGAATGAAACTGTTAGATCACTTTTGAGGAAAGCATATGTGTTCAGCTTGTTGCCAACGCTCTGTATTGAGACCGGAACTATCTGAAGAAGCTCGCAACTTCTTTACTCTTGTTGACTGCTGCTACGCTTTCGTTAACTGCCCGACTGCTTTCGTCCTTTCAATTTTCAGAGTGTAGCAGTCGGTTGTGCTTCCTGAAGCGTCCAATGATAATGCACGCTTTGACTTTAGATTCTTCAATTTCATGTCTTTTTTCATCCGTAACAAAAGAGTTGCTTCCTCACTGCTGCGTACCAATCATTCATACACTTGATCCTGAAAAGTGGACAGTTCCAATTATTTTGAGTTCCAGCAATCAGCAGAGGGTGATCTCTTTGAATTTTCCTCGATCTTTCACGTTCGAACTAGCAATTAATTTAGATGTTTTTCGGATCTTTTTGTCTGTTTTCATTTGACCTTTTTGTCTTCGGGCTCCCTTGAAAGCTGGGGACCCTTTGTGCACTAATGCTATTCTAGATATCCATTTTTCAAAGATAGTTTCTCTACTGCCATACACAGGGCCGAGCCTGATTGCGGATCAACAATCTGCTTGTACTCTTTGAGCACATTCACGAAGTTTGAAACAATAACTGATAAACAGATCAGACCTGTTGAGTTGTGAGGTTTCACCTGACTTGCCTCTCGAAGACTTTCTGGTCTCTAGCTTTACATCAATGATCACAAGATTTCTTCAAATTTTCTCTCCAAATGCTCCATACAGCACCATAGAATTGTCCAGAATAGCCCGTTCCAGATATCGCTGACTTGGATTTGCCTGTCAGTAGAGTCTTCAGATGGCTCAGTTATCTGAATCTGGTATTTGCTTTTGATCCAATCTAGCAATGAACACACTAGACCACTCCGTCGATTTGAAAGGGTAGGCATCAAAGATGTTTAACTTCTAGATTGTTTCAAATTAAGATATTTCGTTACTCGGCGAGAGATAAAATTGTCAAACAGCAAAACTGAACGATTAGATATTGGAAAAAATAGAGGAACAATTAATGCAACGTAAACTACAGTATACCGGATAATACAGTTCACAATATTTAACTGCAAACAAAAAAACCCGAACAGATTTGAAACCGCTTGAGCGAAATCGGCGGCGTAAAGTTTTTCCCCGTCCTTGATAGGAGAGCAGCCGTTACATTTGGTCCGCCGAAGGGGACAATGGAAGGCAAACTGCTATCCCTGCTGTCCAATATGATGAACAGTGGGACAAAAGCAAACAGCAAGGAAAATCAAACGAATCAACAGCAAAATCCAGCCAGTAGAACAGTAAAGTGGAAATCAATAAGGAAGTTGAATTGTGAAACCTGCTTAAAGGAAATAAGCAAAGCAAAAGTAAAGAGCAACCAGGTATTTGAAGCTCAATCAATAAAATCGTATAGAGTACCCAAACAATATCAGCCAGCATGAATTCCATATGACATGGAGCTTCAATGTTTACTGGAAAAAGTTTTCTTTAAACTAGGGCTTGGCTACAAAATAATTGAAAACATAAATCGAACCAACAAGCTAAATGTCCTCTATCAACAGATTGTTCACCTTCATTGGGAACAAATATCCCAGCAACTGCAGCGCCAGAACAATCTGTGCCCTATCATCCAAATTTCATTCAAGAACACCTAAGAGAAGCAAAGAACGGCAAAACAAGATTGGACTATCAGTGTCTTGCATATATAAGCAAAGGTACGCAAAAAGCAATGCATGCAGTGCAAAGCAACTCAAATCAAACATTGAACGACAGCAATAGTAGCAACAACTATCCCACGTACAACCCAAACAGAACAAATTGGAGCAACAGCAAGCGGCCAAGGTTAGCACTGAAACGATTCGAGCTAGAGCGCAAATTGAGAAGAATAGCATTAGAGAACGGTGATGTTCGTTCTCAATCAACTAGCGCGCGAGACACGTCACTCTTCATCTTGACCACAAAGACGAGAGATGTTTCAGACTGGGCCAGTAGAATTGACAATCTTCTAACACCAGATCGATCAACAGCAGTTTGCTCAATCATTCATCAAGTGTCCAATTGAAGAGTGACTTGTCTTAAGCAATAATTGACTGGTAACGAAAATCATCATTCTCTTATGCTGTTCTCTTCATTTTGCGCTCCAGCTCACGTTTTTCCTCCAGTATTTGATGCTTGATTTCGAGCTGCTTTATTCATATTTTCCTCTGTCTTCCTCCGCTCAAATTGGGCTAGTTGCATCTTGGATTCTATTTTGATTTAGAAGTGTTAATTCCGCTCTTTACGAATTTTTTTCTGAAGACGTTTCCGATATATTCTCCGTATCTTGACCGCTTGCTGTTAACCTATTTTGTACCGTTTGAGGAACTGGGTTGTCCGTGGGATAGTTGTTTCTACTCTCGCTTTCGTTCAATGCTTGATTGAAGCTGCTTTGCTCTGTGTTCATTGTCGGTCTTTGCTTATATATGCAATCCATTGATAGTCCAAACATGCATTGCATGCATGTCCAAACATTCATTCTTGCACCTCTTAGGTATTCTTCAACGAAATATGCTTAGTCGTGTCTCGAGCGCTAGTTGATTAGCAACGAACATCATCGTTCTCTAATGCTATTTTTCTCAATTTGCGCTCCAGCTCGAGTCGTGCCAGAGCGAAACTTAGTTTCGAATTTGAAGTTTTCTTTCCGTTCTTCACGCCTTTATTTTGCCGTAGATGTTTCTGAAATATTCTCCGTATCTTGGCCGCTTGCTGTTGCTCGAATTTGTTCTGTTTGAGTTGTACGTGGGATAGTTTTTGCTACTATTGCTGTCGTTCACTGTTTGATTTGAGTTGCTTTGCACTGCATGCATTGCTGGTTGTGTGCCTTCGCTGATATATGCAAGACACTGATAGTCCAATCTTGTTTTGCCGTTCCTTGCTTCCCTTAGGTGTTCTTGAATTAAATTTGATTGATAGGGCACAGATTGTTCTGGCGCTGCAGTTGCTGGGTATTTCTTCCTCATGAAAATGAACAGTCTGTTGGTAGAGGTCGTTTATGTTATTGAGTCGATGTAAATCTTTAATTATTTTGTAGCCCAGCCATAGTTTAGTGCAAACTTCTTCCAGTAAATCTGGAAGTTTCTTGCCATATGAGATTCATGCTGGCTGGTATATATTGGTTATTGTACACAATTTGTTGATTGAGAGGTAATGCCTGGTTGATTTTGCTTTGCTTATTTCCTTTACGCAGGTTTCGCACATCAACTTCATTTTTGAATTGCACTTTTCTGTTCGCCTCGCTGGCGTTTTGTTGCAGATTCGTTTGATTTTCTTTGGTGGGTGCCTTTGTCCCTCTCTACAACGAATTAGACAGAAGTATTCCTCCCATTGTCTTGGTCGGTGGACAAAATGTAAAGGCTGCTGTCCTATCAAGGACATCGAAAACTTTACACCGCTGAATTTGTTTCATCGGTTTCAAATCTGTTTAGATTTTTCTTTTTTTGCAGATAACTTTTGTGAACTGTGTTATCCGCTCTACCGTAGATTACCGTTGCATGAATTGTTGCTCAACTATTCCCAATATCTAATCGTTCAGGTTTGCTGTTTAACAAATTTGTTTCTCGCCGAATAACAAAATATCTCAAATTGAAACAATCAACTTTAGTTGAGTTTCTTATTAACAACTCAATTAATAATCCAAATCAGGATAGTTCCAAGTTTTAGCCCAATGACTGGACTATGGCTATGCAAATTTCAAGTCTGGATCTTAGACAAATGTGAAACAGTCTTAGACCGAGTTTTCTAAGTGAAATTTTGAGTCTTCACTTTTGTACTTCAACTCAAGTTCTCGATTGGTTTGAATAACAACTAATATGAAAAAAGGCTAGGCTTCGTTAAAGCCAGTAATAGGAACAGACTTGATGCCTGGAACAAATTTTTTTCCTTCAACAAACTTTGTTCCTTTGAAGGAGTGATTGAAAATATCAAACCTAATTCTCTTTTCACAAGTCAAAGTTAAGTTTTACTGTAGAATCACTGATATGACCTTCAGAAACAACACACGATAACAAGTAAATGTGCATCAATACCCACTCCATGTCAGCTTAATAATAAAAAATTAATGAGATTGAACCGATTTTTGTTGGTTTTTCAAGCTCATTCATGCTGCTAGTCATGTGGTTTTACACGTACATTCTGAATTTTTGATCGGATATAGATAACTATGTCGTAATATTCCCCGAGCACACTGAGTTTTCGGCTAGGGATACCTTTTAGTGTCCCCGCACTCTCTGAATTGGTATGAATATCGCAAAAATCACTGAAACTGGCGTATCATATTTTGTATCTCATACTTCATATGAGTTCAGATCTGTGTGAATGGGAATAATAGCGTGGTTTGAGTTCGAGTTTCAGTTTCTTTTCATGCATGTTGATCACTTACTAAAAATAGTTACTGAATATAAATGTTGACGAAAGTGAACAAATGAATATGGCTGCGATAGAATATAGCATTATATTTCGCTTGTCATGCTATTCTAACCTCACTGCTTGATTCGACCTTGTTTTCATTTGCTTTGCTTGAAGCGTAGCCTCAACACGGACCTCATCCTGCGTTACAAGGAATTAAGAAGAGAATAGGCTTGCTTTGAGGATCCTGAAAAAATTGCTCCCTCTTTGTCTAAAGGGAATCCAATTTCTATACAACTTTTCAGATTTCAATATGCACAGACTTGCAAAACCATCTTTACTTCTAAGTTCTTTTCACATTGATTTGATCGCCAAAATACTCAATTAGGTTCAATTCTAAAGGTATGTTTTTCCGCGAATCCTTTAAAATACCAGGCTGTGCTTCAAAAATTCTAAATTTTCTACCATAAGTAAAAATTTTCCCCTTAAAAATAAAAAACTCAGCAGGACAAGTCCTGACGTATAATTCGAAGAATTTTCATTGATTAAACTAATAACTAGAGCCAGAACGGACTATGACTGAATTCGGAAAACCATTCAGAGAAAAATCCGATCCAATAATTAAAAAAAACAGTAAAAACCAATGTGAAATTGCCGCATGTTAACAAAAAACCACTAGCGAGAAAGCGAATTTTCGTTCAAACACCGCTTTCTCACTCTACTTTAAAACTAGAGCGAAATTAGTTTCACGCCGCAGAACCACTCGCTTTTTCGCTCCATTTCCAGTTTCGGCGTGACCAAAATCACTACTCCAATTTGATTTCGAAATCATTGAATTGTCTTCGTTAAAGCCAGTAAGAGAAACTGACTTGATAAATGGAACAAAGTTTTTCTTACTTAGGAACTTTGTTCCTTAGAAGGAGTGATTGAGAATATCAAATTTAATTCTCTTTTCACAAGTCAAAGTTAAGTTTTACTGTATAATCATTGATATGACATTCATAAACAACACACGATAACAAGTAAATGAGCTTCAACACCCACTGTATGTCAGCAAAATAAGACAAAATTAACGAGATTCAACTGATTTTTGTTGGTTTTCAAGCTCATTTATGCTGCTAGTCACGTGGTTTTACACGTACATTCTGAATTTTTGATCGGATATAGATAACTATGTCGTAATATTCCCCGAGCACACTGAGTTTTCGGCTAGGGATACCTTTTAGTGTCCCCGCACTCTCTGAATTGGTATGAATATCGCAAAATTTACTGAAACTGGCGTATCATTTAATGTATCTCATACTTCATATAAGCTCAGTTCTGTGTGAATGTGACCACGTGAAATTTTGGCAATAATAGCGTACGTCGAGCTCGAGTTTCAGTCTTTTTTCATGTATGTTGATCACTTACTAATAAGAGTTACTGAATATAAATGTTGATGAAAATGAACAAATGAATATGGCTGCGATAGAATATAGCATTATATTTCGCTTGTCATGCTATTCTAACCTCACTGTTTGATTAGACCTTGTTTTCATTTGCTTTGCATGAAGCGTAGTCTCAACACGGACCTCATCCTGCGTTACAAGGAATTAAGAAGAGAATAGGCTTGCTTCGAGGATCCTGAAAAAAATGCTCCCTCTTTGTCTAAAGGGAATCCAATTTCTATACAACTTTTCAGATTTCAATATGCACAGACTTGCAAAACCATCTGTACTTCTGAATTCTTTTCACCTTGATTTGATCCCCAAAATACTAAACTAGGTTCAATTCTAAAAGTAGGCTTTTGCGCGAATCCTTTAAAATACCAGGCTGCTCTTCAAAAATTCTAAGTTTTCTACCATAAGTAAAATTTATCCCCTTAAAGATTAAAAAACTCAGCAGGACAAGTCCTGGCGTACAATTCAAAAAATTTTCTATAACTAAACTAAAAACTAGAGCCAGATTGGACTATGAGTGAATTCGGAAAACCATTCAGAGAAAAATACGATCCAATAATTGAAAAAAAACAGTAAAAACCAATTTGAAATTGCCGCATGTGAACAAAAAGCCACTAGCGAGAATGCGAATTTTTGTTCAAACACCGTTTTCTCACTCTACTTTAAATTTAGAGCGAAGTTAATTTCACGCCGCAGAACCACTCGCTTTTTCGCTCCATTTCCTGTTTCGGCGTGACCAAAATCACTACTCCAATTTGATTTCGAAACTCATGAAAATGTGAACAGATCTTTAAAAAAATGGCAGCGCCCCAATACAATTCAAATTCTTTGAATTGCAAAAAACTTGGATACAAACACTTCATTACCCCTCTCCCATTAATTCTTATAAAGTTTTTTGGGCAAAATTTTTGACATAAGTACAAAACTATACGCTTCACTCTACAAGTTAAACATAAATGTTTATCAAGCGAGAGGGACGCTGTTTAGCAGATAGGTATTAGAGTTCGAGATGACACGTCTTTGACTTCATCTAGACCATTTCGGACAACAACAAATACAACAACAAGTTCGCCACTTACGACGACTTATATCTTTTGGCGACATCCAGAACCAAACGACTTTGTCCAAGTTCTACGCTTCAAGTTGACTTCCGAATTTCCTATGGTAAGAGAGAAAAGCTCATAACATAAGAAAACTTTCAGCCAAGTGATGGTTAAAAATAGATTTTTCGGGTCTTTTCTGTTTGTGCCCCCCCCCCCCATAAGTTGCACCCCATGCCCCCCCCCCCCCCCCGGTACAGAGCACATGTCATTACATAGTAATTCATTATGTGAAAATATGGCAGGTGCGTTTGAGTGATGTAAATAATATGCAATCACTAAGCTTGCACAAACGGAAAAGATCCAGTTTTTCTGTCTGCGGTCCTTCCCATTAAGTTTCATTGGCTTACAAGGTCCGAGGTCGAAAACGACAGAATAAAGTATATCAACACGCACGAAACTGATCAAACTTCCCCACTGATCAAACATTAGTGTTTCCAGAATATGTAAAAATGAACGCACGACACACGCGTCGTGCGTTCATCTGGGTCTGGACATATCGACTTTCCGTCTGGGACTTCAACCTGGGTTACGTTGTAAGTGCCAAACTTATTTTAACGAACTCACTCGATTTTTAAATTTTTTCCACGATCATTTGTTTTAACATTAGAGATGCGAGTATGTGGGGAAACTTGTTACAGTATGCAGTTTTAGGTCAGATTCTAAATTTCAATACAAGGGAAACCAGATAGCATTATGATTGTTTCAGTGGCTAGCGTGATGAGTAGTGAAATTATTTTGTAACAAAACTGGAGCAAAAAATTTTAATGAATATTACCACACGGTTGTTACCGCCACCGAGAACTTATCAAACTCCGAGGCGATGCCGAGGTGTTATGATAACTTCGAGGGCGATAACAACCGTGTGGTAATTTTTTTTATCAACAACTGTTGCGATCATGTAAAAATTGAACAGAATTTTATTGGTTTTTCATTTTTATTTTTTATGGACAATTACATTTTCAAAATTGGTGTTCTTCGTTTTGTCCTTATGCTCCCCCCTCCAGCGCACATATACGCATACACACACACACGCACGCTCGAACGCACACACACACACACACACACACACACACACACACACACAAACACACACAAGTACGCACGCACACACCACACATAACACACATACACACATCACACAAACAACACACCACACACACCCACCACACACACGCACAAAAACACACACACCACACACACACACACATCACACACCACACACACACACACACACCACACACACACACACACACACACACACACACGCGCGCGCGCACACACACCACCTACAACACGACACACACACAACACACACACACACACACCAAACACACCACACAGATAAACAAACCACACACACCCAAACCGCACGCACCCACAGAGCACACGCACCACCCACTCCACACACACAACATACACCACACACACCACACTAGTTTTTTAAGACTACAAGTTAAGGATTATTAAACTGTTTCCATCATTAGACTACGAGCTTGTCCCCACTCTTTTATCGCCATTGTTTACTTAGTAACAGTGGCGATAAAAGAGTGTGACAAACTCGTAGAAGATGGCTCAATTGTTTTCCAGTATCGATCGGGCATTAATTTTTTTTCATTGGCTGTTTATTTAACTGCTATTATCGCAACAGGTGTTGATTAAAAAATACCACACGGTTGTTATCGCCCTCGAAGTTATCATAATACCTCGGCTTTGCCTCGGAGTTTGATAACTTCTCGGTGGCGATAACACCCGTGTGGTAATATTCATTAACCAACGCCTGTTACGATAACAGCAATTAAATAAACTGCAGGTGTAATAAATTTTAATGCCCGATCGACACTGGAAAAAACTTCAGCATTAGACTACAAGTTTCTCACACACACTCTTTTCTCGCCACTGTTACTAAGTAAACAGTGGCGAGAAAAGAGTGTGAGAAACTCGTAGTCTAATGATGGAAACAGTTTGATAAACTTGTAGTCTAAAAAACGTGTGTGGTGTATATGGTGCGTGTTGTGTGTGTGGCGTGGGTGGCGTATTTGCGGTGTGTGTGTGGTGTGTGTGTGTGTGTGTGTGTTGTGTGTGTGGTGTGTGTGTGTGTGGTGTGCTGGTGAGTGTGTTATCTGTGGTGTGTGTGTATGCGTGCGTGTGTGCGTGTAAGTGTGTAAGTGGGTGTGTTTGTGTGGTGTGTGTGTGTGTGTGGTGTGTGTGTGTGTGTGAGTGTGGTGTGTGTGGTGTGCTGGTGAGTGTGTGGTTTGTTATCTGTGGTGTGTAAGTGTGTGTGTGTGCATGTGTGTGTTAGTTTGGGTGCGTGTGTACGTGTGTGAGTGCGTGAGCATTGTATCTAGCATTAGTAATTGATCAAATATATTATTAGTGCCTTCGCTAGTTTACAATAAACAATACAATACAGGTTTTGCTGTTTTCTTAGTGATAACAATAGCTGATTCACTGATCGAGGTTTATAGTTGTTAGATTTAAGCGGCGTAATGGTATTATTTATAAGGTTATGCCAAAGCACAATACGTTTATTCAATAAATCTGGGGATCTTATTTAATTGAGAGCGTTTTTTGTCTTTTTCACAGACTCTGGATTAGGACTTGAGCCAGGAGCAGAATAAACTATAACTTTCTTGCGGAAGCTAGGATAAGACGTCTGCCATAAGCTTGGAATTTTAAGCAGGCCTGTTCTGTTCCTGTTTTCCTCATACCACCCGAGTCTATGATTATTAGATTGATGCGGGCGTAATGGTATTGTTTATAAGGTCATGCCAAAGCAAAATATGTTTATTCGAAAAATCTGGGGATCTTATGTGATTGAAAACGTTTTTGGCCTTGTTCACGGACTCTGGATTAAGACTTAAGCCAGGAACAGAATAAACTATATCTTCTAATTGGGCTTGTAGGTTTTGCGGCAAATCAGCAAGGGAGTGCAAAAGCGAGCTCGCGGCCATAATTTTAAACATATGAGCAAAGGATACCGGGAGTATAAAACGATATAACAAAGAAGAGAAAGATTTGAAACGAATGGAATTTAATAATAGATTAAACTTATCAAAAAGGGTCAATGATACGAGGTTGATTGTGATTGAAGAATGATTGCTAGTGACAATGCCCACTTCCTTTGATTAACAATGGGGACTGCAACGTTTGCCCCAGAAATTCAATATAATATGAAACTATTCATAACTTTTCTAATTAACAAAAAAATTATAAGAATAATACCATAGATATAATGGATATTGCTAAGGCTAAGATTAAGTTAACTAATGGTAAAAAGTTAACAATTGGATATGGTATTAACATTAGTGAATTTACTGAAACAGGTATATTCTCTATATTTGGTATACTATTAAAAATTTTATATAATTCTAAAGAATGGTACAAAAAGATTGATGAGAATTCAACCAATCAAAATGCTTATATGCAGAGAGTCAATTATTTTAATTGATTTTAGTAGTGGGTATCCAGAACATGAAGTAATGTTACATTATGATAATTCGCATAGTGAATCAATTTTAAGACGCATGAAATTTATGAAAAGACAATATAGCGGCTATCATTTTAATAATGAATGTAAAAATTCTGCTAGAGGATTCATGGAACAGAAACATAGCTATATAGTTTATTTTGATTTTAATAATATTAGTAAAGATAAAGATGATGATAAAGCTGATGATGATGATGATAAAGATGCTTTAAATAAAATTCTAAGTAATCTAAAAGTTGATATTATAGCAGGCTTAAAAGATGAGGCCATAAATAACTTAAAAGAGATTATAAGTGACTTAAAAAAAGAGATTGTAAATGAGTAAAAAAGATATTTTATATGAGATAAAAAGCACAAAGTAATTTTATAAATGAAAAAAATAAAACTAATATGAAAACAACTAGAAGTTGTTGTTGATGTAGAATCGAAAAGAATAGTGAATGCTTTCATAAAACTGGGGGTCTATGAAAAGAATGCTGTTCAGAAAAAATTTCACGCACATCATGTAATTTTATTTAAAATAGATCTTCTCTTACTAAACATAGAAAAAGAGTCCATAATAATTAACATCAATGCAATAAAAAAGTACAAAAATTACATTAGATTACAATAGATTACATGAGATTACATTGAATTACATTAGATTATATTTTTTTGTGTAATTCAAAAAAACTCTATAATCTCACGTAATTCTATGTAATCTCATGTAATCTTATGTAATCTAATGTAATATTTGTAATTTTTTAATTGCTTTGATATTAATTAATATGGACCCTTTTTCAATGTTTTGTAAGAGGAGATCTATTGTAAATAAAATTACATGATGTGCATGAAACGTTTTCTGAACAGCATATTTTTGTAGACCCCATAGACCCCAGTTTTATAAAAGCAATCACTATTCTTTTCGACTTTACATAAACAACAAATTCTAGTTGTTTTAATATTAGTTTTATTACTTTCATTTATAAAATTACTTTGAGCTTTTAACTCATTTGGAATATCTTTTTTACCTCATTTACAATCTCTTTTTTTAAGTCACTTATGATCTCTTTTAAGTTATTTATGGCCTCATCTTTTAAGCCTGCTATAATATCAACTTTTAGATTACTTAGAATTTTATTTAAATCATTTTCATCATCATCATCTTTATCATCATCTTTACTATTATTATTTCAATCACTATAATCTATACAGCTATGTTTCTGTTCAACGAATCCTCTTGTAGAATTTTCAAATTCATTATTAAAAGGATAGCCGCTATTTTGTCTTTTCATACGTTTCTTACATCTTACAATTAATTCACTATGTGAGTTATCATATTGTAACATTAGTTCATGTTGTGGATACTCGCTACTAATATCTTTCACAATATTAGACTCTTTGACAATAAGCATTTTGATTGGTTGAATTCTCATCAATCTTTTTGTTCTTTCTTTAGTATTATATAAAATTATTAATAGTATACCAAATATAGAGAGTATATCTGTTTAGTAAAACTACTTTTACTAATACAAATTGTTACCTTTTAACCATTAGTTAACTTAATCTTAGCCTTATCAACATCCAGTATATCTACACCTCTGATATTAATCTCAATAAATTTTTTATTAAAAGCATTACCAAATATATGATAGCAACCATATATTATACCCATTAAACTAAACATACTAAACATAGCATTATACCAACGATGGATTTAATTACAAATAGCTTTTACATTATTGTATGATTTAAAAAAACTGAATGGTTTTGTTATTCCTTAAAATTTATTATTAAAAAACATTAACTCATTATGTTTAATATATGTTGGTTCTATCAATCTATCTGTTAAAAAAGTACTTAAAATATTGAAATCGCTATCAGTAAATTCCTTGTACTCAAAACATCTTTCAATAACAAGATCATTAACTCTAGAATCATATACTACATTTTTATTTTTGTCAAATACAATATAAAAATCATTAATTGGGTCATATTTTATTATTCCATACTTATGATGTTTAAATCTATATAGGTTAGAGTCTATTTTAAACTTCTCTTGCACTCTTTCGAAAAACTGTTGAGAACCATTTAATATGATGTAAACCATGGGAGTGTTCTCTCTTGTTTTAGTATTTAGATCTGGTACTGTATGGCCTACACCTGATATATCAATATTATGACGTCTACCTGTTGAGTTTAATGAATCTAAAATAGGTAATCTGATGTTTTCACCCATGTCATCAAATATAATAAGACTATTAGCCAAGTTGCTTGTATTATCTAATAGATCTAGATCATTACTACCATATGCATTACATCCCCTCCATTCCCTCATTTCAATACAAAACACATTAACTGTTTCGTATAGGTAACAGAAATCTTTTGTAAATGTTGTATTATCTGAATTAGATGGACCATAAATGATGAAGATATATTTATTCATTTCATATGGTTCTATTAATATATTTCTATAGCCTTTAATACTGTTCCTTAGATCAGCATATAAATCATAATTCCAATATACTATAAATATAATAAAAAAATCATAATCGTTAGCGTTGAAAATAAACTCCTTTTGTTACGGTTAATTATAGATTAAACATTAATATTATACTTCTCAGCATATATTTTAAATTGTTCTCTCGTATGACCAAATCTATATCGACTAAGATGTGCACAAAACCTACTAGTAAAATTTTTAAATCTGTATTATGAAACATGCTTATTTATCTTACACATTCTACATATTAGATATTGAAATGGATTATAATAATGTTTTCCCTATGATTTTTTCTCTCTTTTTGTGTTATAGTTTCATTACAGATGAAACATAGATGAGGCTTACTTAGACATTAATCACAACTCCAACAACATGCCTTATCTCTACAATTGTCAAATTTGGTGCTTATCATTTTAGGTGTGAAAATTTATAGAAGGAATTTTGTTTTAAAAGTTTATCCTATAAAAATGAATGATCAGGATTACGACGATAACAATCAATCTGGAGATGGAAATGAACAATAAAGTTCTAGTGGTAATAAAAAAACCGGACACTGATAACAATGACCTAGATCCTTCTGATTCTAATAATGCTATCAAAATTTTAATGAAAAAAGAACCTCGGAGTAAAGAAAGAAGTTTAAATGTAAGTGAACAAACAAGTTCTAATAGTATTATAGACCCAGGATTTTATAAAAATAAACTCTTTGAAGCAAGTTCTAATACTGATACTCATAGAGCTCTTTATAGCCTTATTAAAAAAAATAAACCTAGGTGTGAAGAAAACCCAATTGAAACATGAAGGTCATAAATTGGAAAACCTCAGGGCGGTGTTGAGAAAGAAGAAGGAATAGAATAACAAAAGAGGTTTAATCATGTGCAAGAACTAATAGAGGAAGATAGAAGAAAAGAACGTAAATGAGCTGAAGCCAATGAAAAACAACAAATGTTGGAATTGAGTGAAACTATGCGTGAAGCTAAAGAAAAATACTTTGGACCATCTGAAGATCCATCTGACGATCCATCTAAAGATCCATCTAAAGATACAGACTCAGATTCATCTAAAGATTCTGATTCATCTAAAGATTCAGATTCATCTAAAAAATCAGATTCATCTAAGGATTAGGATTCATCTAAAGATTCAGATTCATCTAGAGATTTTGATTCAGATTGAATTATCTAAGACACCTTCAAACAGATAAATATATGAAAAATGAACAATTAGGTCATAAAAATTAAATTATTTTAAAAGCTATTGAGAAGAGAAGCAAAGTTTCCAAGGAAAATATTGAAAAAAAGATAGCTAAAGAACTAGAGGGAAAAATTTTGTGATGCATGTAATATGTAATAAATAATGATAATGCTTATAATAAACATATAAAACGTTAAAACATAATATGGAGAAATAATAAAAAATGAAGTTATTTTTATTGTGTATTATTTAAGACTACTCTAAATAAATATATTATAGATGATCAATTATAAACAAAGATACATCTAGATAATGTTAATGGTGTAACTAAAGATAATGTGAAACATGGTCAAAGACCCATATTATAACTAAAAATATTAATATAACTGAATAAGATAAAACAACTACAGGTTATTTTAAGATATGTAATACAAGATATAATAATAAGAACAAACATGATGAAACAGATGAACACGAAGAAAATGTTAAACAGAAAAAACTTGCTGATGGGAAGCGGAGAGAGAAAGTTATTGCGTTAAGAATAGATCATAAATGAAGTATAATCAAATAACGATAACTAGTAAGACTTATTATGATCCTAATTTCTTGGAGGCATAAGAGGCAGTGTATAACATACATCCCCATCTAAGGTATAACACCTTTGATGTAGTAAAGTAGACAAAACCTACAGATGATGAACTAGAAGAAAATGAATTCACATTCAGACTAATGACTAGACAATATAATGGGTCCAATGACTTGGATTTGTTCAGTGGTGAGCTAGAGACTAGAATGCAAGAACGAGAAAGGAATCAATCTGAATGGAGTATGCAAAGATTTGTTAAAAAAACTATGTATATACACATGTTTTATCCTAGTGGTGGTTGTCAAGAGGAGTCCCCTTTTTTATCTAGACATATATTAATATAAAGAATACTGATAGTAAAAGTTTCCTATAGTGTTTAATTGCTTATCTAAATCCTGCTAAAGACCATCCCAATAGAGATAGTAATTATAGTAAACCTGAATAAATTAGTGAGATAAAAATACCGAGTTCAATAGATACATTAAATGAACAAATAAATTTCCTAGGAGAGAAAATTTAAACTCTTTATGATTATTATAATATAAAGACAATACAAGAATCAAACAAAAAAAAATTATTATTTAATTTCTTTAAATGAAAATAAAACTATCAATCCTGTATTAAACAATCATAATGATTCTAAAGGATGTAATATCTTATATGGGAATAAGCAATATTTACTATATAAAGAAGTATCATTCTTATTAAGAAAACCATATAAAAATAAATGTTATCCTTGTCTAAAATCTTGCGTGTCATTTTGAGCTGAAGATGCACTAAATAATTATTTAGTTTTATGTGATGCAAATTATTATATAAGAAGAAGAACATTTCCGTCATGATGATTATCAAAATTTTTATAAGTTCCATTATAAAGCAGAGTACCTTTCATTATTACATATGATTTTGAATGTATAATAAAAAACACAAATCACATTCCTATTGCTCGTGTTTTATATATTATGAGCGATTATCTTGATATATTGGAAGATAAATATGAAAGTTATGTTGGTGAAGACGTAATTGATTATTTTGTGGATAAAATTGATTGTTATGAAAAATTATAGATGAAAATAGTATATATAAATATTCCGCTAAATGAAGAGACTATAACTCCATTATATAGTGCTTGTTATTATTGTAACTATGGAATGGGTAAAGATATTGTTAGAGATCATGATCACCTCATTGGTAAATTTAGAGGTTATGCCCACAACAAATATAACCTGCAATAAATACTTTTGTACCAATGTATGCATAAAATTCATCTAATTACGATAATCACCAATTCATGACTAAACTAGCAAAGAAAATAAAGTGAAAGTATTCTGTAAAACTGAAAAGAAATATATTCGTATTGATATGGGTTATGTTAAAGCCTTAGGTATGTTTAGGTTCTTTCATCCACTTAGTTTAGATGCTATAACTAAGACATTAAGTGATAGTTAGAGTGTAAGGTTGAAAAAGTTTAAATCAGAGAAACGTAAAGGTATATTCCCTTATGAGTGGTTAGATAGTGTACATAAACTGAATGAAACATCATTACCCCCTAGAGAAGCACTTTATTCTAAGTTTAAACAAATTGGTAATACAGATAAGGAATATCAGCAGGCATTAGATTGTTGGATCAAGATGCGTTGTGAGTCAATTTGAAACTACATGATGATTTATCTAAAAACAGATGTAATATTATCAGTAGATGTATTTGAAAATTTTAGAGCTATGTGTTTAGAATATTATGAAATAGATCCTTGTTATGCATATTCAACTCCTGGATGAACTTGGTTTTGTGGATTAAAATATACTAATGTTAGAATTAAATATTAAAAAGAAGAAACAGTTAACATTTATGATACGATACAAATAATATAAGAGGTGGGTTAGCTTCAGTGTTGTTTAACAGTCATGTAAAATGTAAAATGAAGCAAGTAGATCCTGAGTGTACAGGAAACGAAAATTATTTGAATTCATTGTGGATTTCAATTCATTGTGAGCTTCTGCTATGGTTCAAGCTTTACCTACTGGTGAAATCAAAGCGTGTAATAACAATATTTATTCTAGTTCTACCTCTAACACAGGCTATATCTATACTATTGTTGTTGGGTATAATGATGAACTAAAAAAGACAAAGAAGTATCCATTCTTTCCTGAAAAGAAAAAATCTAATGTTGAACAGTTTACAGCTTATCAAAACGAGCATAAAAAGAAATACTATAAACCAAATGAGAAGTTGATGTTAAAGTTAACGGATAAGGGTGGATATGGAACGGATGGAGAGATGTTAGATTGCTGTTTAGATCTTGGATAAAAGTTAGAAGATATTACAACTGAACAAAAGTTGGAATGCCAAAAGAGTGTGGAGTTAAAACCATATATTGAGTTTAATAATCAGAAAAGAAAAAATACTAAAGCAAGAGGTGAAAAATTTGGTGTTGTATTCTTTAAACTAATGAATATTGCATTCTATGGGGAAACAATAGAGAATGTAACAGATAAGATGTAGAGTTAGTTAATGATGTGGAAAGATATGTTAAAGTAGTAAAAAATATTAATTTTAAATATGCTGTTGGTTTTGATGATGATTTAGTTGCTGTACATAAAACGAGAGGAGTAACTTTAATTATATTGGTTTTGTTATTTTAGAAAAAGCTGCACTATTTATGTATAAAGCTATATATGATTACTTTAAGAAAGAATTAGATTGTAGTTGTCGCTACACTGATACTGATAGTATATTTATAAATATTAATTTTCCTTTGATAGTACTTTAGCAGCTGAAATGAATAAAATAAAAGTTATATTAACTAACACTGAATTAGGTAAATTGAAAGATGAGCTACCTAATGATACTAATAAAGAAGCTTGTTTCCTTAAAGGTAAAGCATATTGTTTTGCTACAGTTAAAGGGGAAAAAGATAAAAATTTGAAAAGAATAACCAATGCTACTATTACAAAACAAATTACAATTGAACATTATAAAAACGCTATATATATGTAAAAGTAATTATATGGCTAATTATACTATTGATCGTAATAAAAATCCATTTATAAAGTTTAGAACTATACAAAATAGCTATAGACCCATTTGATGATAAAGGTATTAGATCTAGTGATGTTGAATTGGAGTTCCATGGGTCTTAGTCCATCGGGGAACCTGCTTCATGGATGTTTTACCATTGTTATTTTTTAATATAAATTTAACAAAAAAAAAGAAACGAGTTAGGCAGGTTTTTTTTCAAATTATCCATGAGTGTTTACAGTTGGTTTACTCAAGAACTGATAGTTTTTAGATGAACAAGAATGGGAGATATAGTGGATATATAAAGGGAAATAGAGTAATGCGTGTATGTCTGGCTCAGCAGATCTTTGGTGCTGAGGCAGTAATACACAAATTGCTTTCAGCTAAGATGTTTTTCAATTTCTCTTCGATTCTAGTTCCCTTTTTCTCTCCATGCATCTCTTTCCAGTTTCTCCTGTACGCAACGGTTTTCCAAATTTTTGAAAAAATCTCAAAAAAATGGTGCCTGCCTATCTCATTTCATCATTCAACTGCCCCTCTAAGCACTTCTCCCTCCACTTACAACCCCATGTATCCCACCCAATGTACCCCCCACACGTACAACCCAACCTCCTCCCCCACTTAACCCTCATGTGCCCCCTCTCATTGGTTAAGTGCGCAAGCAACACAAAACCACCGGTCATTAGTCTCCAGACCTTCGAGGTTGCATAGATCAAGAAGGATGACTCCCACTAGGGGGCGTTGGAAGAGCCACAATGTGCGGCCCCTCCATACAGGTTAGAGGTTTTTCGGGCCATAGGGCATCTAGTCCCTGTTTCACCAATCGGGCAGTTCTTGGTGTACGACCATCTGCGTTTGGTCGCGCAGTGGTTTTGAACACTTTGGATGAGTTTATATGTCCTAGGACATAGCGGGCACTGGAATTCCGCCTCATCTTCTTGTTGTCTGACGTTGTTCTCTCAGTTCAGTGCTTTGCAGTTCTGCGGTTAGTTCCTCAGTGACATTATCATTTTCAACTATTGTACACTGAGGTTGCACATTTTTCATGTTGTCAAGCCACCATCTATTCTGTTTATATGTCATTTCATATCTCTAAGAGGGACTTTCAGTGCAAGAGTTTCAGTTGAGTAAAGTTTCGCTGCATGTCTTAAGAACCAGGCGACGGGCTTCGATGAGAACAGCGCCCATTTTGTCGATGTCCTTCTCTTGAGTTATGGCCAAACAGCAGTACTGGCTTAACACACATTTCAATTTGGAGACACTTGATTTTCATTGTGAGAGTAGAGCTGACTAGCGCAGGTCTCATTTTTACAACAGCTATTCTAGCTTTAGTGCAGTTACTTCTCTTAGCGGCCTCTTTATGAGATTGGCCCTTTAGTATCGAACCCAGAAACTTGAACTCAGTGACCTCTTTCAGTTTTTTGCCCAGGAGGGTGACATTACATGCTTTTTCAATGTTTAATGCCATTATTTTTGTCGTTGGAAATGAAATTTCCATGCCGGCTTTCTCCACCTCAGACTGATTTTATTCAGTTTGCTTTGCGCTTGCTGCTCAATTTTTTCCAGTATTACTAAGTCATCTGCGTACGCAGGATGATCTTTTTGGGCTAGACTTCTTTTGCAGACAATAACAAATATTAAATTAAATAATTGTGGACCGATGACACATCCTTGTCTGACTCCTCTCTCTAGTTTGAATTTGTTCCTTGAGTCAGTTCCCCGTGAGCAAGAAAAGAAGCTAAAGAAAGAAGTGATAAATTTGGTGATGTATTCTTTAAACTAATGAATAATGCATTCTTTGGAGAAACAAAAGAGAAGCAATATAACAGACAAGGTGTAGAATTAGTTATTGACGTGGAAAGATATGTTAAAGGAGTAGGAATTTTCAAATTTAAGTATGCTGTTGGTTTTGATGATGATTTAGTTACAGCACATAAAACAAGATGAAATGTAAAGATAGATAAATGTAATTATAATGGTTTTGCTGTTTAAGAAAAAGCTGAACTATTTATGTAAAAAGCTATATATGATTACTTTGAGAAAGAGTTACATTGTAGTTATCTTTACACTAATACTGATAGTATTTTTTAAAAATATTAGTGTTTCTTCTATATAGTACTATAGAAGTTGAAATGCATAAAATCAAAGGTATATTAAGTCACACTGAACTAGGTAAAATGAAAGATGAGCTACCTAATGATACTATAATAGATTCCTGTTTCGCTAAAGCTAAAGCATATTGTTTTACTACAGTTAAAGGTAAAGAGGAGACAAATTTAAAAGGAATAACTAATGCAACTATATAAAAACAAATTACAATTGAACATTATAAAAAACGCTATATATGGAAGTAAAAGTAATTATGTAACTAATTATACTATTGTTAGTAATAAATATCAATTATAAACTACAGAACAATACAAACTAGACAAAGAACCCATTCATGATAAAGGTATAAGAGCTAGTGATGGTGAATTTGAGTTCTATGGGTCTTAGTCCATCAGGGAACCTGCTTCGTGGATGTTTTACCATTGTTATTTTTTAATATAAATTTAACAAAAAAAAAAGAAACGAGTTAGGCAGGTTTTTTTCAAGTTATCCATGGAGTGGTTACAGTTGGTTTGACACCAGATATGATAGTTTTTAAATGAACAAGAATCGGACATATAGTAGATAAATAACGGGAAATAGAGTAATGTGTGTATGACTGGCTCAGCAGGTCTTTGGTGCCGAGTCAGAATAAAACAAACATTACTTTCAGCTAAGATGTTATTCAATTTTTCTTTGATTCTAGTTCCCTTTTTCTCTCCATGCATCTCTTTCCGGTTTCTCCTGTACGCAACGTTTTCCAAATTTTTGAAAAAATCTCAAAAAAATGGAGCTTGCCTACCTCATTTCATCATTCGACTGCACCTCTAAGCACTTCTTCCCCCACATACAACCCCAAGTACCCCACCCAATGTACCCCCTCCTCACGTTCCCCACCCCCTAACCCCACTCCCTTGTACCGCTGTACCTCACCCAATGCACACCCCTCAAGTATCGCCCCACACGTACACCCCCCCCCCCCCCCCCCCCCCCCCCACGTATCCCTCATGTGCCCCCTCCCATTGGTTAAGTGCGCAAGCAACACAAAAACCACCTGTCAATAGTCTCCAAACATTCGTTGGCATAGACCAAGAAGAATGACTCCCGCTAGGGGGCGTTGGAGGTGCCGCATATTGGGCCCTTCCACACGGGTTGAAGGTACTTCGGGCCATAGGGCCTCTAGTCCCTGTTTCACCAATCGGACAGTTCTTGGTGTACGACCACCTGTGTTTGGTCGTGCAGTGGTTTTGAACACTTTGGATGAGTTTATATGTCCTAGGACATAGTGGGCACTGGAATTCCGCCTCATCTTCTTGTTTTCTGGCGTTGTTCTCACTCAGTTCAGTGCTTTGCGGTTCTGCGGTTAGTTCCTCA
Organism: Convolutriloba macropyga; assembly: GCF_964194025.1. Taxonomy (NCBI): domain Eukaryota; kingdom Metazoa; phylum Xenacoelomorpha; order Acoela; family Convolutidae; genus Convolutriloba; species Convolutriloba macropyga. The sequence goes on from NC_134481.1 coordinate 4,062,613, forward strand.
AGGACATTATCATTTTCAACTATTGTACACTGAGGGTGCACATTTTTCATGTTGTCAAACCACCATCTATTCTGCTTGAATGTCATTTCACAGCTGGACATACCATTGGCACACTTGTGGGTTTATTCGCTGGGTCATGGCAATCCTTCGCAACATTCAGAGTGGTCATTAATCAGATGTCCAAGCATCTCTTTTCTTGTTGCAAACTGCCTTGCACAATTTCCATATTTGCATACAACAATTTATTCTCTCGTGCCCACTGATTTCACATGTGTATTTACGTTCAGTGAAAACTCTACTTTTGAAGGACTTCTTATCAATTATTCGATATCACTTACACCGCAGTCTCCCTAAATCAGATATGAGTGCAGGCATCCAATCATTGGTGTACGTGTTCCTCCTTCGAGTTATGAACTCTTCATAATGAAGTTTCTTGAGACTCAATCAAAACTTCGCTCTTTTTACTGCTAGCGCTCTCTTGATATCTCTAAGAGGGACTTTCAGTGCAAGAGTTTCAGTTGAGTAAAATTTCTCGCTGCATGTCCTAAGAACAGCGCCCATTTTGTCGATGTCCTTCTCTCGAGTTATGGCCATACAGCAGTACTGGCTTAACACACATTTCAATTTGCAGACACTTGATTCTCATTGTTAGACGCTACTTTCAAGGTAAAATATTTAAACTCTACGCTAAATTCAACGCAAAATATGTAAGATTAGTGTTGAATGCGTTAAATTTATGTAAGATCTATGCTAAATTCAACGTAAAATATGTAAGATCTACGCTAATTTCAACGCAAAAAATGTGAGATCTAGGCTAAATTCAACGCAAAATTTATAATATTGGCGTTGACTGCGTTGATTTTATGGAAGATCTGCTCTAAATTCAACGCTAAACATGTAAGATCTACGCTAAATTCAACCGAAAATATGCAAGATCTACGCCAAATTCAACGCAAAATTTGTAAGGTTGGCGTTGAATTTGTTCAAAATATTGACACCTCGGCCCGTGATTCAAAACTGTGAACATTCTTATAACGTCCCATGCTCAAAAAACCTTCTTCGAATTTATCTTGGAATACAACAATCTTCCGATATTCCTGCGACATTTTATACTCCACCAGTAGTTCCTTATGTTGTGTCTCTAAGCCACGAACTCCTCTGTTCATCTTTCCTTAGTGCCTTCTATTAAGTGCTTTTAAATTTTTACGCAAAAAACGTTACAAGAAAAAGAACTGAAGCATCTAATATCAACCAAAGTTCGAATCCGTTTTCTTAGTTTGCCGTAATCTGAGCTCAATAAATGCTCACTGATAAAAAAGAAATACAGCAGAAGCAAATTTAAACCCTCAGCAATTGGGTCTTCTGACAGTTATTTTCAACAACCACAAGATATTAAATTTTAGTTGCCAATATACTTTACTGTCCTCGCAATTAACATCTACGTGCTCTGTGTGGTATACAAAAACAAAGAATTGCACTCCTTAGATTACTTTTTGGTTACATATCAAAGCATAGTTGATCTAATTTTCACTGGAGTTCTTGGTTGTCTGGACTACTTTCTTGATCTTTGGTACACTCTGTTTGCGTTTTGTGTATATGGTGGGTTCTTTGAAATTGAGCAGGAGTACATCCCGTAAAAAAAACTGAAGCCTTAGCCTATTTTAGCCGGTTTTTTTAAATTAGCAACAAAATCCAAATTATTTTTATGCCATTGGTTGTTCAGATTCAGCAAAAAAAGATATGAAATTTTTTTTCTTCTCATTATCCAACCCACTCTAAATCAGGTATAAAAAAAACGTACCTGAGCAGTTTGGCGGTAAGGTCATGTTGAGGTAAAATTTTCCAGCACAATTTTCCCGGAATTGTTTATGCACATTAATCAGGTAATTCACCTTCAATTTTTTAATGATTTTAATGTATTAAATTGAAGCAAAACTTTCCCGGAAAAACTGAGTTTGAAAAAAAAATCAAAGCTCGTCTTTTCAGGCAGGAAAGACGATTCCATGAAGCTTCTCTGTGGCTTTTTCAGAGTTGGAAAGAAGTGAACCGAAAATTTAAATCTTTCATAATTAAAAAACTTTTCCAACAATTTCAAAATTGCGTAAATTGCTCTGGAACGTTTTTTTCGGACCGGAAGTTACTATTGAAAATAATTGAAAAAATTGTTGAACAATATATATGATTTTGTTGACTAAACTGAAAAAAATTGCTCTTGCACTCTGCAAAAACACATATACCCGGAACCGCAATTTCGGCCAGTTTCAAATTTTAGGTAACTTTACCTGCACAATTTTCCTTTAACG
>NC_134481.1:4065115-4213244 GCF_964194025.1 Convolutriloba macropyga
AAATCACTCTCCAAAGCAAGCAAATTTTGGTGCTTTTCAAACGTCACTTTTGAGTACCCTGGATCGAAAATTGTTTTTGCACTAGAACCTAAACCGAAAGTGGAACTCCTACGTTGGTTTTTGTCAGCTTTTGACAACTCTGCGACCCGATTGAAAAAAAAGACGTTTTAAAACAAAAAAAGATGTTTTGAAACAAAATTTTTAATTAATCGAAAAACCTCAATTAAGAGACGAACTTTTTTTCTATAAAAACTAAACCAAGAAAAAAATTGCACTGGGACCCACACAAAACGTGGGACTCCTATGTTGCTTTTCGTCAGCTCTCTGCAACTCTAAGACCCGACTGAAAAAAAAGAAGTTTTTAAATAAAAATTGCAAAAGCGATAAGGATTAACTAAGTAACGAACTTTTTTTCTAGTAGAACTACACCAAAAATTGTTTTTGCATTAGAACCTAAGCAGAAAGAGGGACTACTACGTCAGTTTTAGTAAACTTTTGGCAACTCTAAGTCTCGATTGAAAAAGAAAACGACCTTTAAAAAGAAAATTTGCAAATAAGCGATTGGGAACAACTAAGTAACGAACTTTTTTCCCGGTAGAGCTACACCGAAAATTTTTTTGCATTAGAACCTAAGCAAAAAGAGGGACTACTACGACGGTTTTTGTCAACTTTTGGCAACTCTAAGACTCGATTGAAACAAACGACGTTTTAAAATAAAGTTTGATTATAAGCGATTAGAAATAACTAAGTAACAAACTTTTTTCCTAGTAGAGCTATATCAAAAAATGTTTTTGCATCAGAACCTAAGCAAAAAGAGGGACTATTACGTCGGATTTCGTCAACCTTAGGCAACTCTAATACCCGATTGAAAAAAACGTCGTTTTAAAAAAACTTGTAAATAAGCGATGTAAGTGGCGAACATTTCTTCTAGTAGAGCTGTACCAAAAAATGTTTTCACAATAGAACCTACGCAAAAAGAGGGACTACTATGTTGGTTTTTGTCAGCTTTCGACAACTCTAAGACCCGATTGAAAAAAAAAACGATTTTTTTCAAGCAAAAATTGACAAACAAACACACAGGATTAGGAACAGCTAAGGTACGACTTTTTTTCTAGTAGAGCTATACCAAAAACTGTTTTTGCCTTAGAACCTACGCAAAAAGCGAGACTCCTACGCTGGTTATCGACAACTCTAAGACCCGATTGAAAAAGAAATGACGTCTACATTTAAAATTACAAATAAGAGATCCAGAACAACCAACAGATGCATTTTTTTCTATACGAGCTACACAAAATTTTTTTTGCACTAGATTTCACACATCAAGTGCAACTCCTACAATAATTATTATAATATTTGGACGACTCTGAGACTTAATGGACGAGAAAAAGAAGACTTTTCCAGGACAACTATTCTAGAAACTGTGGTTTTTTAGAAAAAACGTAGGCATACTAATGGTAACTACCACATCCTCACCGCAAGAGGACATAAAATAAATTAATTAGTGAGATAGTTTCAAAAATGAGGCCTAAATCATTGAGGCAAAGTATAGCAATGTCTTCTTTTTTGCATATCTAGAAAAAAAATTCGGTCCGAGTTTTATTACAAAATATTCGTTAAAATTGACATGCAGAACCATTAAAGCAACAGAAAACGGTCAGAATCTAACACATTTTGCTACCGAGAGCCGAACGTAGATAGGATAGATTTTTTTCCGCAAATAAAAACAAAAAAAAGATAAAAATTTGACGAACTTATCAAAACCAACATTTCTGGCAGTTTAGGCACATGACACTACTCCATATGCTTGGTAGTAACGAACTATAGCCTACAAACATGAAAAAATTGAAAAAAACTTAGTACTGAATCTTGTGAAATCGGAAGACGTTTTCGAGGTATGAATTTTTGACCACGAAAGACAACTCTTGTTTTCCAGGACCGGCTACAGTAAAAAGCGTTGTTATTTTTAGATTTAGATACGTATACTAGTGGTATATACCAGGCTGTGTCCGCCCGAGAATCAAAAAAATCAAATTAGTGAGATATTTCCAAAAAAGAGGCTGAATATTTTAAGGCAAAGTATACCTATGTCTTCTAAATTACAAATCTATGTAAAAATTCAATTCGAATTGTATTATGAAACTGCTCGTTAAAATGGATTTACGGAACCAATAAAGCAACAGAAAATCGTCAGAAGCTAGCACATTTTTTTTGCATGCAGCCAAAGGTTGTTGGAAAAAAATTTTTCCCTACAAAAATTTAAAAAACGCTCAATTTTTCGATTGTTTTTATATTTTCACAAAATTAAAAATTCTATCAAATTAGGCACATCAAAACGCTCCATACAAATAGTGGCAACGAAACCTAGCCAAAAACATTGAGAAAATGAGCAAGAGCGAAGTTTTGAAGCGTGTAAAATCAGAAGACATTGTCGAGGGAACAATATTTACCACGAAATACAACTTTTGATTTCAAGTACACGCTAGAGCAGAAGCTGTTGCTCTGTTTAGATTTAGATACATCTACTAGTGGTTAATTCCAGTTCTTGAAGGACAGTTGTTTGAACAATTATGTTACAGAGTTATCTCCAAGAGATGAATCTAAAATTTTCAAAATAATGAGATGGGATAATCAAATTATTGAGATATTTTCAAAAAAGAGGCTAAATTTTTAAATGCAGAGCATACCTATGCCTTCTATTTTGCAAATCTAGAGAAAAAAAAACAATTCGTTTTTTTTTAAAAAAATGGTCGCTAGAAAGAACCTACAGAACCGTTAAAACAAGTATTACTGCGTCTACTAGTGGTAATTACTAGGTTCTGAACGACAGAAAGCCAAAAATAAAACAAAATAAGGAGAAAATTTCAAAAAAGAGGCTGAATTTTTTGAAGCAAAGTATATCAATGTCTTCTGACTTGCAAATCTAGAAAAAGTTTCGATCCAACTTTCCTTAAAAAACTGCTCCTTAGAGTGAACCTACAGGACAATTAACTCAACAGAAAATGTTCGGACGCTAACACCTTTTGCTACGGGCTGCGAAACGTAGTATTTGGAAAGAGTTTTTCCCGACAAATATAAAAAAAGTTGTTCAAATTTTCACAAATTTTACAAAACTAAGAATTCTTGCAATTTAGGCACATCAGCATCCTCCATTTATATGGTAGTAACGGATAATAACCAAATCCACTGAAAAAAGGGAATAATATCGAAATTTTGAAACTTGTGAAATTAGAAGAGATTTTCGAGGGCAGAATTTCTGACCACAACAGACAACTGCTGTTTTCCATGACCCGCTATAGTTGAAACTGTTGTTCTTTTTAGATTTAGATACGCCGAATAGTTGCAACAGCCAGGTTCTGTCCACCAGAGAATTAAAAATAAATCAAAATAGTGAGATATTTTCAGAAAAAGAAGCAGCATTTTTTGAGGCAAAGTATACCGATGTTTTCTGACTGGCAAATCTAGAGAAAAATTCGATCCTATTTTTAAAACAAAATTGGTTGTCAGAACAGACATACAGAATCATAAAAAGCAACAGAAAATGGTCGGAAGCTTAACACATTTTGCTGCGCACTGCCAAACGTGTTTCGAAAGGAGTTTTCACCGAAAAAGAAAAGTAAAAATTGTTGAAGTTTTCACAGATATTACAAATATTTCAAATCTGAAACTTAGGTGCACCAGTGCCCTATATAAATATATATATATATGTATATATATATATATATATATATATATATATATATATAATATATATATATATATATATATATATGGTAGTAGTGAATCATACACAAAAAAAAGGTAAGAAAATCAATTGGAACGAAATTTCGAACCTAGTAAAATCAGAAGACGTTTGAGAGGGAAGAGTTGTTGACCACGAAAGGCTAGTCCTGTTTTCCAGGACCGCTATTATCGAAACTATTGTTCTTTTTGGACTTAGATGCGTCTACTAGGGGTAACTCTGGTTCTGACTGCCAGAGAGCCAAAAATAAAACAAAAATAGTGAGAAATTTTCAAAAAAGAGGATGAAATTTTTATGGCAAATTATACCAATGTCTTCAGAGTTGTATATCTAGAAAACATACAATCTGACTTTTATAATGCAATTGATCGTTAGAATTGACCTACAGAACCATCAAAGCAACAGAAAACGGTCAGAAGCTAAAAGGTTTTGCTATGGGCTGCCGAACATGATTAGGAAAGGCGATTTGGTCTTTTTTAGATTTGGTTAACTCTACCAGAGGCAACAACCAGGTTACGACCGCCAGAAAACCAAAAAAAAACAAATCAAATTAGAGAGATATTTTCAAAAAAAGACCAAATAATCTTAGGCTAAGTTTACAAAAACAACAATTGGGGCAATTAAGGCACACTGCCACACACTAAATACATGGTAGTAGCGAATCAAAGTCCAAAAATTCGAAAAAAAAACTTAATTAGAACGAAATCCTTAAGCTTGTAAAATTAGCAGACATCATCAAGGGAAGTATTTCTTACAACTAAAGACTCAACCTGTTTTCCTGGACCCACTATTGTAGAAACTGTTCTTCTTTTTAGATTTAGATACATCTACAAGTGGTATCTTCCAGTTCTTGAACACCAGATGCTAGTAACGGTAGTAACGGATTATAAACAAAACCACTGAAAAAAATGAATGAGAACGAAATTCTGAAGCTTGTCAAATCAGAAGAGGTCTTCAAGGGAAATAATTTCTGGCAACGACAGACAACTGCTGTTTTCCATAACCCAATATAGTTGAAACTATTGTTCTTTTTAGATTAGGATGCGCCGATTAATTGTAACTACCAGATTCTCTCCACCAAAGATTAAAAGAATAAATCAAATTAGTGATATATTTTCAAAAAAAGAAGCAGCCTTCTTTGAGGCAAAGTAGACCAATGTCTTTTGACTTGCAAATCTAGTGAAAAATTCGATCCTACTTTTAAAGCAAAATTGGTTGTCAGAATAGATATACAGAATAAATAAAGCAACAGAAAGTGGTTGGAAGCTTAACACATTTTGCTGCGCACTGCCAAACGTGTTTCGAAAGGAATTTTTCCCGACAAAAAAAAATTGTTGAAGTTTTCACAGATATTACAAATATTTTAAATCTGAAACTTAGGTGCACCAGTGCCCTATATATATATATATATATATATATATATATATATATATATATATATATATATATATATATATATATATATATATGGTAGTAGTGAATCATACACAAAAAAGGTAAAAAAAAATCAATTGGAACGAAATTTCGAACCTAGTAAAATCAGAAGACGTTTGAGAGGGAAGAGTTGTTGACCACGAAAGGCAAGTCCTGTTTTCCAGGACCGATATCATCGAAACTATTGTTCTTTTTGGACTTAGATGCGTCTATTAGTGGTAACTCTGGTCCTGACTGCCAGAGAGCCAAAAATAAAACAAAGTAGTGAGAAACTTTCAAAAAAAGGGGATGAAATTTTTAAGGCAAATTATACCAATGTCTTCAGAGTTGTACATCTAGAAAACATACAATCTGACTTTTATAATGCAATTGGTCGTTAGAATTGACCTACAGAACCACCAAAGCAACAGAAAACGGTCAGAAGCTAAAAGATTTTGCTATGGGCTGCCGAACATGATTAGGAAAGGCGATTTGGTCTTTTTTAGGTTTGGTTAACTCTACCAGAGGCAACAACCAGGTTACGACCGCCAGAAAACCAAAAAACAAATCAAATTGGAGAGATATTTTCAAAAAAAGACCAAATAATCTTAGGCTAAGTTTTAAAAAAAACAATTGGGGCAATTAAGGCACACTGACACACACTAAATACATGGTAGTAGCGAATCAAAGTCCAAAAATTCGGGAAAAAAAAACTTAATTAGAACAAAATCCTTAAGCTTGTAAAATTAGCAGACATCTTCAAGGGAAGTATTTCTTACCACTAAGACTCAACCTGTTTTCCTGGACCCACAATTGTAGAAACTGTTCTTCTTTTTAGATTTAGATACATCTACAAGTGGTATCTTCCATTTCTTGAACACCAGATGCTAGTAACGGTAGTAACGGATTATAACCAAAACCACTGAAAAAAATGAATGAGAACGAAATTCTGAAGCTTGTCAAATCAGAAGAGGTCTTCAAGGGAAAAAATTTCTGACAACGACAGACAACTGCTGTTTTCCATAACCCACTATAGTTGAAACTATTGTTCTTTTTAGATTAGGATACGCCGATTAATTGTAACTACCAGATTCTGTCCACCAAAGATGAAAAGAATAAATCAAATTAGTGATATATTTTCAAAAAAAGAAGCAGCCTTTTTTGAGGCAAAGTAGACCAATGTCTTTTGACTTGCAAAGCTAGAGAAATATTCGATCCTACTTTTAAATCAAAATTGGTTGTCAGAATAGATGTACAGAATAAATAAAGCAACAGCAAGTGGTTGGAAGCTTAACACATTTTGCTGCGCACTGCCAAACGTGTTTCGAAAGGAATTTTTCCCGACAAAAAAAATGTTGAAGTTTTCACAAATATTAGAAATAATTTAACTCTGAAACTTAGGCGCTCCAGTGCCCTAAATATATATGGTAGTAGTGGATCATACCCAAAAACATTGAAAAAATAAGAACGAAATTTTGAAGCTAGTAAAATCAGAAGACATTTGCGAGGGAAGAATTGTTGACCACGAAAAACAAGTCCTGTTATCCAGGAACGCTATTATAGAAACTGATGTTCTTTTTGGACTTAGATGCGTCTACTAGTGGTTACTAGGTTCTGACTGTCAGAGAGCCAAAAATAAAACAAAATAGTGAGATACTGTCAAAAAAAAGAGGATGAGATCCTATTTCTAAAACAAAATTGGTTGTCAGAACAGACATACAGAATCATAAAAAGCAACAGAAAATGGTCGGAAGCTTAACACATTTTGCTGCGCACTGCCAAACGTGTTTCGAAAGGAGTTTTTCCCGAAAAAGAAAAGTAAAAATTGTTGAAGTTTTCACAGATATTACAAATATTTTAAATCTGAAACTTAGGTGCACCAGTGCCCTATATATATATATATATATATATATATATATATATATATATATATATATATGGTAGTAGTGAATCATACACAAAAAAGGTAAAAAAATCAATCGGAACGAAATTTCGAACCTAGTAAAATCAGAAGACGTTTGAGAGGGAAGAGTTGTTGACCACGAAAGGCAAGTCCTGTTTTCCAGGACCGATATCATCGAAACTATTGTTCTTTTTGGACTTAGATGCGTCTTTTAGTGGTAACTCTGGTCCTGACTGCCAGAGAGCCAAAAATAAAACAAAGTAGTGAGAAACTTTCAAAAAAAGGGGATGAAATTTTTAAGGCAAATTATACCAATGTCTTAAGAGTTGTAAATCTAGAAAAAGTACAATCCGACTTTTATTATGAAATTGGTTGTTAGAATTGACCTACATAACCTCTAAAGCAACAGAAAACGATCAGAAGCTAACACATTTTGCTATGGGCTGCCGAACATACTCAGGAAAGAAACTTTCCCTACAAAAATTTTGAAAAAAGTCCCACAAAGGTTTCAAAATTATCTTTTCTGGCAAATAAGCACAATCCATATATATTGTACTATTGAATGATAGCACGAAAGACAACTCTTGTTTGCGGGACCGGCTATCGTAGAAAATGTCGTCTTTTTTAGATTTGGTTCCGTCTACCAGAGGCAACAACCAGGTTACGACCGCCAGAAAACCAAAAACAAATCAAATTAGAAAGATATTTTCAAAAAAAGACCAAATACTATTAGGCTAAGCTTACAAAAACAGCAATTGGGGCTATTTAGGCACACTGACACACACGGTGTCAGTGTGTACTAAAAACATGGTAGTAACGAATGAAAGCCCAAATAAAAAAACTTAATTAGAGACTTTTTCGAGGGAAGTATTTTTGAGCATTAATGACTTGTCCTGATTTCCTGGACCCACTATTTTAGAAACGCTTCTTCTTTTAGATTAAGATACATCTGCTAGTGGTAACTTCCAGTTCTTGAAACCCAGATGTTTGAAAAAAAATATGTTACAGATTTATTTCCTAAAGAAAAACCTAAGTTTTTTAGGGGAAGTATACATATGTCTTCTAAATCGCAAATCTAGAAAAAAAATTCGACCTTTTTTTTAAAAAAAAGGTCGTTGGAATGAATATACAAAACCTTTAAAGTGAGAGAAAACGCTTAGCTTTGCGTATAAAGACTTGCTTCGCCCACTCTCCATATGCAGACACTCATAGTAAAAAAAAGCTCCATGAGAAACAGTAAAAAAGTTAACTTGAGGTCAAGAGGATATATAACTTTGAAAAATAATTGTAGAACAAGAAACAAGGTATATCAACGTTAATCGTGTTCAAAAAGATCAACAATAACAGACATAAAAATTGTATTATCGAGATCAATGCGAAGAAGCTTTTTGCAGATATCACTGATGAAGATTGCCTTTTGATAGCCGACATAATAGACTTCAACACAACCACAATTTCAGTTTATTTGCTGGAAACTTCATGTGAGACACATCTGACGATTCGGGACATGGTCAATAAACAGGTTTTTTTTCTGACTTCTGAGGCTCCACAAATTCACCATACTCTTTCTGATCCGCGTGCTTGAATCTGACGTAAACATTGTTGTTTGTTTAATATGTAAAAGAATCCTGCGCGTCGACATGGTTGAATATAAATTTGTATCTGTGTGATCAAAGTGTATTGGTAATGCTGTTTCATCATTTATCTTATAACGGGGAACGTTTTCTTTGAAAGGCAAATGCTCTGCGCAAAAGGAAGCAAATAATCGTTTTTCAAATCAATTAGCACTGACTTCTTACGCCGAACATAGCGCTCTATAATAAGATCCAGGTGATTAACTGTACTGTGAAAGGTCTACTTTGCAAATGATTAGCAGTCTCGAACATGAATTTTGACGTCGACCACAACGGACTAAAGCTCCAGACCTGCCAGCTCAATTGAGACAAAAAGTGGACAATGATTATGAAAGAATATTCATGATATCTTGATTCCGTCGTTAATGCAAAGTCGCTTGAGAAGTTTTCCAGCGTCTTCAATATGATTTCTCTTTGTTATAAAGGGTCGAATTTTATAGCTGAGACACAAAAACCGTTCATACCTTTCGGGCAAATATTCATTGGGAAAAAACAGGACCAAAATACAGAAGACAGTATTTACATCAGCTTGCTATGAAATAAGATAGAGCGGAGGCTTCTGAGGGAGCGTTTCTGATTTCATGGGGAACCTATGACAACAATCAAAAACGAACCAATCAGCAAATTGACAACAAAACTAAACACAAGAAATTTAATCTAAGGTTTCTAACGGCTCTCCGTAACTCTTTGCAGATGCCATTGATTTCTTTCGAAATCAGATCGAGAACTGTCTGCACCATCTCAAGTGCAACTTGATGCATATCGTCGATAGCATGGATATTGGCAGATTTGGCGAAATAAAACTCGCAGCATTGAAATCTTTCACACCCTCCCAATTCTTTGAAGAAGGATGCTTTCTGACAATCTTTACGTTATCATCTTATTCTTTAGTCATTCTCATCTTGGCTTCTACATTGGGATAGAAATGACTTTTTCATTATCGCCTTCCATTGTAGCAGTAACAACAACCGTAAAAAAAACATTGAAAGAAGTCCAATTGAGAAGAGAGTAGCGTGGAGGAGTATCGGCAACAAGGAACATAGGCTTCAAAACTACGTTGTATCGAGTTCCTGAATGCTCGAACGCTGTCGGTTTTAACCGCTCACTGATATTTCTTGACCGCTCACTGATTCTCGAAAGTTGTCGGCTTTAACCGAACACAGTGCCTAACCGCAACCTTGCAAGGATTACATTGTCGAAAGCAGACCGCAAAATATGAGGCAAATTTGCCAACCTATAAAGGACAAAAGCGAGTTGTGGCGACATTGAATAACTTTAACACCGTCGGCATTAAAAATCAGAAATATGTTAAAACTCAGTAATTGACAACAAGCACAGATGACGGAATAAAAAAATCAGATATCAGTAAAAGACACGATAAAGAAATGGCAGATATCTGCACCGCTTTTGATTGAAAAGCGCATTGCTTTTAAGCAGGAAAGAAATAGTTTGAACTTCAGATCATCAAACAACAAAATGCTATTATAGTTGGAAACTTTACTTTCAAACAGTTCAACTATCAGACTTATAGTACAACAAAAGTGTGTATCCTGTTTAAAACTCAAAATTGATGATCAGAAGCTTTTATGTAGATGGCTTAGGTTTTTTCTTCGTCATTTTGGTTAGCAGTACTGTCCACAATTGCTTTATCAATTATGACTACCAGCACGATGTCTGTTTTAAAAAGCCCATGTTGGTTGGCAGCATTCGTGCATTGACATAAAAATTTTCTGGTGCTCTAGGATATTTCCTTGCGACACACTCAAATTACTATCAAAGAAGTATCCATAATTACGAAAAAACACTGACATCAAATTTCTCAAGTGTTTGCTTTTCTATGATGAGAAGAAGTAATTCGCACTTTTCTCCTACTCCAAAGAGGCCATTCGCAAGCTCACAGCCCAACATATTTGGCTTTACGGTTGCGTAAAGCGTCATCACGTCATACACCTTAATATGAGCGGAAGATGGGAACTCTCTTTTTTCTGCTTTAAGAAATTCTAATATCTGATCAAACAACTTTCGGTGGTTATCCTGCATCATCTCATTTTGTTTCTTCTGGTCAACAACCAATTCCCTCAGAACAACCGAGACCTTCGAAAAACCAAAACGGTCTTGCAAAAGAGTGACCAAATTTAGTGCTGATTGCAGGCTTGTGCATACCTTATTTAAAAATTGGAAATGATAGCACTACATGAAATTGATAAATTTTTAGAACAATTTGGTGCACAAAACTGTTCATTTCATCTCCAAAATCAAAGAAAAACGAAGTGAAGAGAAAAGGTATACCACATCATCTTTATTTGAACTAAATGGACAAAGCTGTAACCGGACATGCAAGTCGTCGACTTGATTACACGGTTCCTCTCCCAGCAACAAAACTGGCTCTTCTAGCCTCTTTTGAACCTATGGAGGCGGCACATCATCTTCGTCATCACAATCAGCCAACGTGGCTTTCCTGCCCTTCTTCTTTTCGGAGTACTTGTTAGCGGTGACGCGTCATTTTCAACAAACAGATTTGATACCTCTTTCCAATTAGTTTCATGTTCAAAATTCTAACTTTATTGATCATAAACAAAAACTACACGTATTTTAGAAAATATCAATATTCAACAGATTTTGGATAGAAAATTAAGTGATTTGATTAAATCAGCATTTGTAAAAGAATTTATGAAAAGAGCCAATAACACTTCAGACATCGATTGCTTTACAATTTAGTTGTTGCTCACTTTAACTTTTTCTCTAAAAATTTGATTGTAACTGCTTCATACAGTTAATTGATTGAACCTGCTTCCTAGAAACAAAGTTATAGAAAAAAACACCAACTCTAGGGACGTTGATAGCTCTACAATGGAGTTGTTATTCGATTTCCCTTTCGCGAACATTCTCATCGCTAGCGCTGGTTGCGCATTTTAGTCCTTCTGCGAACAGGTCTCCACTAATTTACAGTTTTAATTTCCATCTTCCTTTTTCAGAGAGAAGACAGTTCCTTTCTAATAATTTATCTTTTCATGAAACCCATAGTTGTTCGGCCAGGCATAATGATTAAGGTACAATGCCAACACAGACTTGTCACACCGACAAAAGAAAACCCAACTTAACCTGATAGCCTTGTTTTCCGAATCAGTGAACACTTATTCCCTGTTGACTTCAAGATTTTCTCCCAATCAAGTAATTGTGAACTAAGCTGACTCTGAGACGATAAAAAGATCTGAAGACGATAAAAAATTTTCAACCTCAGTTCAGCAGAAAAAAATTACTGTAAAAACAGACGAGATTAAATCTGTCTATGTTTTGATTGAAAACCAGAAAGAGAGAGAGAGAGAGAGAGAGAGAGAGCAAAACAAACAAATAAACTGAACAATATAATCGAAGTTTTTGACTATCAAACAACCGCATTACAATTTTACTCTGAAGAGAGCATGTAGGGCACCATACGTTTTCCTCTTTCTTTAAAAATTGAGCCAACCATTTCAACGCAGAAATCAAGTTGCTCATCTCGTGAGTAAATTATTTGACAAAAACTACAGATAACTACCACGGGTCGTTTTTCTTTACCTTTTCTCGAGGCAAGAAACTGATATAAAAAAAAGTACAACCAATGAAACGCTCGAGCCAACCAAAACCAGCACAGTTTTCCCTGTATCAGGAAGCGGGCACCCGCAAATTCCGTTTCAAAGATACTTGGTACGCATATTTGTCTGACATCAGGTTTAGTTTTGGCCTCAAACACGCACTTCTGACAAGATCGCAATTTGATATCGGGTCAAAAACTCATGGTCTGCCTCTTTTTATTACAACACGTGATTTCAAAGCTCGACATAATGTTGTTCTTGGAACCCATATTGCGTATTCTGTTTAGATTCTTCTACAGCCCGGCGTAGGGTCTCCGATGAATATTTTGGTTTGATTTTCAGATTGAATATCTGAAAAAAAGGAAGGGTACAGCAATTCTGCAAAAATTTGCCTCTAAGTTTATTTTACTCAATTGATAACAAAATTTAAAGAAGATTATAAATTTGGATTAAAATCGCTAATGGATTCCCTGAAGTTGAGTCATATGAAATCATCTGTTAACTTTAAAATAACAAAATCAAAAGAAAAAATTGCAATCAGAATTTGCAATCAGCTTTCTTGTTTATTAAGCAACAATACCAGGTGATTCCCTACACTTGAATCATATGAGACCAAATCGCATCGTTTTCCATAGAACGAAAAACGAGGATAACCATCCGGGTAAGAAATCAAAGACCTCATCCTTAGTCAGACAGTCAAAGAAATCTAGCTCAGATTTTTTACAGCGCAAAATTGGAAACTGTTCATCATCTCCACTTTGTTTAGGTGGTTGAACCAATTCCGTTTTCACTCTGTTTTGTAGATTTAACAACGATACAATTTGATTCTCTCCCCTTAAATCGGATGAGACTAACTAGCATCGTTTTTCACAGAAGGAAAGTCAAGGACAACCATCCAAGTATGAACTCTAAAACTTCTACTTTAGTCAGATAGTCAACAAATTCATGCACAGATTTTTCAAAGCGCAAAAATGAAAACAACTCATATCCTCCTTTTTGAATAGCTGATCAAATGGGTGAACCAATTCCAATTTCCACTCTATTTTTTGTATATTTAGCAACAATACAGGTTGATTCTCTGCACTTGAATCGGATGAGATCAACTCGCATCGTTTTTTGTAGTACAAACATCAAGGGCAGCAATTCAATTAAGAAAGCTGAGACCTGCAATTTAGTCAGATGGTCAACAAATTTTTTGCTCAGATTTTTTACAGCCCAAAAATGAAAACAGTTCATACCCTCCACTTTGACCCGATGGGTGAATCAATTCCATGTTTCAAACTTATTTGTAAATTTGGCAACGATACAAATTGATTTTCTCCCCAGGAATCCGATGAGCTCAGCTTGCATCATTTTTCTTAGAACGAAAGTCAAGGACAACTAACCAAGTAAGTAATCTAAGACCTCCACTTTAGTCAGATAGTTAAAGATTTCAGGCTCAGATTTTTTTGAAGCGCAAAAAAAACAGTTCATACTCTCTGCTTCGATCAGTTGATCAGATGGGTGAACTAATTCCATTTTTCAGTCCACTTTTTGTATATGTAGCAACAAAACAATTTGATTATCCTCACTAGAATCAGATGAGATCAAATCGCATTGTTTTTTGTAGAACAAAAATCAATGGAGCAATCCAAGTAAAAAAACTGAGACCTCCACTTTAGTCAGAGAGTAAAAAAATTCTTGCTCAAATTTTTTCATGCGCAAAAATAGAAACAACTCAAACCCTCCTCTTTGATCAGCTGATCAGATGGGTGAACCAATTCAATTCTTTTTCCATTCTTTTTCTTGAGTATTTAGCAAAAATACAGGTTCATTCTCTCCACTTGAATCAGATGAGATCAACTGGCATCGTTTTTTTGAAGAACAAAACTCAAGGGCAGCAATTCAAGTAAAAAAGCTGAGACCTCCACTTTAATAAAATGGTCAACAAATTTTTTGCTCAGAAATTTTGCGGCACAAAATTGAAAACATTTCATACCCTCCTCTTTGATCAGTTGATCAAATGGATGAACCAATTCCACTTTTCAGTCTGCTTTTTGTCTATGTAGCAACAACAATTTGATTCTCTCCACTTGAGTCAAATGAGATCAACTCGCATCGTTTTTTTTGTAGAAAAAAGTCAACGACAACAATCCAATTAAGAAAGCTAAGACCTCAACTTTAGTCAGATGGTCAAAGAATTCTCGCTCAGATTTTTTACAGCACAAAAAAAAACAGTTCATACCCTCCACTTTGATCAGCTGGGTGAACCAATTCCGTTTTTCACTCTTTTTTTATAGATTTAGCAACGATACAAGTTGATTCTCTCCCCTTGAACCAGACGAGATCAACGCGCATCGTTTTTCATTGAACGAAAGTTTGGGACCACCATTCAAGTAAGAATACTTAGACCTCCACTTTAGAAAGAGAGTGAAAGCGTTCTTGCTCGGATTTTTTTAAAGTGCAAAAAGGAAAACGGTTCATACCCTCCGGTATGATCAGTTGATCAGGTGGGTGAATCAATTCCTGTTTTCACTCCACTTTGTGTATATTTAGCAACGATACAGGTTGATTCTCTCGCCTTAAATCAGACGAGATCAACGCGCAACATTTTTCATTGAACGAAAGTTTAGGACCACCATCCAATTAAGAATACTTAGACCTCCACTTTAGAAAGACAGTGAAAGCGTTCTTGCTCGGATTTTTTAAAGCACAAAATTGAAAATAGTCATACGCTCCTCTTTGATCAATTGATCAAGTGGGTGAACCAATTCCATTTTTCAGTCTGCTTTTTGTCTAGTTAGCAACAATACAATTTGATTCTCTCCACTTGAGTCAAATGAGATCAACTCGCATCGTTTTTTTGTAGAAAAAAAGTCAAAGAGAACAATCCAATTGAGAAAGCTAAGACCTCCACTTTAGTCGGATAGCCATAGAACTCTTACTCAGATTTGTTAAAGCGCAAAACTAAAAACAGCTAATACCCTCCGTTTTGATCAGGTGGTTGAACCAATTCTATTTTTCACTCTAATTTTTTAATAGATTTAGCAACGATACAAGTTGATCCTCTCCCCTTGAACCACACGAGATCGACGTCGACCTCAACCAGACGACATCGTTTTTCATTGAACGAAAGTTTTGGACCACCATCCAAGTAAGAATACTAAGACCTCCATTTAAGAAAGACAGTGAAAGCGTTCTTGCTCGGATTTTTTAAAGCGCAAAAGTTAAAACAGTTCATACCCTCTTCTTTGATCAGATGATCAGATGGGTGAATCAGTTCCATTTTTCACTCTTTTTTGTATATATAGCAACGATACGAATTGATTCTCTCCTCTTGATCCGCATGAGATCGACTCGCATCGTTTTTTTTGTAGAAAAAAGTCAACAACAATCCAATTAAGAAAGCTAAGACCTCCACTTTAGTCAGATGGTCAAATAATTCTTGCTCAGATTTTTTGCAGCCCAAAAAAGAAAACAGTTCATACCCTCTTCTTTGATCAGATGATCAGATGGGTGAACCAATGCCATTTTTCACTCTATTTTTTTGATAGATTTAGCAACGATACAAGTTGATTCTCTCCCCTTGAACCAGACGAGATTAACGCGCATCGTTTTTCATTGAACGAAAGTTTAGGACCACCATCCAAGTAAGAATACTTAGACCTCAACTTTAAAAAGACAGTGAAAACGTTCTTGCTCGGATTTTTTTAAAGTGCAAAAAGGAAAACAGTTCATACCCTCCGGTATGATCAGTTGATCAGGGGGGTGAATCAATTCCTGTTTTCACTCCATTTTGTATATTTTAGCAACGATACAGGTTGATTCTCTCCCCTTAAATCAGACGAGATCAACGCGCAACGTTTTTCATTGAACGAAAGTTTAGGACCACCATCCAAGTAAGAGTACTAAGAACTCCACTTTAGAAAGACAGTGAAAGCGTTCTTGCTCGGATTTTTTAAAGTGTAAAAATGAAAACAGTTCATACCCTCCTCTTTGATGAGTTGATCAAGTGGGTGAAACAATTCCATTTTTCAGTCTGCTTTTTGTCTAGGTAGCAACAATACAATTTGATTCTCTCCACCTGAGTCAAATTAGATCAACTCGCATCGTTTTTTTTGTAGAAAAATGTCAACGACAACAATCCAATTAAGAAAGCTAAGACCTCAACTTTAGTCAGATGGTCAAAGAATTCTCGCTCAGATTTTTTACAGCACAAAAAGAAAACAGTTCATACCCTCCACTTTGATCAGCTGGGTGAACCAATTCCGTTTTTCACTCTTTTTTTATAGATTTAGCAACGATACAAGTTGATTCTCTCCCCTTGAACCAGACGAGATCAACGCGCATCGTTTTTCATTGAACGAAAAATTAGGACCACCATCCAATTAAGAATACTTAGACCTCCACTTTAGAAAGACAGTGAAAGCTTTCTTGCTCGGATTTTTTTAAAGTGCAAAAAGGAAAACAGTTCATACCCTCCGGTATGATCAGTTGATCAGGTGGGTGAATCAATTCCTGTTTTCACTCTATTTTGTGTATATTTAGCAACGATACAGGTTGATTCTCTCCCCTTAAATCAGACGAGATCAACGCGCAACATTTTTCATTGAACGAAAGTTTAGGACCACCATCCAATTAAGAATACTTAGACCTCCACTTTAGAAAGACAGTGAAAGCGTTCTTGCTCGGATTTTTTTAAAGCACAAAATTGAAAACAGTTCATACCCTCCTCTTTGATCAGTTGATCAAGTGGGTGAACCAATTCCATTTTTCAGTCTGCTTTTTGTCTAGTTAGCAACAATACAAATTGATTCTCTCCACTTGAGTCAAATGAGATCAAATGGCATCGTTTTTTTGTAGAAAAAAAGTCAAAGAGAACAATCCAATTAAGATAGCTAAGACCTCCACTTTAGTCGGATAGCCATAGAACTCTTAATCAGATTTGTTAAAGCGCAAAATTTAAAACAGCTTATACCCTCCGTTTTGATCAGCTGGTTGAACCAATTCTATTTTTCACTCTATTTTTTTAATAGATTTAGCAACGATACAAGTTGATTCTCTCCCCTTGAGACAGACGAGAGATTAACGCGCATCGCTGTTCATTGAACGAAAGTTTAGGACCTCCATCCAAGTAAGAGTACTCAGAACTCCACTTTAGAAGGACAGTGAAAGCGTTCTTGCTCGGATTTTTTAAAGCGTAAAAATGAAAACAGTTCATACCCTCCACTTTGATCAGCTGGGTGAACCAATTCCGTTTTTCACTCTTTTTTTTATAGATTTAGCAACGATACAAGTTGACTCTCTCCCCTTGAACCAGACGAGATCAACGCGCATCGTTTTTCATTGAACGAAAAATTAGGACCACTATCCAATTAAGAATACTTAGACCTCCACTTTAGAAAGACAGTGAAAGCTTTCTTGCTCGGATTTTTTTAAAGTGCAAAAAGGAAAACAGTTCATACCCTCCGGTATGATCAGTTGATCAGGTGGGTGAAACAATTCCATTTTTCAGTCTGCTTTTTGTCTAGGTAGCAACAATACAATTTGATTCTTTCCACCTGAGTCAAATTAGATCAACTCGCATCGTTTTTTTTGTAGAAATAAGTCAACGACAACAATCCAATTAAGAAAGCTAAGACCTCAACTTTAGTCAGATGGTCAAAGAATTCTCGCTCAAATTTTTTACAGCACAAAAAGAAAACAGTTCATACCCTCCACTTTGATCAGCTGGGTGAACCAATTCCGTTTTTCACTTTTTTTTATAGATTTAGCAATGATACAGGTTGATTCTCTCCCCTTGAACCAGACGAGATCAACGCGCATCGTTTTTCATTGAACGAAAAATTAGGACCACCATCCAATTAAGAATACTTAGACCTCCACTTTAGAAAGACAGTGAAAGCTTTCTTGCTCGGATTTTTTTAAAGTGCAAAAAGGAAAACAGTTCATACCCTCCGGTATGATCAGTTGATCAGGTGGGTGAATCAATTCCTGTTTTCACTCCATTTTGTGTATATTTAGCAACGATACAGGTTGATTCTCTCCCCTTAAATCAGACGAGATCAACGCGCAACATTTTTCATTGAACGAAAGTTTAGGACCACCATCCAATTAAGAATACTTAGACCTCCACTTTAGAAAGACAGTGAAAGCGTTCTTGCTCGGATTTTTTTAAAGCACAAAATTGAAAACAGTTCATACCCTCCTCTTTGATCAGTTGATCCAGTGGGTGAACCAATTCCATTTTTCAGTCTGCTTTTTGTCTAGTTAGCAACAATACAAATTGATTCTCTCCACTTGAGTCAAATGAGATCAACTCGCATCGTTTTTTTGTA
The DNA here is from genome assembly GCF_964194025.1 of Convolutriloba macropyga. Taxonomy (NCBI): domain Eukaryota; kingdom Metazoa; phylum Xenacoelomorpha; order Acoela; family Convolutidae; genus Convolutriloba; species Convolutriloba macropyga. Next base: position 4,083,697 of record NC_134481.1, read on the forward strand.
CAAAAAAAGTCAAAGAGAACAATCCAATTAAGAAAGCTAAGACCTCCACTTCAGTCGGATAGCCATAGAACTCTTACTCAGATTTGTTAAAGCGCAAAATTAAAAACAGCTTATACCCTCCGTTTTGATCAGCTGGTTGAACCAATTCTATTTTTCACTCTATTTTTTTAATACATTTAGCAACGATACAAGTTGATTCTCTCCCCTTGAACCAGACGAGATTAACGCGCATCGCTGTTCATTGAACGAAAGTTTAGGACCACCATCCAAGTAAGAGTACTCAGAACTCCACTTTAGAAGGACAGTGAAAGCGTTCTTGCTCGGATTTTTTAAAGCGTAAAAATGAAAACAGTTCATACCCTCCACTTTGATCAGCTGGGTGAACCAATTCCGTTTTTCACTCTTTTTTTATAGATTTAGCAACGATACAAGTTGATTCTCTCCCCTTAAATCAGACGAGATCAACGCGCAACATTTTTCATTGAACGAAAGTTTAGGACCACCATCCAATTAAGAATACTTAGACCTCCACTTTAGAAAGACAGTGAAAGCGTTCTTGCTCGGATTTTTTTAAAGCACAAAATTGAAAACAGTTCATACCCTCCTCCTTGATCAGTTGATCAAGTGGGTGAACCAATTCCATTTTTCAGTCTGCTTTTTGTCTAGTTAGCAACAATACAAATTGATTCTCTCCACTTGAGTCAAATGAGATCAACTCGCATCGTTTTTTTGTAGAAAAAAAGTCAAAGAGAACAATCCAATTAAGAAAGCTAAGACCTCCACTTTAGTCGGATAGCCATAGAACTCTTACTCAGATTTGTTAAAGCGCAAAATTAAAAACAGCTTATACCCTCCGTTTTGATCAGCTGGTTGAACCAATTCTATTTTTCACTCTATTTTTTTTAATAGATTTAGCAACGATACAAGTTGATTCTCTCCCCTTGAACCAGACGAGATTAACGCGCATCGCTGTTCATTGAACGAAAGTTTAGGACCACCATCCAAGTAAGAGTACTCAGAACTCCACTTTAGAAGGACAGTGAAAGCGTTCTTGCTCGGATTTTTTAAAGCGTAATAATGAAAACAGTTCATACCCTCCTCTTTGATCAGTTGATCAAGTGGGTGAAACAATTCCATTTTTCAGTCTGCTTTTTGTCTAGGTAGCAACAATACAATTTGATTCTCTCCACCTGAGTCAAATTAGATCAACTCGCATCGTTTTTTTTTGTAGAAAAAAGTCAACGACAACAATCCAATTAAGAAAGCTAAGACCTCAACTTTAGTCAGATGGTCAAAGAATTCTCGCTCAGATTTTTTACAGCACAAAAAGAAAACAGTTCATACCCTCCACTTTGATCAGCTGGGTGAACCAATTCCGTTTTTCACTCTTTTTTTTCATAGATTTAGCAACGATACAAGTTGATTCTCTCCCCTTGAACCAGACGAGATCAACGCGCATCGTTTTTCATTGAACGAAAGTTTAGGACCACCATCCATGTAAGAATACTTAGACCTCCACTTTAGAAAGACAGTGAAAGCGTTCTTGCTCGGATTTTTTTAAAGTGCAAAAAGGAAAACAGTTCATACCCTCCGGTATGATCAGTTGATCAGGTGGGTGAATCAATTCCTGTTTTCACTCCATTTTGTGTATATTTAGCAACGATACAGGTTGATTCTCTCCCCTTAAATCAGACGAGATCAACGCGCAACATTTTTCATTGAACGAAAGTTTAGGACCACCATCCAATTAAGAATACTTAGACCTCCACTTTAGAAAGACAGTGAAAGCGTTCTTGCTCGGATTTTTTTAAAGCACAAAATTGAAAACAGTTCATACCCTCCTCTTTGATCAGTTGATCAAGTGGGTGAACCAATTCCATTTTTCAGTCTGCTTTTTGTCTAGTTAGCAACAATACAATTTGATTTTCTCCACTTGAGTCAAATGAGATCAACTCGCATCGTTTTTTTGTAGAAAAAAAGTCAAAGAGAACAATCCAATTAAGAAAGCTAAGACCTCCACTTTAGTCGGATAGCCATAGAACTCTTACTCAGATTTGTTAAAGCGCAAAATTAAAAACAGCTTATACCCTCCGTTTTGATCAGCTGGTTGAACCAATTCTATTTTTCACTCTATTTTTTTAATAGATTTAGCAACGATACAAGTTGATCCTCTCCCCTTGAACCAGACGAGATCAACGTCGACCTCAACCAGACGACATCGTTTTTCATTGAACGAAAGTTTTGGACCACCATCCAAGTAAGAATACTAAGACCTCCATTTAAGAAAGACAGTAAAAGCGTTCTTGCTCGGATTTTTTGAAGCTCAAAAATTAAAACAGTTCACACCCTCTTCTTTGATCAGATGATCAGATGGGTGAATCAGTTCCATTTTTCACTCTTTTTTGTATATATAGCAACGATACGACTTGATTCTCTCCTCTTGATCCAGATGAGATCGACTCGCATCGTTTTTTTTGTAGAAAAAAGTCAACAACAATCCAATCCAACACTCCACTTTAGTCAGATGGTCAAAGAATTCTTGCTCAGATTTTTTGCAGCCCAAAAAAGAAAACAGTTCATACCCTCTTCTTTGATCAGATGATCAGATGGGTGAACCAATGCCATTTTTCACTCTATTTTTTTAATAGATTTAGCAACGATACAAGTTGATTCTCTCCCCTTGAACCAGACGAGATTAACGCGCATCGTTGTTCATTGAACGAAAGTTTAGGACCACCATCCAAATAAGAGTACTCAGAACTCCACTTTAGAAAGACAGTGAAAGCGTTCTCGCTCGGATTTTTTAAAGCGTAAAAATGAAAACAGTTCATACCCTCCTCTTTGATCAGAGGATCAAGTGGGTGAAACAATTCCATTTTTCAGTCTGCTTTTTGTCTAGGTAGCAACAATACAATTTGATTCTCTCCATCTGAGTCAAATGAGATCAACTCGCATCGTTTTTTTGTCGAACAAAAGTCAACGACAACAATCCAATTAAGAAAGCTAAGACCTTCACTTTAGTCAGATGGTTAAAGAATTTTTGCTCAGATTTTTTACAGCCCAAAAAAAACAGTTCATACCCTCCACTTTGACCAGCTGGGTGAACCAATTCTTTTTTTCACTCTTTGTTTTATAGATTTAGCAACGATACAAGTTGATTCTCTCCCCTTGAATCAGACGAGATCACCGCGCATCGTTTTTCATTGAACGAAAGTTTAGGACCACCATCCAAGTAAGAATACTAAGACCTCCCTTTAAGAAAGACAGTGAAAGCGTTCTTGCTCGGATTTTTTAAAGCGCAAAAATGAAAACAGTTCATACCCTCTTCTTTGATCAGATGATCAGATGGGTGAATCATTTCCATTTTTCACTCCTTTTGTATATATAGCAACGATACGACTTGATTCTCTCCTCTTGATCCGGATGAGATCGACTCGCATCGTTTTTTTTGTAGAAAAAAGTCAACAACAATCCAATTAAGAAAGCTAAGACCTCCACTTTAGTCAGATGGTCAAAGAATTCTTGCTCAGATTTTTTGCAGCCCAAAAAAGAAAACAGTTCATACCATCTTCTTTGATCAGATGATCAGATGGGTGAACCAATGCCATTTTTCAATCTATTTTTTTAATAGATTTAGCAACGATACAAGTTGATTCTCTCCCCTTGAACCAGACGAGATTAACGCGCATCGTTGTTCATTGAACGAAAGTTTAGGACCACTATCCAAGTAAGAGTACTCAGAACTCCACTTCAGAAAGACAGTGAAAGCGTTCTTGCTCGGAATTTTTAAAGCGTAAAAATGAAAACAGTTCATACCCTCCTCTTTGATCAGAGGATCAAGTGGGTGAAACAATTCAATTTTTCAGTCTGCTTTTGTCTAGGTAGCAACAATACAATTTGATTCTCTCCACCTGAGTCAAATGAGATCAACTCGCATCGTTTTTTTGTCGAACAAAAGTCAACGACAACAATCCAATTAAGAAAGAAAGCTAAGACCTCCATTTTAGTCAGATGGTTAAAGAATTTTTGCTCAGATTTTTTACAGCCCAAAAAAAAAACAGTTCATACCCTCCACTTTGACCAGCTGGGTGAACCAATTCTTTTTTTCACTCTTTGTTTTATAGATTTAGCAACGATACAAGTTGATTCTCTCCCCTTGAATCAGACGAGATCACCGCGCATCGTTTTTCATTGAACGAAAGTTTAGGACCACCATCCAAGTAAGAATACTAAGACCTCCCTTTAAGAAAGACAGTGAAAGCGTTCTTGCTCGGATTTTTAAAGCGCAAAAATGAAAACAGTTCATGCCCTCTTCTTTGATCAGATGATCAGATGGGTGAATCAGTTCCATTTTTCACTCCTTTTGTATATATAGCAACGATACGACTTGATTCTCTCCTCTTGATCCGGATGAGATCGACTCGCATCGTTTTTTTGTAGAAAAAAGTCAACGACAACAATCCAATTAAGAAAGCTAAGACCTCCACTTTAGTCAGATGGTCAAAGAATTTTTGCTCAGATTTTTTGCAGCCCAAAAATGAAAACAATTAAACAATTCATACCCTCTTCTTTGATCAGATGATCAGATGGGTGAACCAATGCCATTTTTCACTCTATTTTTTAATAGATTTAGCAACGATACAAATTGATTCTCTACCCTTGAACAAGACGAGATCAACGTGCATCGTTTTTCATTGAACGAAAGTTTAGGACCACCATCCAAGTAAGAATACTTAGACCTCAACTTTAGAAAGACAGTGAAAGCGTTCTTGCTCGGATTTTTTTAAAGTGTAAAAATTAAAACAGTTCATACCCTTCTCTTTGATCAGTTGATCATGTGGGTGAAACAATTCCATTTTTCACTCTGCTTTTTGTCTAGGTAGCAACAATACAAGTTGTTTCTCTCCACTTGAGTCAAATGAGATCAACTCGCATCGTTTTTTTTTGTAGAAAAAACTCAACGACAACAATCCAATTAAGAAAGCTAAGACCTCAATTTTAGTCAGATGGTCAAAGAATTCTCGCTCAGATTTTTTACAGCCCAAAAAAGAAAACAATTTATACCCTCTTCTTTGATCAGATGATCAGATGGGTGAACCAATGCCATTTTTCACTCTTTTTTTTATAGATTTAGCAACGATACAAGTTGATTCTCTCCCCTTGAACCAGACGAGATCAACGCGCATCGTTTTTAATTGAACGAAAGTTTAGGACCACCATCCAAGTAAGAATACTTAGACCTCAACTTTAGAAAGACAGTGAAAGCGTTCTTGCTCGGATTTTTTTAAAGTGCAAAAAGGAAAACAGTTCATACCCTCCGGTATGATCAGTTGATCAGGGGGTGAATCAATTCCTGTTTTCACTCCATTTTGTATATTTTTAGCAACGATACAGGTTGATTCTCTCCCCTTAAATCAGACGAGATCAACGCGCAACGTTTTTCATTGAACGAAAGTTTAGGACCACCATCCAAGTAAGAATACTTAGACCTCAACTTTAGAAAGACAGTGAAAGCGTTCTTGCTCGGATTTTTTTAAAGTGCAAAAAGGAAAACAGTTCATACCCTCCGGTATGATCAGTTGATCATGGGGGTGAATCAATTCCTGTTTTCACTCCATTTTGTATATTTTTAGCAACGATACAGGTTGATTCTCTCCCCTTAAATCAGACGAGATCAACGCGCAACGTTTTTCATTGAACGAAAGTTTAGGACCACCATCCAAGTAAGAGTACTAAGAACTCCGCTTTAGAAAGACAGTGAAAGCGTTCTTGCTCGGATTTTTTAAAGTGTAAAAATTAAAACAGTTCATACCCTCCTCTTTGATCAGTTGATCAAGTGGGTGAAACAATTCCATTTTTCAGTCTGCTTTTTGTCTAGGTAGCAACAATACAAGTTGTTTCTCTCCACTTGAGTCAAATGAGATCAACTCGCATCGTTTTTTTTTTGAAGAAAAAAGTCAACGACAACAATCCAATTAAGAAAGCTAAGACCTCAACTTTAGTCAGGTGGTCAAAGAATTCCCGCTCAGATTTTTTACAGCCCAAAAAAGAAAACAATTCATACCCTCTTCTTTGATCAGATGATCAGATGGGTGAACCAATGCCATTTTTCACTCTATTTTTTTATAGATTTAGCAACGATACAAGTTGATTCTCTCCGCTTGAACCAGACGAGATCAACGCGCATCGTTTTTCATTGAACAGAAAGTTTAGGACCACCATCCAAGTAAGAATACTAAGACCTCCCTTTAAGAAAGACAGTGAAAGCGTTCTTGCTCGGATTTTTTAAAGCGCAAAAATGAAAACAGTTCATACCCTCTTCTTTGATCAGATGATCAGATGGCTGAATCAGTTCCATTTTTCACTCCTTTTGTATATATAGCAACGATACGACTTGATTCTCTCCTCTTGATCCGGATGAGATCGACTCGCATCGTTTTTTTTTTTTGTAAAAAAAAGTCAAAGACAACAATCCAATTAAGAAAACTAAGACCTCCACTTTAGTCAGATGGTCAAAGAATTTTTGCTCAGATTTTTTGAGGCCCAAAAATGAATACAATTCATACCCTCTTCTTTGATCAGATGATCAGATGGGTGAACCAATGCCATTTTTCACTCTATTTTTTTGATAGATTTAGCAACGATACAAGTTGATTCTCTACCCTTGAACAAGACGAGATCAACGCGTATCGTTTTTCATTGAACGAAAGTTTAGGACCACCATCCAAATAAGAGTACTAAGAGCTCCACTTTAGAAAGACAGTGAAAGCGTTCTTGCTCGGATTTTTTAAAGTGTAAAAATTAAAACAGTTCATACCCTCCTCTTTGATCAGTTGATCATGTGTGTGAAACAATTCCATTTTTCACTCTGCTTTTTGTCTAGGTAGCAACAATACAATTTGATTCTCTCCACCTGAGTCAAATGAGATCAACTCGCATCGTTTTTTTGTCGAACAAAAGTCAACGACAACAATCCAATTAAGAAAGCTAATACCTCCACTTTAGTCAGATGGTTAAAGAATTTTTGCTCAGATTTTTTACAGCCCAAAAAAAACAGTTCATACCCTCCACTTTGACCAGCTGGGTGAACCAATTCCTTTTTTCACACTTTGTTTTATAGATTTAGCAACGATACAAGTTGATTCTCTCCCCTTGAATCAGACGAGATCACCGCGCATCGTTTTTCATTGAACGAAAGTTTAGGACCACCATCCAAGTAAGAATACTAAGACCTCCCTTTAAGAAAGACAGTGAAAGCGTTCTTGCTCGGATTTTTTAGAGCGCAAAAATGAAAAAAGTTCATACCCTCTTCTTTGATCAGATGATCAGATGGGTGAATCAGTTCCATTTTTCACTCCTTTTGTATATATAGCAACGATACGACTTGATTCTCTCCTCTTGATCCGGATGAGATCGACTCGCATCGTTTTTTTTGTAGAAAAAAGTCAACGACAACAATCCAATTAAGAAATCAAAGACCTCCACTTTAGTCAGATGGTCAAAGAATTTTTGATCAGATTTTTTGCAGCCCAAAAATGAAAACAATTCATACCCTCTACTTTGATCAGATGATCAGATGGGTAAACCAATGCCATTTTTCACTCTATTTTTTCAATAGATCTAGCAACGATACAAGTTGATTCTCTCCCCTTGAACCAGACGAGATCAACGCGCATCGTTGTTCATTGAACGAAAGTTTAGGACCACCTTCCAAGTAAGTGTACTCAGAACTCCACTTTAGAAAGACAGTGAAAGCGTTCTTGCTCGGATTTTTTAAAGTGTAAAAATTAAAACAGTTCATACCCTTCTCTTTGATCAGTTGATCATGTGGGTGAAACAATTCCATTTTTCAGTCTGCTTTTTGTCTAGGTAGCAACAATACAAGTTGTTTCTCTCCACTTGAGTCAAATGAGATCAACTCGCATCGTTCTTTTTGTAGAAAAAACTCAACGACAACAATCCAATTAAGAAAGCTAAGACCTCAACTTTAGTCAGATGGTCAAAGAATTCTCGCTCAGATTTTTTACAGCCCAAAAAAGAAAACAATTCATACCCTCTTCTTTGATCAGATGATCAGATGGGTGAATCAGTTCCATTTTTCACTCCTTTTGTATATATAGCAACGATACGACTTGATTCTCTCCTCTTGATCCGGATGAGATCGACTCGCATCGTTTTTTTTGTAGAAAAAAGTCAAAGACAACGATCCAATTAAGAAAACTAAGACCTCCACTTTAGTCAGATGGTCAAAGAATTTTTGCTCAGATTTTTTGAGGCCCAAAAATGAAAACAATTCATACCCTTTTCTTTGATCAGATGATCAGATGGGTGAACCAATGCCATTTTTCACTCTATTTTTTTAATAGATTTAGCAACGATACAAGTTGATTCTCTACCCTTGAACAAGACGAGATCAACGCGCATCGTTTTTCATTGAACGACAGTTTAGGACCACCATCCAAATAAGAGTACTAAGAGCTCCACTTTAGAAAGACAGTGAAAGCGTTCTTGCTCGGATTTTTTAAAGTGTAAAAATTAAAACAGTTCATACCCTCCTCTTTGATCAGTTGATCATGTGGGTGAAACAATTCCATTTTTCAGTCTGCTTTTTGTCTACGTAGCAACAATACAATTTGATTCTCTCCACCTGAGTCAAATGAGACCAACTCGCATCGTTTTTTTGTCGAACAAAAGTCAACGACAACAATCCAATTAAGAAAGCTAAGACCTCCACTTTAGTCAGATGGTTAAAGAATTTTTGCTCAGATTTTTTACAGCCCAAAAAAAACAGTTCATACCCTCCACTTTGACCAGCTAGGTGAACCAATTCCTTTTTTTCACACTTTGTTTTATAGGTTTAGCAACGATACAAGTTGATTCTCTCCCCTTGAATCAGACGAGATCACCGCGCATCGTTTTTCATTGAACGAAAGTTTAGAACCACCATCCAAGTAAGAATACTAAGACCTCCCTTTAAGAAAGACAGTGAAAGCGTTCTTGCTCGGATTTTTTAAAGCGCAAAAATGAAAACAGTTCATACCCTCTTCTTTGATCAGATGATCAGATGGGTGAATCAGTTCCATTTTTCACTCCTTTTGTATATATAGCAACGATACGACTTGATTCTCTCCTCTTGATCCGGATGAGATCGACTCGCATCGTTTTTTTTGTAGAAAAAAGTCAACGACAACAATCCAATTAAGAAATCTAAGAACTCCACTTTGGTCAGATGGTCAAAGAATTTTTGCTCAGATTTTTTGCAGCCCAAAAATGAAAACAATTCATACCCTCTTCTTTGATCAGATGATCAGATGGGTGAACCAATGCCATTTTTCACTCTATTTTTTCAATAGATTTAGCAACGATACGAGTTGATTCTCTACCCTTGAACAAGACGAGATCAACGCGCATCGTTTTTCATTGAACGAAAGTTTAGGACCACCATCCAAGTAAGAGTACTAAGAACTCCACTTTAGAAAGACAGTGAAAGCGTTCTTGCTCGGATTTTTTAAAGTGTAAAAATTAAAACAGTTCATACCCTTCTCTTTGATCAGTTGATCATGTGGGTGAAACAATTCCATTTTTCAGTCTGCTTTTTGTCTAGGTAGCAACAACACAAGTTGTTTCTCTCCACTTGAGTCAAATGAGATCAACTCGCAGCGTTTTTTTTGTAGAAAAAACTCAACGACAACAATCCAATTAAAAAAGCTAAGACCTCAACTTTAGTCAGATGGTCAAAGAATTCTCGCTCAGATTTTTTACAGCCCAAAAAAGAAAACAATTCATACCCTCTTCTTTGATCAGATGATCAGATGGGTGAACCAATGCCATTTTTCACTCTATTTTTTTATAGATTTAGCAACGATACAAGTTGATTCTCTCCCCTTGAACCAGACGAGATCAACGCGCATCGTTTTTCATTGAACGAAAGTTTAGGACCACCATCCAAGTAAGAATACTTAGACCTCAACTTTAGAAAGACAGTGAAAGCGTTCTTGCTCGGATTTTTTTAAAGTGCAAAAAGGAAAACAGTTCATACCCTCCGGTATGATCAGTTGATCAGGGGGGTGAATCAATTCCTGTTTTCACTCCATTTTTTGTATTTTTAGCAACGATACAGGTTGATTCTCTCCCCTTAAATCAGACGAGATCAACGCGCAACGTTTTTCATTGAACGAAAGTTTAGGACCACCATCCAAGTAAGAGTACTAAGAACTCCACTTTAGAAAGACAGTGAAAGCGTTCTTGCTCGGATTTTTAAAGTGTAAAAATTAAAACAGTTCATATCCTCCTCTTTGATCAATTGATCAAGTGGTTGAAACAATTCCATTTTTCAGTCTGCTTTTTGTCTAGGTAGCAACAATACAAGTTGTTTCTCTCCACTTGAGTCAAATGAGATCAACTCGCATTGTTTTTTATGTAGAAAAAAGTCAACGACAACAATCCAATTAAGAAAGCTAAGACCTCAACTTTAGTCAGATGGTCAAAGAATTCTCGCTCAGATTTTTTACAGCCCAAAAAAGAAAACAATTCATACCCTCGTCTTTGATCAGATGATCAGATGGGTGAACCAATGCCATTTTTCACTCTATTTTTTATAGATTTAGCAACGATACAAGTTGATTCTCTCCCCTTGAACCAGACGAGATCAACGCGCATCGTTTTTCATTGAACGAAAGTTTAGGACCAACATCCAAGTAAGAATACTTAGACCTCAACTTTAGAAAGACAGTGAAAGCGTTCTTGCTCGGATTTTTTTAAAGTGCGAAAAGGAAAACAGTTCATACCCTCCGGTATGATCACTTGATCAGGGGGGTGAATCAATTCCTGTTTTCACTCCATTTTGTGTATTTTTAGCAACGATACAGGTTGATTCTCTCCCCTTAAATCAGACGAGATCAACGCGCAACGTTTTTCATTGAACGAAAGTTTAGGACCACCATCCAAGTAAGAGTACTAAGAACTCCACTTTAGAAAGACAGTGAAAGCCTTCTTGCTCGGATTTTTAAAGTGTAAAAATTAAAACAGTTCATATCCTCCTCTTTGATCAGTTGATCAAGTGGGTGAAACAATTCCATTTTTCAGTCTGCTTTTTGTCTAGGTAGCAACAATACAAGTTGTTTCTCTCCACTTGAGTCAAATGAGATCAACTCGCATCGTTTTTTTTTGTAGAAAAAAGTCAACGACAACAATCCAATTAAGAAAGCTAAGACCTCAACTTTAGTCAGATGGTCAAAGAATTCTCGCTCAGATTTTTGACAGCCCAAAAAAGAAAACAATTCATAAATCTCATCTTTTTATCAGATGATCAGATGGGTGAACCAATGCCATTTTTCACTCTATTTTTTTTATAGATTTAGCAACGATACAAGTTGATTCTCTCCCCTTGAACCAGACGAGATCAACGCGCATCGTTTTTCATTGAACGAAAGTTTAGGACCACCATCCAAGTAAGAATACTTAGACCTCCACTTTAGAAAGACAGTGAAAGCGTTCTTGCTCGGATTTTTTTAAAGTGCAAAAAGGAAAACAGTTCATACCCTCCGGTATGATCAGTTGATCAGGTGGGTGAATCAATTCCTGTTTTCACTCCATTTTGTGTATTTTTAGCAACGATACAGGTTGATTCTCTCCCCTTAAATCAGACGAGATCAACGCGCAACGTTTTTCATTGAACGAAAGTTTTGGACCAACATCCAAGTAAGAATACTAAGACCTCCATTTAAGAAAGACAGTGAAAGCGTTCTTGCCCAGATTTTTTAAAGCGCAAAAATTAAAACAGTTCATACCCTCTTCTTTGATCAGATGATCAGATGGGTGAATCAGTTCCATTTTTCACTCTTTTTTGTATATATAGCAACGATACGACTTGATTCTCTCATCGTGATCCGGATGAGATCGACTCGCATCGTTTTTTTTTTGAAGAAAAAAGTCAACAACAATCCAATTAAGAAAGCTAAGACCTCCACTTTAGTCAGATGGTCAAAGAATTCTCGCTCAGATTTTTGACAGCCCAAAAAAGAAAACAATTCATAAATCTCTTCTTTTTATCAGATGATCAGATGGGTGAACCAATGCCATTTTTCACTCTAATTTTTTAATAGATCTAGCAACGATACAAGTTGATTCTCTCCCCTTGAACCAGACGAGATCAATGCGCATCGTTGTTCATTGAACGAAAGTTTAGGACCACCTTCCAAGTAAGTGTACTCAGAACTCCACTTTAGAAAGACAGTGAAAGCGTCCTTGCTCGGATTTTTTAAAGTGTAAAAATGAAAACGGTTCATACCCTCCGGTATGATCAGTTGATCAGGTGGGTGAATCAATTCCTGTTTTCACTCCATTTTGTGTATTTTTAGCAACGATACAGGTTGATTCTCTCCCCTTAAATCAGACGAGATTAACGCGCAACGTTTTTCATTGAACGAAAGTTTGGGACCACCATCCAATTAGGAATACTTAGACCTCCACTCTATAAAGACAGTGAAAGCGTTCTTGCTCGGATTTTTTTAAAGCACAAAATTGAAAACAGTTCATACCCTCCTCTTTGATCAGTTGATCAAGTGGGTGAACCAATTCCATTTTTCAGTCTGCTTTTTGTCTAGTTAGCAACAATACAATTTGATTCTCTCCACTTGAGTCAAATGAGATCAACTCGCATCGTATTTTTGTAGAAAAAAAGTCAAAGAGAACAACCCAATTAAGAAAGCTAAGACCTCCACTTTAGTCGGATAGTCATAGAACTCTTATTCAGATTTGTTAAAACGCAAAATTGAAAACAGCTAATACACTCCGTTTTGATCAGCTGGTTGAACCAATTCTATTTTTCACTCTATTTTTTCAATAGATTTAGCAACGATACAAGTTGATTCTCTCCCCTTGAACCAGACGAGATCAACGTCGACCTCTACCAGACGACATCGTTTTTCATTGAACGAAAGTTTTGGACTACCCTCCAAGTAAGAATACTAAGACCTCCATTTAAGAAAGACTGTGAAAGCGTTCTTGCTAAGATTTTTTAAAGCGCAAAAATTAAAACAGTTCATACCCTCTTCTTTGATCAGATGATCAGATGGGTGAATCAGTTCCATTTTTCACTCTTTTTTGTATATACAGCAACGATACGACTTGATTCTGTCCTCTTGATCCGGATGAGATCGACTCGCATCGTTTTTTTGTAGAAAAAAGTCAACAACAATCCAATTAAGAAAGCTAAGACCTCCACTTTAGTCGGATAGTCATAGAACTCTTATTCAGATTTGTTAAAGCGCAAAATTGAAAACAGCTAATACACTCCGTTTTGATCAGCTGGTTGAACCAATTCTATTTTTCACTCTATTTTTTCAATAGACATCGTTTTTCATTGAACGAAAGTTTAGGACCACCATCCAAGTAAGAGTACTCAGAACTCCACTTTAGAAAGACAGTGAAAGCGTTCTTGCTCGGATTTTTTAAAGCGTAAAAATGAAAACAGTTCATACCCTCCTCTTTGATCAGTTGATCAAGTGGGTGAAACAATTCCACTTTTCAGTCTGCTTTTTGTCTAGGTAGCAACAATACAACCTGATTCTCTCCACCTGAGTCAAATGAGATCAACTCGCATCGTTTTTTTTGTCGAACAAAAGTCAACGACAACAATCCAATTAAGAAAGCTAAGACCTCCACTTTAGTCAGATGGTTAAAGAATATTTGCTCAGATTATTTACAGCCCAAAAAAAAAACAGTTCATACCCTCCACTTTGATCAGCTGGTGAACCAATTTTTTTTTCACTCTTTTTTTTATAGATTTAACAATGATACAAGTTTATTCTCTCCCCATGAATCAGACGAGATCACCGCGCATCATTTTTCATTGAACGAAAGTTTAGGACCACCATCCAAGTAAGAATACTAAGACCTCCCTTTAAGAAAGACAGTGAAAGCGTTCTTGCTCGGATTTTTTAAAGCGCAAAAATGAAAACAGTTCATACCCTCTTCTTTGCCCAGATGATCAGATGGCTGAATCAGTTCCATTTTTACTCCTTTTGTATATATAACAACGATACGACTTGATTCTCTCCTCTTGATCCGGATGAGATCGACTCGCATCGTTTTTTTTGTAGAAAAAAGTCAACGACAACAATCCAATTAAGAAAGCTAAGACCTCCACTTTAGTCAGATGGTCAAAGAATTCTTGCTCAGATTTTTTGCAGCCCAAAAAAAAAGAAAACAGTTCATACCCTCTTCTTTGATCAGATGATCAGATGGGTGAACCAATGCCATTTTTCACTCTATTTTTTTAATAGATTTAGCAACGATACAAGTTGATTCTCTACCCGTGAACCAGACGAGATCAACGCGCATCGTTTTTCATTGAACGAAAGTTTAGGACCACCACCCAAGTAAGAGTACTAAGAACTCCACTTTAGAAAGACAGTGAAAGCGTTCTTGCTCGGATTTTTAAAGTGTAAAAATGAAAACGGTTCATACCCTCCTCTTTGATCAGTTGATCAAGTGGGTGAAACAATTCCATTTTTCAGTCTGCTTTTTGTCTAGGTAGCAACAATACAAGTTGTTTCTCTTCACTTGAGTCAAATGAGATTAACTCGCATCGTTTTTTTCTTTAGAAAGACTGCGAAAGCGTTTTTGCTCGGATTTTTTAAAGCGCAAAAATGAAAACAGTTCATACCCTCCTCTTTGATCAGTTGATCAGTGGGTGAAACAATTCCATTTTCACTCTTTTTTATAGATTTAGCAACGATACAAGTTGATTCTCTCCCCTTGAATCAGACGAGATCACCGGTCATCGTTTTTCATTGAACGAAAGTTTAGGACCACCATCCAAGTAAGAGTACTAAGAACTCCACTTTAGAAAGACAGTGAAAGCCTTCTTGCTCGGATTTTTAAAGTGTAAAAATTAAAACAGTTCATATCCTCCTCTTTGATCAGTTGATCAAGTGGGTGAAACAATTCCATTTTTCAGTCTGCTTTTTGTCTAGGTAGCAACAATACAAGTTGTTTCTCTCCACTTGAGTCAAATGAGATTAACTCGCATCGTTTTTTTCTTTAGAAAGACTGCGAAAGCGTTTTTGCTCGGATTTTTTAAAGCGCAAAAATGAAAACAGTTCATACCCTCCTCTTTGATCAGTTGATCAGTGGGTGAAACAATTCCATTTTCACTCTTTTTTATAGATTTAGCAACGATACAAGTTGATTCTCTCCCCTTGAATCAGACGAGATCACCGGTCATCGTTTTTCATTGAACGAAAGTTTAGGACCACCATCCAAGTAAGAGTACTAAGAACTCCACTTTAGAAAGACAGTGAAAGCCTTCTTGCTCGGATTTTTAAAGTGTAAAAATTAAAACAGTTCATATCCTCCTCTTTGATCAGTTGATCAAGTGGGTGAAACAATTCCATTTTTCAGTCTGCTTTTTGTCTAGGTAGCAACAATACAAGTTGTTTCTCTCCACTTGAGTCAAATGAGATTAACTCGCATCGTTTTTTTCTTTAGAAAGACTGCGAAAGCGTTTTTGCTCGGATTTTTTAAAGCGCAAAAATGAAAACAGTTCATACACTCCTCTTTGATCAGTTGATCAGTGGGTGAAACAATTCCATTTTCACTCTTTTTTATAGATTTAGCAATGATACAAGTTGATTCTCTCCCCTTGAATCAGACGAGATCACCGGTCATTGTTTTTCATTGAACGAAAGTTTAGGACCACCATTCAAGTAAGAATACTATAACCTCCACTTTAGAAAGACTGTGAAAGATTTCTTGCTCAGATTTTTTAAAGCGCAAAAAGGAAAACATTTCATACCCTCCGCTTTGATCAGTTGATCAAGTGGATGAACCAATTCCTTTTTCAGTATTCTTTTTGTCTATGTAGCAACAAAACAAGTTGTTTCTCTCCACTTTAGTCAAATGAGATCAACTCGCATCGTTTTTTTCTTTAGAAAGACAGCGAAAGCGTTTTTGCTCGGATTTTTTAAAGCGCAAAAATGAAAACAGTTCATACCCTCCTCTTTGATCAGTTGATCAAGTGGGTGAAACAATTCCATTTTTCAGTCTGCTTTTTGTCTAGGTAGCAACAATACAATTTTATTCTCTCCACTTGATTCAAATGAGATCAACTCGCATCGTTTTTTTTTGTCGAACAAAAGTCAACGACAACAATCCAATTAAGAAAGCTCAGACCTCCACTTTAGTCAGATGGTCAAAGAATTCTTGCTCAGATTTTTTACAGCCCAAAAAAACAGTTCATACCCTCCACTTTGATCAGCTGGGTGAACCAATTCCATTTTTCACTCTTTTTCATAGATTTGGCAACGATACCAGTTGATTTTCTCCCCTTGAATCAGACGAGATCCACTCGCATCGTTTTTCATTGAACGAAATTTTAGCACAACCATCCAAGTAAGAATACTAAGACCTCCACTTTAGAAAGACTGTGAAAAATTTCTTGCTCAGATTTTTTAAAGCGCAAAAATGAAAACATTTCATACCTTCCGCTTTGATCAGTTGATCAAGTGGGTGAACCAATTCCTTTTTCAGTATACTTTTTGTCTTTGTAGCAACAATACAAGTTGTTTCTGTCCACTTGAGCTTGAGTCAAATGAGATCAACTCGCATCGTTTTTTCTTTGTAGAACAAATTTCAAGGGCAGCAATTCAAGTGAGAAAGCAAAGACCTCCACTTTTGTCGGATAGGCATGGAACTCTTACTCAGATTTGTTTAAAGCGCAAAATTGAAAACAGCTAATACCCTCCGTTTTGATCAGCTGGTTGAACCAATTCCCTTTTTAATTCTATTTTCTTAATAGATTTAGCAACGGCACAAGTTGATTCTCCTCTCTTGAATCAGATGAGATCAATTTGCATCGTTTTTAATAGAACGAAAGTCGAGGACAACCATCCAAGTAAGAAATCTAAGACCTCCATTTTAGTCGGATGGTCAAACAATTTTTGCTCAGATGTTTTACAGCCCTAAAACGAAAACAGTTCATACCCTCCACTTCTATCAGATGGGTGAACCAATTCATTTTGTCACGCCACTTTTTGGATTTAGCCTCGATGCAAGTTGATTCTTCCCACGTGAATCAATTGAGATCAACTGGCATCGTTTTTTTTTTCATAGAACGATGGCAAAGGACAACCATCCAAGTAAGAAATATAAGACCTCCACTTTAGTCAGATAGACAAGGCATTCTTGCTCAGTTTTTTACAGCGCAAAAACGAAAACAGCTAATACTCTCGCGTTCATCGGTTGATCAGATGGGTGAACCAATTACATTTTGCAGTCAATTTTTGTATATTTTGCAACAATACAAGTTGATTCTCTCCTCTTGAATCGGATGAGATCAACTCGCGTCGTTTTTCATAGAACGAAGGTCAAGGACAGCCATCCAAGCAAGAAATCTAAGACCTCCACTTTGGTCAGATAGTCACAAAATTCTTTTTCAAAATTTTGACGGCAAAAAAACGAAAAAAATTCTTTCCCTGCACTTGGATCAGATGGTTGAACCCTTTGTTTACCCTATTTTTGTAGATTAAGCAACGAAATAAGTTGATTCTCTCCACTTGAAACCAATGAGATCAACTCGCATTGTTTTTTGTGGAACAAAAGTCAAGGTCAACAATCCAAGTAAGAAAGCTAAGATCTTAACTTTAGTCGGATATTCAAAGAATTCTTGCACAGATTTATTAAAGCGCAAAAATTAAAACAGCTCTTTACCTCAGCTTTGATCAGTTGATCAGATGGGTGAAACAATTCCATTTCACTCTATTTTTGGTATATCTAGCAACGATACAAGTTGATTCTCTCCCCTTGAATCGAATGAGATCAACTCGCATCGTTTTTCATAGAACGAAGGTCAAGGACAACCATCCCGGTAAGAAATATAAGACCTCCCTTTTAGTCAGATAGTCAAAAAATTCTTGCTCAGATTTATTGAAGCGCACCAATGGAAACAGCTCATTCCCTCAGCTTTGATCAGAAGATCAGATGGATGAACCAATTCCATTTTTAACTCTGTTTTTTGTATGTTTAGCAACGATACAAGTTGATTCTCTCCCCTTGAATTGGATGAGATCAACTCGCATAGAACAAAGGTCAAGGACAACCATCCAAGTAAGAAATCTAAGACCCCCACTTTGGTCAGATAGACAAGGCATTCTTGCTCATTTTTCTACGGCGCAAGAATGAAAACAGCTCATACTATCGCGTTCATCGGTTGATCAAATGGGTGAACCAATTACATTTTTCAGTATTGTTGCAAAATAAACTTTTTGTTTATTTTGCAACAATACAAGTTTATCATCTCCCCTTGAATCGGTTGAGATCAATTCGCATCGTTTTTCATAGAACGAAGGTCAGGGGCAACCATCCATGTAAGAAATCTAGACCTCCATTTTAGTCAAAAAGTCAAAGAATTCTTGCTCAAAATTTTGACAGCGCAAAAACGGAAAAAGGATTCACTCCTTCCCCTTGGATCAGATGGTTGAACCAACTCCGTTTTTTACCATATTTTTGTAGATACAAGTTGATTCTCTCCATTTCAAACAGGTGAGATCAACTCGCATCGTTTTTTGTGGAACAAATTCAAGGGCAACAATCCAAGTAAGAAAGCTAAGTCCTTAACTTTAGTCAGATAGTCAAAGAATTGTTGCTCAGATTTTTTACAGCCCAAAAATGAAAACAGTCTATATCCTTCATTTTGACCTGACGGTTGAACCAACTCCATTTTTTACTATATTTCTTGTAGATTTAGCAACTATTAAAGTTGATTCTCAGCCGTGAATCCGATGAGATCAACTCGCATAGTTTTTCATAGAACGAAAGTCAAGGACAACCATCCAAATATGATATATGAGACCACCATTTTAGTCTGATAATCAAAGATTTCTTGCTCAGATTTATTAAAGCGCAACAATTAGAACAGTTTATTACCTCAGATTTGATCAGTTGATCAGATGGGTGAACCAATTCAATTTTCACTCTATTTTTGCTTTTATAAGCAACGATACAAGTTGATTCTCTCCACTTGAATTGGATGATATCAACTCACATCGTTTTTCATAGAACGAAATAAAGGTCAACTATCCAAGAAAGAAATCTAAGTCCTCCACTTTAGTCAGATAGTCAAATTCTCGCTCAGATTTATTGAAGCGCACAAATGAAAACAGCTCATTCCCTCAGCTTTGATCAGATGATCAGATGAGTGAACCAATTCCATTTTTCACTCTACTTTTTGTATATTTAGCAACGATACAAGTTGATTCTCTCCCCTCGAATCGGATGAGATCAACTAGCATCGTTTTTTATAGAACAAAGGTCATGGACAACCGATCCAAGTAAGGAATCTAAGACCTCGACTTTAGTCAGATAGTCAAATAAATCTGGCTTAGATTTATTGAAGCGCACAAATGAAAACAGCTCATTCCATCAGCTTTGATCAGATGATCAGATGGGTGAACCAATTCCATTTCTCACTCTATTTTTTCTTTTATAAGCAACGATACAAGTTGATTCTTTCCCCTGGAATCGGATGAGATCAACTCACATCGTTTTTTATAGTACGAAAGTAAAGGCCAACTATCCAAGAACGAAATCTGAGAACTGAACATTAGTCAGATATTCAAAGAATTCTTCCTCAGATTTTTTGAAGCGCACAAATGAAAACAACTCATTCCCTCAGCTTTGATGAGATGATAAGATGGGTGAACCAACTCCATTTTCCACTCTATTTTTTGTGTATTTAGCAACGATACAATTTGATTCTCTCCCCTTGAATTGGATGAGATCTGCTTGCATCGTCTTTCGTAGAACGAAAGTCCAGGACAACCAACCAAGTAGGAAATCTGAGACCGCCATTTTAATCCGATTAAAAAAACTCTTGCTCAGATTTATTGAAGCGCACAAATGAGACCAGCTCATTCTCTCAGCTTTGATCAGACGATCAGATTGGTGAACCAATTCCTTTTTTCACTCTATTTTTTGTATAATAAGCAACGATACAAGTTGCTTCTGTTCCCTTGAAGCGGATGAGATCAACTAGCATCGTTTTTTATAGAACAAAGGTCATGGACAACCGATCCAAGTAAGAAATCTAAGACCTCCACTTTAGTCAGACAGTCAAATAAATCTGGCTTAGATTTATTGAATTTCACAAATGAAAACAGCTCATTCCCTCAGCTTTGATCAGATGATCAGATGGCTGAACCAATTCCTTTTTTCACTCTATTTTTTGTATAATAAGCAACGATACAAGTTGATTCTCTCCCCTCGAATCGGATGAGATCAACTAGCATCGTTTTTTTATAGAACAAAGGTCATGGAACACCGATCCAAGTAAGAAATCTAAGACCTCCACTTTAGTCAGATAGTCAAATAAATCTGGCTTAGATTTATTGAAGCGCACAAATGAAAACAGCTCATTCCCTCAGCTTTGATCAGATGATCAGATGGGTGAACCAATTCCATTTCTCACTCTATTTTTTCTTTTATAAGCAACGATACAAGTTGATTCTTTCCCCTGGAATCGGATGAGATCAACTCACATCGTTTTTCATAGAACGAAAGTGAAGGCCAACTATCCAAGAACGAAATCTGAGAACTCTACTTTAGTCAGATATTCAACGAATTCTTGCTCAGGTTTTTTGAAGCGCACAAATGAAAACAACTCATTCCCTCAGCTTTGATGAGATGATAAGATGGGTGAATCAACTCCATTTTCCACTCTATCTTTTGTGTATTTAGCAACGATACAATTTGATTCCCTCCCCTTGAATTGGATGAGATCAACTTGCATCGTCTTTCGTAGAACGAAAGTCCAGGACAACGACCCAAGTAGGAAATCTGAGACCGCCACTTTAATCCGATAGTCAAAAAACTCTTGCTCAGATTTATTGAAGCGCACAAATGAAAACAGCTCATTCTCTCAGCTTTGATTAGACGATCAGATTGGTGAACCAATTCCTTTTTTCACTCTATTTTTTGTATAATAAGCAACGATACAAGTTGCTTCTCTTCCCCTGAAGCGGATGAGATCAACTCACATCGTTTTCCATAGAACGGAAGTCACGGAGAACCATCCAAGTAAAAAATTTTAGACCTGCACTTTAGACCGACAGCCAAATAATTCTTGCTCAGATTTCTTAATTTTTTAAGCAAAAAAAATAAAAACAGCTCATACCTTTTGCTTTGATCAGCTGATCAGATGGGTGAACCAATTCCATTTCTCACTCTATTTTTTCTTTTATAAGCAACGATACAAGTTGATTCTTTCCCCTGGAATCGGATGAGATCAACTCACATCGTTTTTCATAGAACGAAAGTAAAGGCCAACTATCCAAGAACGAAATCTGAGAACTCTACTTTAGTCAGATATTCAAGGAATTCTTGCTCAGATTTTTTGAAGCGCACAAATGAAAACAACTCATTCCCTCAGCTTTGATGAGATGATAAGATAGGTTAACCAACTCCATTTTCCCCTCTATTTTTGTGTATTTAGCAACGATACAATTTGATTCTCTCCCCTTGAATTGGATGAGATCAACTTGCATCGTCTTTCGTAGAACGAAAGTCCAGGACAACGACCCAAGTAGGAAATCTGAGACCGCCACTTTAATCCGATAGTTAAAAAACTCTTGCTCAGATTTATTGAAGCGCACAAATGAAAACAGCTCATTCTCTCAGCTTCGATCAGACGATCAGATTGGTGAACCAATTCCTTTTTTCACTCTATTTTTTGTATAATAAGCAACGATACAAGTTGCTTCTCTTCCCTTGAAGCGGATGAGATCAACTCGCATCGTTTTCCATAGAACGGAAGTCACGGAGAACCATCCAAGTAAAAAATTTTAGACCTGCACTTCAGACCGACAGCCAAATAATTTTTGCTCAGATTTCTTATTTTTTAAAGCAAAAAAAGTAAAAACAGCTCATAACTTTTGCGTTGATCAGCTGATCAGATGGGTGAACCAACTCCATGTTCCACCCTATTTTTTTGTATATTTAACAACGAATACAAGTTGATTCTCTTCCCTTGAATCGGATGAGATCAACTTGCATCGTTTTTTGTAGAACAAAATTCAAGCGCAACAATCAAACGAAGAAAGCTAAGACCTCCACTTTAGTCAGATAGTCAAAGAATTCTTGCTCAGATTTTTTAAAGCGCAAAAAATGAAAACAGCTTATACCCTCAGCTTCGATCAGTTGTTCAGATAGGTGATCCAATTTCACTTTTAACTCTTTTTGTTTTATATTTTGCAACGATATATTTTGATTCTCTCCACTTGAATCAGATGAGATCAACTCGCATCGTTTTTTGTAGAACAAAATTCAGAATAACAATCCAAGTAAGAAAGCTAAGACCTCCACTTTAGTCTGATGGTGGTCAAAGAATTCTTGAGCTATTGTCAGTTTTGCGCTTTAAAAATCTTAGCATGAATTCTATGACTATCTGACTAAAATGGAGGTCTTAGATTTCGTACTTGGAAGTTTGTCCTTGACTTTCGTTCTACGAAAAACGATGCGAGTTGATCTCATCCGGTTCAAGAGGAGAGAATCAACTTGTATCGTTGCCGAATATACAAAAAATGGAGTAGAAAATTGAATTGGTTAAACCATTTGATCAAATGATCAAAGCGGAAGGTTTGAGCAGTTTTCATTTTTGTGGTGCAAAAAATTCTGAGCAAGAATTTTTCAACCGGCAGACTAAAGTGGAGGTCTTAGATTTCTTACTTGGATTGTTGCCCTTGACTTCTGTTCTACAAAAAACGATGCGAGTTGTTCTCATCTAATTCAAGTGGAGAGAATCAAGTCGTATCGTTGCTATATATACAAAAAAAGAGTGAAAAATGGAATTGGTTCACCTATCTGAACAACTGATCAAAGCAGAGGGTTTGATTTGTTTTCTTTTATTGCGCTTTAAAAAATCTGTGCAAGAATTCTTTGACTATCCGATTAAAGTGCAGGTCATAGATTTTATACTTGGAAGGTTGTCCATGACTTTCGTTCTATGAAAAACGATGCGCGATGATCTAATCTGATTCCCTAAGGGGAGAGAATCAATTTGTATCGTTGCTAATTATACAAAAAAGAGTAAAAATGGAATCGGTTCACCCATCTGATCAAGTTATCAAAGCAGAGTTGTTTTATTTTTTGCGCTGTAAAAAATCTGAGCAAACCCTCCGCTTTGGTCAGTTGTTCAGATGGGTGAAAAAAATTCACTTTTCGCTCTATTTTTTGTATAATTAGCAACGATACAAGTTAATTCTCTCCACTTGAAACAGATGAGATCAACTCGCAATGTTTTTTAAAGAACGAAAGTCAATGACAACCATCCAAGTAAGAAATCTAAGACCTTCAATTTTGTCAGATAGTCAAAGAATTTGTGCTCAAAGTTTTCACAGCGCAAAAACGAAAAGATTCATTCCCTCCATTTTGATCAAATGGGTGAAGCAATTCTATTTTTGACCCTTATTTTGTACAATTAGCAAGAAAGCTATCTGTGTTCTACATTTAGGATCATTACGGTTTAACATTTAACATTTGTAATTGCAAGATGTACACTAGTTTTCTTGATATGAATTTGATGTTATCAAGAAACAATAGCAGCGAATTCAATTTGCAAAAGAGCACAAGAAACCAACATGAACCTTAAACAACATTTTGCTTACTCAAATTAGCAAGGTTGGGAAGTGCCGAGGGTGGAGTTTCTACAAACTTCGAAATATCAAGGCAAGCTGCTTCAAATAATTCAGAAGTAAGCTGAACATCATGATTAGAGAGAATGGGATGAAAACTACATTTTCTATAATTCTGTTTAAGGTTTTTATTCTGTAGACGTCCATTGAGTTTCGGGGTTTGATCACACTTTCCAAAGAACACTTTCTATTTAACACTTCGCATATGAAGAGACTGGTGCCGGCAAAATTGCAGAAATTCGTTAGTTCAACGCAGCTTTTCATTGTAGTCTTAAGACTTTCCTTGGACTGCAGAGGATCCCAAGGCTTGCCTTTAATGTAACACCAGAGTGACTCCTAATTTGATCTTTGAAACTTTACCACATTTGAAGTTTGACCCCGGATATCCCCAATACATCAAACCACTCAGGAAAAGTGTAGATCTCTCCTATTCGTTTCAATGCGAGTCACCAAGAAATAGAACTCTATTTACCATGTTGCTAAAACAAAAAATGCTTGAACAAAAGGTAACCCCTAAGTAATAGTTCACCTGAAATCCGGGGCTGGGGCGTAGTTCACCTGATATCCGGGGCTGATATCCGGGGCCCACTTCGAACTTTGGTGGTGGTTCCAGTTTACTCTTTGTGGTGTCCCCTGATACCCAGGGCTTGGTGTTCCCAGTTTGACCACTGCTACAGATTAATGAAAATTTTGACCAGTCAGAACTCCTCCATACATCTCTTCTTTTTGCTGTATCGTTTTTTTAACCCAAAAAAGTGATTTGACTATTAATTGAGGTTTCATTGAATAATTGTCTCCAAAAATTAGAAGATTTCACGAAAGTTATTAGAGGACTTTTGGCTGAGTTAAGGATTTCAGTTAATCCATGCCATCGACAGTAAGAGACTACTCAACCCTAAATACCAGAGCAAACTTCCTTATTTTAAAAAACAACTTGAGAAAACCAAATATCAATCTAAAATTGATAAAAAATCAAAAACCAAATCAGGATGATTCCAGTTATGAATCCCAAACTTTGTGCAATCAGTAAGGGTGACAATAAAAATCTTATGAACTAAAAATTACATCAATTTACAGACCAAAACAGGTTTGGGAGCTAGAAAATGACACTATTAAGTAAAAATAGGGATATGTGTACTGACGAATTCTTTGTATTTGTCCTCTCTTTTACTGGAGCCTTTTCTGCCTAGATTATGGTCTTTTTGCGACTTAGAAACATCTACTATTTAAAACTAACACGTTCCGAACAACATAGGGCAGGAAAATCTCAATTTAGAGATATTTATGCAAGAAGATGTAATTTAATGGAGGAGTCAGTACACATAACAAAGCACACATGGAAACAAAGAAAAAAGATATAATACCACTCTGTGACCCAATTTGTCGTATTAATTGGTGTGCACACTGTGTAGACTAATGATCAAAGGTCAAAGGTTACGCAAATTTGCACTAGGTGACCGAGAAGAAGAAAAAAGTAGTCAACTTTTTCAAAAAACAGTTTCTCTAAAAGATTCTAATATCTTTTTGAAAAATTTACAAACCGACGGAATTTATACGTTTATTGTATTTCAAATAATGGGTACAGTCGAGGGATCAACATAAATGGCCGAAAAAACTAAAACATCAAAGATTCAACAGACCTCTAACTATAGAAGACTTTCGAGAGAGGACTTTTTTAGAACATAGAGAAAGACTCTCTTTTACTGAAACCTTTTCTGCCTAATTTGTGGTCTTTTTTGACTTAGACAAATCTACTAATGATAACTAACAGTTTGCGATAGTGATAGAACCGAAAGAAAACTATACTATTTGCAAAAAAGTCAATATAATGGAGGAGTCAGTACACCTAACAAATCGAACATGAAAACAAAAAAGATAGATATCATACCAGTTTGTGATCCAATTTCGTCGTGTTAATAAGTGTACAGATTGGGTAGACTGATGATCAACGAATTAGGTTCATGCAATTTGGTTCTAAGTGATCGAGTAAAATTAAAAATGAATAAGCTACCTTTTTCAAAAATCTATTTTTCTTCAAAAATCCTACCATTTTTTTGCAAAATTTGAAAGCTGACGGAATTTATACGTTAATTGAATTGCAAATAGTGGGTACAGTCGAGGGCTCAACATAAATGGCCGAAAAAACTAGATTATCAAAGATACATCAGACCTCCAAAATTAGAAGAGTTTCGAGAGGAGACTTTTTTAAAACATAGAAAACCTCTTTTTTACTGGAGCCTTTTCTGCCTAAATTATTGTCTTTGGTCGACTTAGACACATCTACTAGTGATACCTAACAGGTTCAGAACGTCATAGAGCCTAAAAAAGCTCAACTTAGAGATATATCTGCAAAAAGATGATATGTGATTGAGGAGTCAGTACACCTAACAAAGCAAACTTGAAAACAAAGAAAAAAGATATAATGTCATTTTGTGACCCAATTTTGTCATATTAATAGGTGTAATGACTGGGTAGACTAATGATCAACGGACGGAGCTCACGCAATTTTGCTATAGGTGACCGAGAAAGAGAAAAATGAATCCACCTCTTTCAAAAACAATTTCTCTACGAAATCCTTACAACTTTTTCTAAAAGTTTAGAAACTGACGGAATTTATTCGTTTATTGCAATTCAAATAGTGTGTACAGTCGAGGGATCACCTTAAATTGTCGAAAAAAATCTAGAATGTCACAGATTCAACAGAACTCTAAATTTAGAAGAGTTTCGAGAGAAGACTTTTTTAGAACATAGAAAAAGCCTTTTTTACAGGAGACTTTTCAAGTTAAATTATGGTCCTTTTTCAACTTTGACACGTCTACTAGTGATAACTGACAGGTTCCGAATGTCATCGGGCCGAAAAAACTCAACTTAGAGATAAAATTCGCAAAAAAAGAGGCTAAATATTAGAGGAGTCAGTACACCTAATAAAGCAAACATGAAAACAGAGAAAAGAAATATAATACCATTTTTGTGACCCAATGTCGTCGTGTTAATGTGTGTACAGACTGGGTAGAGTAATGATCAACGGTCAAAGGTTACTAAGTTTTGCTCTAGGTGACCCAGAGGAATTAAAAAGGATTCCACATTTTCAAAAAACGATTTTTCTTCCAAAATTCTAAATTTTTTTTGCAAAATATTAAAATTGACAGAATTTTTACGCAAATTGAAGTTGAAATAGAGGTTACCTTCGTGGCAACACCATAAATGGCCGAAAAATCTAAAATATCCAAGATTCAACAAACCTCTAAATTTAGAAGAGTTTCGAGAGAAGACTTTTTTAGAACATAGATAAAGCCCCTTTTTACAGGAGCCTTTTCTACTTAAATTATTGTCTTTTTTCGACTTTGACACGTCCAATAGTGATAACTAACAGGCTTCGAACGTCATAGGGCCGAAATAAACTCAATTTAGAGATAAATTTGCAAAAACGAGGCTAAGTATTATAGGAGGCAGTACAACTAACAAAGTAAACAAGGAAACAAAGAAAAAAAATATAATACCACTTTATGGCCCTTTTTCGTCGTGTTAATAAGTGTAAAGAATGGGTAGACTAATGATCAACAGTCAAAGGTTACAAAATTTTGCTATAGGTTACACAGACAAGGTAAAAATGAATCCACTTTTTCAAAAAAAAAAAAACTTTCTTCAAAAATTCTAACAGTTTTTAAAAAATATCAAAATTGACAGAATTTTGACGTTAATTGCAGTTGAAATAGATGCTATATTCGCGGGAACACCATAAATGGCCGAAAAATCTAAAATATTTAAGATTGAACAGACCTCTAAACTTAGAATACTTTCGAGAGAAGATTTTATAAAACACAGATAAACCTTATTTTTACAGATTTTTCTACTTAAATTATTGTCCTTTTTCAACTTTGACACGTCCAATAGTGATAACTAACAGGTTCCGAACGTCATATGGCCGAAATAATTTCAACTTAGAGATAATTTTGCAAAAACGAGGCTAAGTATTAGAGGGGTCAGTACACCTAACTAAGTAAACAAGGAACCAACGAAAAAAAACATAATACCACTTTTTGACCATTTTTCGTCGTGTTATTAAGTGTACAGAATGTGTAGACTAATGATCAACAGTCAAAAGTTACAAAAATTTGCTATAGGTTACCCAGAGAAGGTAAAAATGAATCCACTTTTTCAAAAAAAAATTCTACAAAAATTCTAACAGTTTTTGCAAAATATCAAAATTGACGGAATTTTTGCACTAATTGAAGTTGAAATAAAGGGTACGCTCGTGGGAACACCATAAATGGCCGAAAAATCTAAAATATCCAAGATTCAACAAACCTCTAAATTTAGAAGAGTTTCGAGAGAAGACTTTATTAGAACATAGATAAAGCCTTTTTTCATGAGCCTTTTCTACTTAAATTATTGTCATTTTTCGACTTTGACACGTCCAAAAGTGATAACTAAGAGGCTTCGAACGTCATAGGGCCGAAATAAACTCAACTTAGAGATAAATTTGCAAAAACGAGGCTAGGTATTAGAGGAGGCAGTACACCTAACAAAGTAAACAAGGAAACAAAGAAAAAAAAATAATACCACTTTATGGCCCTTTTTTGTCGTGTTATTAAGTGTAAAGAATGGGTAGACTAAAGATCAACGGTCAAAGGTTACAAAATTTTGCTATAGGTTACACAGACAAGGTAAAAATGAAGCCACTTTTTCAAAAAAAAAAACTTTCTTCAAAAATTCTAACAGTTTTTAAAAAATATCAAAATTGACAGAATTTTGACGTTAACTGCAGTTGAAATAGATGGTACATTCAAGGGAACACCATAAATGGCCGAAAAATTTAAAATATTTAAGATTGAACAGACCTCTAAACTTAGAATACTTTCGAGAGAAGATTTTATAAAACACAGATAAACCTTATTTTTACAGGAGATTTTTCTACTTAAATTATTGTCCTTTTTCAACTTTGACACGGCCAATAGTGATAACTAACAGGTTGCGAACGTCATATGGCCGAAATAATTTCAAATTAGAGATAATTTTGCAAAAACGAGGCTAAGTATTAGAGGGGTCAGTACACCTAACTAAGTAAACAAGGAACCAAAGAAAAAAAAACCACTTTTTGACCATTTTTCGTCGTGTTATTAAGTGTACAGAATGTGTAGACTAATGATCAACAGTCGAAAGTTACAAAATTTTGCTATAGGTTACCCAGAGAAACTAGAAATGAATCCACTTTTTCAAAAAAAAATTCTACAAAAATTCTAACAGTTTTTGCAAAATATCAAAATTGACGGAATTTTTGCACTAATTGAAGTTGAAATAAAGGGTACGCTCGTGGGAACACCATAAATGGCCGAAAAATCTAAAATATCCAAGATTCAACAAACCTCTAAATTTAGAAGAGTTTCGAGAGAAGACTTTTTTAGAACATAGATAAAGCCTTTTTTCAGGAGCCTTTTCTACTTAAATTATTGTCATTTTTCTACTTTGACACGTCCAATAGTGATAACTAAGAGGCTTCGAACGTCATAGGGCCGAAATAAACTCAACTTAGAGATAGATTTGCAAAAACGAGGCTAAGTATTAGAGGAGGCAGTACACCTAACAAAGTAAACAAGGAAACAAAGAAAAAAAATATAATACCACTTTATGGCCCTTTTTCGTCGTGTTATTAGGTGTAAAGAGTGGGTAGACTAAAGATCAACGGTCAAAGGTTACAAAATTTTGCTATAGGTTACACAGACAAGGTAAAAATGAATCCACTTTTTCAAAAAAAACTTTCTTCAAAAATTTTAACAGTTTTTAAAAAATATCAAAATTGACAGAATTTTGACGTTAACTGCAGTTGAAATAGATGGTACATTCAAGGGAACACCATAAATGGCCGAAAAATTTAAAATATTTAGGATTGAACAGACCTCTAAACTTAGAATACTTTCGAGAGAAGATTTTATAAAACACAGATAAACCTTATTTTTACAGGAGATTTTTCTACCTAAATTATTGTCCTTTTTCAACTTTGACAGGTCCAATAGTGACAACTAACAGGTTCCGAACGTCATATGGCCGAAATAATTTCAACTTAGAGATAATTTTGCAAAAACGAGGCTAAGCATTAGAGGGGTCAGTATACCTAACTAAGTAAACAAGGAACCAAAAAAAAAAAATATAATACCACTTTTTGACCATTTTTTGTCGTGTTATTAAGTGTACAGAATGTGTAGACTAATGATCAACAGTCGAAAGTTACAAAATTTTGCTATAGCTTACCCAGAGAAGGTAAAAATGATTCCACTTTTTCAAAAAAAAATTCTTCAAAAATTCTAACAAATTTTGCAAAATATCATAATTGACGGAATTTTTGCACTAATTGAAGTTGAAATAAAGGGTACGCTCGTGGGAAAACCATAAATAGCCGAAAAATCTAAAATATCCAAGATTCAACAGACCTCTAATTTTCGAAGAGTTTCGAGAGAAGACTTTTTTAGAACATAGATAAACCCTTTTTTACAGGAGCCTTTTTTACCTAAATTATGGTCCTTTTTCGACTTTGACACGCCCAATAGTGATAACTAACAGGTTCCGAACATCATAGGGCCAATATAAACTCAACTTAGAGATAAATTTGCAAAAATGAGGCTAAGTATTAGAGGAGGCAGTACACCTAACAAAGTAAACAAGGAAACAAAGAAAAAAAATATAATACCACTTTATGGCCCTTTTTCGTCGTGTTATTAAGTGTAAAGAATGGGTAGACTAAATATCAACGGTCAAAGGTTACAAAATTTTGCTATAGGTTACACAGACAAGGTAAAAATGAATCCACTTTTTCAAAAAAAAAACTTTCTTCAAAAATTCTAACAGTTTTTAAAAAATATCAAAATTGACAGAATTTTGACGTTAACTGCAGTTGAAATAGATGGTACATTCAAGGGAACACCATAAATGGCCGAAAAATTTAAAATATATAAGATTGAACAGACCTCTAAACTTAGAATACTTTCGAGAGAAGATTTTATAAAACACAGATAAACCTTTTTTTTACAGGAGATTTTTCTACCTAAATTATTGTCCTTTTTCAAATTTGACACGTCCAATAGTGATAACTAACAGGTTCCGAACGTCATATGGCCGAAATAATTTCAACTTAGAGATAATTTTGCAAAAACGAGGCTAAGCATTAGAGGGGTCAGTATACCTAACTAAGTAAACAAGGAACCAAAAAAAACATAATACCACTTTTTGACCATTTTTTGTCGTGTTATTAAGTGTACAGAATGTGTAGACTAATGATCAACAGTCGAAAGTTACAAAATTTTGCTAAAGCTTACCCAGAGAAGGTAAAAATGATTCCACTTTTTCAAAAAAAAAAATCTTCAAAAATTCTAACAGTTTTTGCAAAATATCAAAATTGACGGAATTATTGCACTAATTGAAGTTGAAATAAAGGGTACGCTCGTGAGAAAACCCTAAATGGCCGAAAAATCTAAAATATCCAAGATTCAACAGACCTCTAATTTTAGAAGAGTTTCGAGAGAAGACTTTTTTAGAACATAGATAAACCCTTTTTTACAGGAGCCTTTTTTACCTAAATTATGGTCCTTTTTCGACTTTGACACGCCCAATAGTGATAACTAACAGGTTCCGAACATCATAGGGCCAATATAAACTCAACTTAGAGATAAATTTGCAAAAACGAGGCTAAGTATTAGAGGAGGCAGTACACCTAACAAAGTAAACAAGGAAACAAAGAAAAAAATATAATACCACTTTATGGCCCTTATTCGTCGTGTTATTAAGTGTAAAGAATGGGTAGACTAAAGATCAACGGTCAAAGTTTACAAAATTTTGCTATAGGTTACACAGACAAGGTAAAAATGTATCCACTTTTTCAAAAAAAAACTTTCTTCAAAGATTCTAACAGTTTTTAAAAAATATCAAAATTGACAGAATTTTGACGTTAACTGCAGTTGAAATAGATGGTACATTCAAGGGAACACCATAAATGGCCGAAAAATTTAAAATATTTAAGATTGAACAGACCTCTAAACTTAGAATACTTTTGAGAGAAGATTTTATAAAACACAGATAAACCTTATTTTTACAGGAGATTTTTCTACCTAAATTATTGTCCTTTTTCAACTTTGACACGTCCAATAGTGATAACTAACAGGTTCCGAACGTCATATGGCCGAAATAATTTCAACTTAGAGATAATTTTGCAAAAACGAGGCTAAGCATTAGAGGGGTCAGTATACCTAACTAAATAAACAAGGAACCAAAAAAAACATAATACCAATTTTTGACCATTTTTCGTCGTGTTATTAAGTGTACAGAATGTGTAGACTAATGATCAACAGTCAAAAGTTACAAAATTTTGCTATAGCTTACCCAGAGAAGGTAAAAATGATTCCACTTTTTCAAAAAAAAATTCTTCAAAAATTCTAACAGTTTTTAAAAAATATCAAAATTGACAGAATTTTGACGTTAACTGCAGTTGAAATAGATGGTACATTCAAGGGAACACCATAAATGGCCGAAAAATTTAAAATATTTAAGATTGAACAGACCTCTAAACTTAGAATACTTTCGAGAGAAGATTTTATAAAACACAGATAAACCTTATTTTTACAGGAGATTTTTCTACCTAAATTATTGTCCTTTTTCAACTTTGACACGTCCAATAGTGATAACTAACAGGTTCCGAACGTCATATGGCCGCAATAATTTCAACTTAGAGATACTTTTGCAAAAACGAGGCTAAGCATTAGAGGGGTCAGTATACCTAACTAAATAAACAAGGAACCAAAAAAAACATAATACCAATTTTTGACCATTTTTCGTCGTGTAATTAAGTGTACAGAATGTGTAGACTAATGATCAACAGTCAAAAGTTACAAAATTTTGCTATAGCTTACCCAGAGAAGGTAAAAATGATTCCACTTTTTCAAAAAAAAATTCTTCAAAAATTCTAACAGTTTTTGCAAAATATCAAAATTGACGGAATTTTCGCACTAATTGAAGTTGAAATAAAGGGTACGCTCGTGGGAAAACCATAAATGGCCGAAAAATCTAAAATATCCAAGATTCAACAGAACTCTAATTTTAGAAGAGTTTCGAGAGAAGACTTTTTTAGAACATAGATAAACCCTTTTTTACAGGAGCCTTTTCTACCTAAATTATGGTCCTTTTTCGACTTTAACACGCCCAATAGTGATAACTAACAGGTTCCGAACATCATAAGGCCAATATAAACTCAACTTAGAGATAAATTTGCAAAAACGAGGCTAAGTATTAGAGGAGTCAGTACACCTAACTAAGTAAACAAGGAAACAAAGAAAAAAATAATACCACTTTATGACCTTTTTCGTCGTGTTATTATGTGTACAGATTAGGTAGACTAATGATCAACAGTCAAAGGCTACTAAGTTTTGCTCTAGGTGACCCAGAGTAGGTAAAATGATTCCAATTTTTCAAAAAACGATTTTTCTTCAAAAATCCTAATTTTTTTTGCAAAATACCAAAATTGACGGAATTTTTGCGCTAATTGAAGTTGAAATAAAGGGTACGTTCGTGGGAAAACCATAAATGGCCGAAAAATCTAAAATATGCAATATTCAACAGACCTCTAAATTTGGAAGAGTTTCGAGAGAAGACTTTTTTGGAACATAGATGAAGCCTCTTTTACAGGAGCCTTTTTTACTTAAATTATGGTCCTTTTTCGACTTTGACACCTCCAATAGTGATAACTAACAGGTTCCGAACGTCATAGGGCCGAAGTAAATTCAACTTAAAGATAAATTTGAAAAAACGAGGCTATATATTAGAGGAGTCAGTACACCTAACTAAGTAAACAAGGAAACAAAGAAAAAAAATAAAAAACCACCTTATGACCCTTTTTCGTCGTGTTAATAATGTGTACAGAATAGGTAGACTAATGATCAACAGTCAAAGGTTATGAAATTTTGCTATAGGTTACACAGAGAAAGTAAAAACGAATCTACTTTTTCAAAAAAAGTGATTTTTCTTCGGAAATTTTAACAGTTTTTGAAAAATATCAAAATTGACGGAATTTTTACACTAATTGAAGTTGAAATAGAGGGTACATTCGTGGGAACATTATAAACGGCCGAAAAATCTAAAATAGCCAAGATCCAACAGACCTCTAATTTAAGAAAAGTTTCGAAAGAAGACTTTTTTAGAAAATATATAAAGCCTTTTTTACAGAAGCCTTTTCTACTTAAATTATTGTCATTTTTCGACTTTGGCACGACCAATAGTGATAACTAACAGGCTTCGAACGTCATAGGGCCGAAGTAAATTCAAGTTAAACATAAATTTGCAAAAACGAGGCTAAGTATTAGAGGAGTCAGTACACCTAACTAAGTAAACAAGGAAACATAGAAAAAAATAATACCACTTTATGACCTTTTTTCGTCGTGTTGATAAGTGTACAGAATGGGTAGACTCATGATCAACAGTCAAAGGTTACGAATTTTTGCTTTAAGTTACACAGAGAAGGTAAAAAAGAATCGACTTTTTCAAAAAAGTGATTTTTCTTCAGAAATTCTAACAGTTTTTGAAAAAAATCAAAATTGACGGAATTTTTACGCTAATTGAAGTTGACATAGAAGTTACATTCGTGGGAACAACATAAATGGCCGAAAAATCTAAAATATCCAAGATTCAACAGACCTCTAAATTAAGAAGAGTTTCGAGAGAAGACTTTTTTAGAACATAGATAAACCCTTTTTTACAGGAGCGTTTTCTACCTAAATTATGGTCCTTTTTCGACTTTGACACGACCAATAGTGATAACTAACAGGTTCCGAACGTCATATGGCCGAAATAATTTCAACTTAGAGATATTTTTGCAAAAACGAGGCTAAGCATTAGAGGGGTCAGTATACCTAACTAAATAAACAAGGAACCAAAAAAAACATAATACCAATTTTTGACCATTTTTCGTCGTGTAATTAAGTGTACAGAATGTGTAGACTAATGATCAACAGTCAAAAGTTACAAAATTTTGCTATAGCTTACCCAGAGAAGGTAAAAATGATTCCACTTTTTCAAAAAAAAATTCTTCAAAAATTCTAACAGTTTTTGCAAAATATCAAAATTGACGGAATTTTCGCACTAATTGAAGTAGAAATAAAGGGTACGCTCGTGGGAAAACCATAAATGGCCGAAAAATCTAAAATATCCAAGATTCAACAGACCTCTAATTTTAGAAGAGTTTCGAGAGAAGACTTTTTTAGAACATAGATAAACCCTTTTTTACAGGAGCGTTTTCTACCTAAATTATGGTCCTTTTTCGACTTTGACACGCCCAATGGTGATAACTAACAGGTTCCGAACATCATAGGGCCAATATAAACTCAACTTAGAGATAAATTTGCAAAAACGAGGCTAAGTATTAGAGGAGGCAGTACACCTAACAAAGTAAACAAGGAAACAAAGAAAAAAAATATAATACCACTTTATGGCCCTTTTTCGTCGTGTTATTAAGTGTAAAGAATGGGTAGACTAAAGATCAACGGTCAAAGGTTACAAAATTTTGCTATAGGTTACACAGACAAGGTAAAAATGAATCCACTTTTTCAAAAAAATACTTTCTTCAAAAATTCTAACAGTTTTTAGAAAATATCAAAATTGACAGAATTTTGAAGTTAACTGCAGTTGAAATAGATGGTACATTCAAGGGAACACCATAAATGGCCGAAAAGTTTAAAATATTTAAGATTGAACAGACCTCTAAACTTAGAATACTTTCGAGAGAAGATTTTATAAAACACAGATAAACCTTATTTTTACAGGAGATTTTTCTACCTAAATTATTGTCCTTTTTCAACTTTTACACGTCCAATAGTGATAACTAACAGGTTCCGAACGTCATATGGCCGAAATAATTTCAACTTAGAGATAATTTTGCAAAAACGAGGCTAAGCATTAGAGGGGTCAGTATACCTAACTAAGTAAACAAGGAACCAAAGAAAAAAAAACATAATACCGCTTTTTGACCATTTTTCGTCGTGTTATTAAGTGTACAGAATGTGTAGACTAATGATCAACAGTCAAAAGTTACAAAATTTTGCTATAGCTTACCCAGAGAAGGTAAAAATGATTCCACTTTTTCAAAAAAAAAGTTCTTCAAAAATTCTAACAGTTTTTGCAAAATATCAAAATTGACGGAATTTTTGCACTAATTGAAGTTGAAATAAAGGGTACGCTCGTGGGAAAACCATAAATGGCCGAAAAATCTAAAATATCCAAGATTCAACAGAACTCTAATTTTAGAAGAGTTTCGAGAGAAGACTTTTTTAGAACATAGATAAACCCTTTTTTACAGGAGCCTTTTCTACCTAAATTATGGTCCTTTTTCGACTTTAACACGCCCAATAGTGATAACTAACAGGTTCCGAACATCATAAGGCCAATATAAACTCAACTTAGAGATAAATTTGCAAAAACGAGGCTAAGTATTAGAGGAGTCAGTACACCTAACTAAGTAAACAAGGAAACAAAGAAAAAAATAATTTCACTTTATGACCTTTTTTCGTCGTGTTATTATGTGTAAAGATTAGGTAGACTAATGATCAACAGTCAAAGGTTACTAAGTTTTGCTCTAGGTGACCCAGAGGAGGTAAAATGATTCCAATTTTTCAAAAAACGATTTTTCTTCAAAAATCCTAATTTTTTTTGCAAAATACCAAAATTGACGGAATTTTTGCGCTAATTGAAGTTGAAATAAAGGGTAAGTTCGTGGGAAAACCATAAATGGCCGAAAAATCTAAAATATGCAATATTCAACAGACCTCTAAATTTGGAAGAGTTTCGAGAGAAGACTTTTTTGGAACATAGATGAAGCCTCTTTTACAGGAGCCTTTTTTACTTAAATTATGGTCCTTTTTCGACTTTGACACCTCCAATAGTGATAACTAACAGGTTCCGAACGTCATAGGGCCGAAGTAAATTCAACTTAAAGATAAATTTGCAAAAACGAGTCTATATATTAGAGGAGTCAGTACACCTAACTAAGTAAACAAGGAAACAAAGAAAAAAAATAAAAAACCACCTTATGACCCTTTTTCGTCGTGTTAATAATGTGTACAGAATAGGTAGACTAATGATCAACAGTCAAAGGTTATGAAATTTTGCTATAGGTTACACAGAGAAAGTAAAAACGAATCTACTTTTTCAAAAAAAGTGATTTTTCTTCGGAAATTTTAACAGTTTTTGAAAAAAATCAAATTGACGGAATTTTTACACTAATTGAAGTTGAAATAGAGGGTACATTCGTGGGAACATTATAAACGGCCGAAAAATCTAAAATAGCCAAGATCCAACAGACCTCTAATTTAAGAAAAGTTTCGAAAGAAGACTTTTTTAGAAAATATATAAAGCCTTTTTTACAGGAGCCTTTTCTACTTAAATTATTGTCATTTTTCGACTTTGGCACGACCAATAGTGATAACTAACAGGCTTCGAACGTCATAGGGCCGAAGTAAATTCAAGTTAAATATAAATTTGCAAAAACGAGGCTAAGTATTAGAGGAGTCAGTACACCTAACTAAGTAAACAAGGAAACATAGAAAAAAATAATACCACTTTATGACCTTTTTTTGTCGTGTTGATAAGTGTACAGAATGGGTACTCATGATCAACAGTCAAAGGTTACGAATTTTTGCTTTAAGTTACCCAGAGAAGGTAAAAAAGAATCGACTTTTTCAAAAAAGTGATTTTTCTTCAGAAATTCTAACAGTTTTTGAAAAAAATCAAAATTGACGGAATTTTTACGCTAATTGAAGTTGACATAGAAGGTACATTCGTGTTAACAACATAAATGGCCGAAAAATCTAAAATATCCAAGATTCAACAGACCTCTAAATTAAGAAAGGTTTCGTGAGAAGACTTTTTTAGAACACAGATAAACCCCTTTTACAGGAGCCTTTTCTTCTTAAACTATTGTCCTTTTTCGACTTTGACACGTCCAATAGTAATAACTAATAGGTTCCGAACGTCAGAGGGCCGAAATAAACTCAACTTGGAGATAAATTTGCAAAAACGAGGCTAAGTATAAGAGGAGTCCATACACCTAACTAAGTAAACAAGGACACAAAGAAATAAAATAATACCACTTTATGACCTTTTTCGTCGTGTTAATAAGAGTTCAGAATAGGTAGACTAATGATCAAAAGTTACGAATTTTTGCTTTAGGTTACCCAGAAAAGGTAAAAAATAAATCTAACAGTTTTTGAAAAATATCAAAATTGACGGAATTTTAACCTTAATTGCAGTTGAAATAGATGGTACAATTGAGCGAACACCATAAATGGCCGAAAAATTTAAAATATACAAGATTAAAGAGACCTCTAAATTTAGAAGAGTTTCGAGAGAAGACTTTTTTAAAAGACAGATAAACTCAACTTTGAGAGAAATTTGCAAAAAAGAGGCAAATTATTAGAGGAGTCATTACACCTAGATCAGCAAACATGAAAAAAAGAAAAAACAATAACACTTAGTGACCCATTTTCGTCGGGTTAATGAGTACAGACTGGGTAGAGTAATGATCGTCGGTCAAAGGTTACTAAATTTGGCTCTAGGTGACCCAGAGGAATTAAAAAGGATTCCACTTTTTCAAAAAACAATTTTTCTTCAAAAATCCTAAACTTTTTGCAAAATATCAAAATTGACAGAGGTTTGACGCTAGATGGTACATTCGAAGGAACACCATAAATGGCCAAAAAATCTAAGACTCAGCAGACCCTAATTTTAAAAGAGTTTCGAGAGAAGACTTTTCTAAATCATAGAAAAAACCTTGTCAGAGGATCCTTTTAAGTTTAAATTATGGTCCTTTTTCAACATTGACACGTCAAGTAGTGATAACTAACAGGTTCCAAATGTCATAGGGTCGAAATAAACTCAACTTAAAGATATATTGGCAAAAAAGAGGCTATATATTCGAGGAGTCAGTCCACTAAACAAAGCAAACTTTAAAACAAACAAAAAATATAGAATTCCAATTTAAGACCCAATTCAGTCGTTTCATTAAGTTAAAAAATTTTGCTCTAGGTGACCGAGAAAAAGTAAAAATGAAACTACTTTTTCAAAAAACTATTTTTCTTCAAAAATCCTTTTTTTTTGAAAAATATGAAAATTGACGGACTTCTTACGCTAACTGCAGTCGAGGGAACAACATAAATGGCCGAAGAATCTAAAATATCCAAGATTCAACAGACCTCTAATTTTAAAAGAGTTCCGAGAGAAGACTTTTTAAAACATGGAGAAGCGCTTTGTTTTACTGGAGTCTTTTCTAAATAATTTATGGTCACTTTTAGAACTAGACGCGTCTACTAGTGATAACTAACAAGTTCCGAACGTCATGAGGCCGATATAAACTCAACTTGGCAAGGTATTTGCAAAAAATAGAGGCTGAATATTAAATGAGTCAGTACACCTAACAAAATAAACTTGAAAAGACAGAAAAAGGAAACAATACCACTTTCTGATACAATTTCGTTGTGTTAATTAGTGTACAGATTGGGTAGACTAATGATCAACGGTCAAAGAAAAAGATACAATACAACTTGTTGACCCATTTCTGTCGAACCAATAAATGAACAGACTGGGTATACTAATGATCAACGGTCAGAGATTACGAAATTTTAGTCTAGTGACCCAGAGAAGGTAAAAAATGAAACCAGTTTTTCAAAATATCAAAATTGACGGATTTTTTACGCTAATTGATGTTGAAATAGAGGGTAAGTGCGAGGGAACACCCTAAAAATCGGAAATATCCAAGACTCAACAGACCTCTAAATTTATAAGAGTTTCGAGAGAAGACTTTTTAAATTATAGAGAAAATGTTTCTTTTACAGGAGCCTTTTCTACCTAATTTGTGGTCTTTTTTCAACTTCGAAGCGTCAAATAGTGATAACTAACAGGTTCCGAACGATATAGGGTCGAATAAACTCATCTTAAAGATATATTTGCAAATAAAATAGGCTTTATAAAAGAAGAGTCAGTACACCAAACAAAGCAAGCTTGGAAACAATGAAAAAAATATACAATTCCACTTTATGACCCATTCCTGTCGTGTCAACAAGTGAACAGACTGGGTAGACTGATGATCAACGGTCAACGTTTACAAAATTTTGCTCTAGGTGACCCAGAGAAAGTAAGAGTGATTCCATTTTTTCGAAATCTATTTTTCTTCAAAAATCCTAACAATTTTTGCAAAATACGAAAATTGACGGACTTCTTACGCTAATTGCAGTTCAGATAGTGGATACAGTCGAGCGAACACCAAAAATGTCAAAATTATAAAATAATCAAGACTCATCGTACCTCCAAATTTAGAAGAGTTTCGAGAGAAGACTTTTTGAAATATTGAGTAAATGTTTCTTTTGCTGGAGGTCTTCAACCTAAATTATGGTCTTTTTTCAATTCCGACACGACTACTAGTGATAAGTAACAGGTTCCGAACTTCATAGGGCCGAAAAAAACTCAATTTATATAATTATTTATATTATTAGAAGATGCAGTACACAAAACAAAGCGAGCTTGGAAACAAAGAAGAAACTACACAATACCACTTTATGACCCATTTCTGTTAAGTCAATTAGTGAACAGACTGTGTAGACTAATGATCAACGGTCAAAGGTTACGAAATGTTGCTCTAGGTGACCAAGAGAAGGTAACAAGGAACCCACTTTTTAAAAAAATGATTTTTACTGCAAAATTCTAACATTTTTTTGCAAACTATCAAAATTGACGGAATTTTGACGCTAATTGCAGTTGAAACGGAGGGTACATTTAAGGGAACACCATAAATTGCCGAAAAAACCAACATATTCAAGATTCAACAGACCTCTCAATTTAGAAGATTTTCGGGAAAAGACTGTTTTCAAAACATAAAGAAAGCCTTTCTTTTACTGGAGTCCTTTCTAAATAATCTATGGCACTTTTTCAAAATAGACACGTCTACTAGTGATAACTAACGGGTTCCGATTGTCATAGGGCGATATAAACTCAACTTAGGGACAAATTTGCAAAATAGAGGCTAAATATTAGAGGAGTCAGTACACCTAATAAATCAAACTTGAAAACAAATAAAAAAGATACATTACCTTTTTGTGACCCAATTTTGTTGTGTTAATAAGTGTACAGATTGGGTAGACTAATGATCAAAAATCAAAGCTTACGAAATTTTTCTCTAGTTGACCCAGAGAAGATAAAAATGAATCCACTTTTTCGAAAAACCATTTTCCATACAAAATCCTAACAATTTTTGCAAAATATCCAATTTGACGTAATTTTGACGCTAATTCCAGTTGAAACGGAAGATAAATTCGGGGAACACCATCAATGACCGAAAAAACCAAAATATCCAAGATTCAACAAACCTCTAAATTAGAAAAGTTTTGAGAAAAGACTTTTTTAAAACATAGAAAAGCCTTTTTGCTGAAGGCTTTTCTACATCAATTATGGTCCTTTTTCAACTTAGACACGTCTATTAGTGATAACTAACAGGTTCCAAATGTCATAGGGCCAAAATAAACTCAAATTAGAAATAATTTTGCAAAAACGGGGCTAAGTATTAGAGGAGTCAGTACACCTAACTAAGTAAACAAGGAAACAAAGAAAAACAGGTATAACTCAACTTATAGATAAATGTCGCAAAAAAAGAGGCTAAATATTAGAGGAGTCAGTACACCTAGTAAAGCAAACATGATACCAAAGAAAAAATATATAATACCACTTTGTGACCATTTTTCGTCGTGTTCATAAGTGTACAGAATGGGTAGACTAATGATCAACAGTCAAAGGTGACAAAATCTTGCTATAGCTTACCCAGAGAAGGTAAAAAAGAATCCACTTTTTCAAAAAATGGTTTTTCTTCAAAAATTCTAACAGTTTTTGCAAAATATCAAAATTGACGAATTTTTGACGCTAATTGCAGTTGGGATAGAGGGTAAATTCGAG
This sequence comes from Convolutriloba macropyga, assembly GCF_964194025.1. Lineage (NCBI taxonomy): Eukaryota > Metazoa > Xenacoelomorpha > Acoela > Convolutidae > Convolutriloba > Convolutriloba macropyga. The sequence continues at coordinate 4,125,351 of NC_134481.1, forward strand.
GGAACACCATAAATGGCCGAAAAAAGAAACAAATTCAAGATTCAACAGACCTCTGAATTCAGAAGAGTTTCGAGAAAATACTTTTTTTAAAACATAAAGAAAGCCTTTCTTTTGCTGGAGCCATTTCTACATCAAGTATGGTCCTTTTTTAAATTAGACACGCCTACTAGTGATAACTAACAGGTTCCGGATTTCATAGGGCCGAAATAAACTCAACTTCGAGATAAATTTGCAAAAAAAGAGGTTATATATTAGAGACGTCAGTTTACCAAACAAAGCAAACTTGGAAACAAAGAAAAAAGTACACAGTACCACTTTATGACCCATTTCTTTCCTGTCAATACGTGAACAGACCGGGTAGACTAACGATCAACGGTCAAAGGTTACGAAATTTTGCTCTAGGTGACCCAGAGAAAATAAAAATGATCCCACTTTTTTCAGAGAACAATTTTTCTTCAAAAATCCTAACAACATTTTTTGCAATGTATTAAAAATTGACGGAATTTTAAAGCTATTTGCAGTTTAAACAGAGGATACATTTGAGGGAAAACCATAAATGGCCGAAAAAAACAACATATTCAAGATTCAACAGACCACTGAATTTAGAAGAGTTTCGAGAAAAGATTTTTTTTAAACTTAAAGGAAGCCTTTCTTTTACTGGAGCCTTTTCTACATCAATTATGGCCCTTTTTCAACTTAGACAGGTCTACTAGTGATAACTATCAGGTTTCGAACACATAGCGCCGAAATAAACTCAACTTAGAGTTAAATTTGCAAACAAAGAGGCTAAATATTAGAGAAGTCAGTATACCAAACAAAGCAAATAAGGAAACAAAGAAAAAAGATATAATACCAGAGAAAATACAATTGATTCCACTTTTTCAAACAATGATTTTTCTCCATAAATCCTAAAATTTTATGCAAAATATCAAATATTGGCCGAAATTTGACGCTAATTACAGTTGAAAGAGAGGTTACATTCGAGGGAACACCATAAATGGCCGAAAAAAAACAATATATATTCAAAACTCAAAAGATGTCTAAATTCAGAAGATTTTCTAGAGAAGACATTTTTAAAACAGAGAAAGTTTTTTTAATGGAGCTTTTTGTACACCAATTATGGTCCTTTTTCAACCTAGACACAACTACTAGTGATAACTATCAGGTTTCGAACACATAGCGCCGAAATAAACTCAACCTAGAGTTAAATTTGCAAAAAAGAGGCTAAATATTAGAGAAGTCAGTATACCAAACAAAGCAAACTTGGAAACAAATAAAAAAGATATAATACCACTTTGTGTCCCTTTATCTTCGTGTAAATAAGTGAACAGACTGGGTAGACTAATGATCAACGGCCAAAGGTTACGAAAATTTACTCTAGGTGACCCAGAGAAGGTAAAAAAGAAACCACTTTTTTTCCGAAAACAATTTTCCTTCAAATATCCTCACATTTTTTCGCAAAATATCAAAATTGACGGAATTTTGCCCTTAATTCAAGTTGAAATAGAGGGTACGTTCGAGGGAACACCATAAATGGCCGAAAAACCAAAATATCCTAGATCAAATAGACCTCTTAACTTTTTTTGCATTATATCAAAATTCGCGGAATTTTGAAGCTAATTGCAGTTTAAACAGAGGATACATTCGAGGGAAAACCATAAATGGTCAAAAAAACCAACATATTCAAGATTGAACAGACCACTGAATTTCGAAGAGTTTCGAGAAAAGATTTTTTTTTAAATTTAAAGGAAGCCTTTCTTTTACTGGAGCTTTTCTACATCCTTTATGGCCCTTTTTCAACTTAGACAGTTCTACTAGTGATAACTATCTGGTTTCGAACGACATAGCGCCGAAATAAACTCAACTTAGAAATAAATTTGCAAAAAAGCGGCTAAATATTAGAGAATTCAGTATAACAAACAAAGCAAACTTGGAAACAAAGAAAAAGTACACAATACCACTTTATGACCCATTTCTGTCGTGTCAATAAGTGAACAGACTGGGTAGACTAATTATCAACGGTCAAAGGTTTCGAAATTCTGCTCCAGGTGAACCAGAGAAGTTAGAAATCATTCCACTTTTTTAAAAAACGGTTATTCGTCATAAATCCTGAAATTTAATTCAAAATATCAAAAATGGCAGAAATTTGACGCTATTTGCAGTTGAAACAGAGGGTACAGTCGAGGGAACACCATAAATGGCCGAAAAAACAACGTATTCAAGACTAAGAAGACTATTTAAAACAAAGAAATCTTTTTTACTGAAGCCTTTTTTTACAACAATTAAAGTCCTTTTTCAACGTGTACAAAATGGGTAGACTAATGATCAACGGTCAAAGGTTACGAACTTTTGCTCTAGGTGACCCAGAGAAAATAAAAATGATTCCACTCTCTCAAAAAATGATTTTTCTTCATAAATGCTAAAATTTTATGCAAAAAATCAAATTTCACGGAATTTTGACGTTAATTGCACTTGAAATAGAGGGTACATTTGAGAAAACACCATAAGTGGCCGAAAAAACCAACATATTTAGGACTCAACAGACGTCTATATTTAGAAGAGTTTCTAGAGGAGACATATTTTAAACAGAGAAATTTTTTTTTACTGGAGCCTTTTCTACATCAATGATGTTCTTTTTTCAACCTAGACACGTCTACTAGTGATAACTAACAGGTTCCGAATGTCATAGGGCCGATATAAGCTCAACTTAGAGATAAATGTGCAAAAAAGAGGCAAACTATTAGAGGAGTCATCACACCTAGATAAGCAGACATGAAAACAAAGAAATAAAATAATACCATTTTGTGACACTTTTTCGTCGTGTTCATAAGTGTACAGAATGGGTAGACTAATGATCACCAGTCAAAGTTTACGAAATTTTATGCAAAATATCAAAATTGACGGAATTTTGACGCTAATTGCATTTGAAATAGAGGGCACATTCGGGGGAAACCATAAATGGCCAAAAAAACCAACAATTCAAGACTCAACAGACGTCTAAATTTAGAAGAGTTTCTAGAGAAGACGTTTTTAAAACAGAGGAAGTTTTTTTTTACTGGAGCTTTTTCTACATCAATTATGGTCCTTTTTCAACTTAGAAACGTCTTCTAGCGATAACTAACAGCTTCCGGATTTCATAGGGCTGAAATAAACTCAACTTAGAGATAAATTTGCGAAAAAGAGGCAAATTATTAGAGGAGTCAGTACACCTAGATAAGCAAACATGAAAACAAAGAAAAAAAAACATAATACATATTTGTGACTCTTTTTCGTCGGGTTGATATGTGCACAGAATGGGTAGACTAATGATCAGCAGTCAAAGTTACGGAATTTTTCTCTATGTGACCAAGAGAATGTAAAAATGAATCCACTTTATCAAAAAAAAATTTCCTTCTAAAATCCTAACATTTTTGCAATATAACAAAATTGACAAAATTTTGAAGCTAATTGCGGTATAAACAGAGGACACATTCGAGGGAACACCATAAATGGCAAAAAAATCAAAATATCCAAGATTAAACAGACGTCCAAGTATAGAAGAGTTTCTAGAGAATACTTTTTAAAACAAAGAAAGTTGTTTTTACTGGAGCCTTTTCTACATCAATTATGGTCCTTTTTCAACTTAGACACGTCTACTAGTGATAACTAACAGCTTCCGGATTTCATAGGGCCGAAATAAACTCAATTTAGAGATAAATTTGCAAAAAAGAGGCAAATTATTAGAGGAGTCACTACACCTAAATAAGCAAACATGAAAACAAAGAAAAAAAACATAATAAAACCTTGTGACTCTTTTTCGTTGTGTTAATAAGTGTACAGAATGGGTAGACAAATGATCAGCAGTCAAAGTTACGAAATTTTTCTCTATGTGACCAAGAGAAGGTAAAAATGAATCCACTTTATCAAAAAAAAATTTCCTTCAAAAATCCTAACATTTTTGCAATATAACAAAATTGACAGAATTTTGAAGCTAATTCCGGTCTAAACAGAGGATACATTCGAGGGAACACCATAAATGGCAAAAAAAATCAAAATATCCAAGATTAAACAGACGTCCAAGTATAGAAGACTTTCTAGAGAAGACTTTTTAAAACAAAGAAAGTTGTTTTTACTGGAGCCTTTTCTACATCAATTATGGTCCTTTTTCAACTTAGACACGTCTACTAGTGATAACTAACAGCTTCCGGATTTCATTGGGCTGAAATAAACTCAACTTAGAGATAAATTTGCAAAAAAGAGGCAAATTATTAGAGGAGTCAGTACACCTAGATAAGCAAACATGAAAACAAAGAAAAAAAACATAATACAACTTTGTGACTCTTTTTCGTCGGGTTGATATGTGCACAGAATGGGTAGACTAATGATCAGCAGTCAAAGTTACGGAATTTTTCTCTATGTGAACAAGAGAATGTAAAAATGAATCCACTTTATCAAAAAAAAATTTCCTTCAAAAATCCTAACATTTTTGCAATATAACAAAATTGACAAAATTTTAAAGCTAATTGCGGTATAAACAGAGGATACATTCGAGGGAACACCATAAATGGCAAAAAAATCAAAATATCCAAGATTAAACAGACGTCCAAGTATAGAAGAGTTTCTAGAGAAGACTTTTTAAAACAAAGAAAGTTGTTTTTACTGGAGCCTTTTCTACATCAATTATGGTCCTTTTTCAACTTAGACACGTCTACTAGTGATAACTAACAGCTTCCGGATTCCATAAGGCCGAAATAAACTCAATTTAGAGATAAATTTGCAAAAAAGAAGCAAATTATTAGAGGAGTCAGTACACCTAGATAAGCAAACATAAAAACAAAGAAAAAAAACATAATAAAACTTTGTGACCTTTTTTCGTTGTGTTAATAAGTGTACAGAATGGGTAGACAAATGATCAGCAGTCAAAATTACAAAATTTTTCTCTATGTGACCAAGAGAAGGTAAAAATGAATCCACTTTATCAAAAAAAATTTCCTTCAAAAATCCTAACTTTTTTGCAATATTACAAAATTGACAGAATTTTGAAGCTAATTGCAGTCTAAACAGAGGATACATTCGAGGCAACACCATAAATGGCAAAAAAAAATTAAAATATCCAAGATTAAACAGACGTCTAAGTATAGAAGAGTTTCTAGAGAAGACTTTTTAAAACAGAGAAAGCTGTTTTTTACTGGAGCCGTTTCTACATCAATTATGGTCCTTTTTCAACTTAGACACGTCTACTAGTGATAACTAACAGCTTCCGGATTTCATAGGGCCGAAAAAAACTCAACTTAGAGATAAATTTGCAAAAAAGAGGCAAAGTATTAGAGGAGTCAGTACACCTAGATAAGCAAACATGAAAACAAAGAAGAAAAACATTTTTTGTCGTGTTAATAAGTGTACAAAATGGGTAGACTAATGATCAGCAGTCAAAAGTTACAAAATTTCTCTAGGTGACCAAGAGAAGGTAACAATTAATCCACTTTATCAAAAACAAATTTTCCTTCAAAAATCCTAACAATTTTGCAATATAACAAAATTGACGGAATTTTGAAGCTAATTGCAGTCTAAAATGAGAATACATTCGATGGAACACCATAAATGCCAAAAAAATCAAAATATCCAAGATTAAACAGACGTCCAAATATAGGTGAGTTTCTAGAGAAGACTTTTTAAAACAGAGAAAGCTGTTTTTTACTGGAGCCTTTTCTACATCAATTATGATCCTTTTTCAACTTAGACGCGTCTACTAGTGATAACTAACAGGTTCCGGATTTCATAGGGCCGAAGTAAACTCAACTTAGAGATAAATTTGCAAAAAAGGGGCAAATTATTAGAGGAGTCAGTACACCTAGATAAGCAAACATGAAAACAAAGAAAAACATACAATACCACTTTGTGACCCAAATTCGTCGTGTTTATATGTATAGAGACTGGGTAGACTAATGATCAACAATCAAAGGTAACTAATTTTTGCTCTTGGTGAACCAGAGGAAGGAAAAAGGATTCCACTTTTTCAAAAAACGATTTTTCTTCGGAAATCATAAATTTTTTTACAAACTATCAAAATTGATGAAATATTTACGCTAATTGCAGTTCAAACAAAGGATACATTCGAGTGAACACCATAAAGGGCCGAAAAAACCAAAATATCCTAGATTCAACAGACGTCCTAATATAGAAGAGTTTCGAGAGAAGATTTTTTTAAAACAGAGAAAGCTTCTTCTTACTGGAGCCTTTTCTACATCAATTATGATCCCTTTTCAACTTAGACACATGTACTAGTGATAACTAACAGGTTCCGGATTTCATAGGGCCGAAAAAAGCTCAACTTAGAGATAATTTGCAAACAAAGAGGCAAATTATTAGAGGAGTCAGTACACCTAGATAAGCAAATATGAAAACAAAGAAAAAAACATAATACAACTTTGTGACTCTTTTTCGTCGTGTTGATATGTGTACAGAATGGGTAGACTAATGATCAGCAGTCAAAGTTACGAAATTTTTCTCTGTGTGACCAAGAGAAGGTAAAAATGAATCCACTTTATCAAAAAAAATTTCCTTCAAAAATCCTAACATTTTTGCAATACAACAAAATTGACAGAATTTTGAAGCTAATTGCAGTCTAAACAGAGGATACATTCGAGGGAACACCATAAATGGCAAAAAAAATTAAAATATTCAAGATTAAACAGACGTCCAAGTATAGAAGAGTTTCTAGAGAAGACTTTTTAAAACATTGAAAGCTGTTTTTTACTGGAGCCTTTTCTACATCAATTATGATCCTTTTTCAACTTAGACGCGTCTACTAGTGATAACTAACAGGTTCCGGATTTCATAGGGCCGAAGTAAACTCAGATTAGAGATAAGTTTGCAAAAAAGGGGCAAATTATTAGAGGAGTCAGTACACCTAGATAAGCAAACATGAAAACAAAGAAAAAAATACAATACCACTTTGTGACCCAATTTCGTCGTGTTTATATGTGTACAGACTGGGTAGACTAATGATCAACGGTCAAAGGTTACTAAATTTTGCTCAAGGTGACCCAGAGAAGGTAAAAATGTTTCCACTTTTTCAAAAAAACAGTTTTTCTTAAAAAATCCTAACATTTTTTGCAAACTATCAAAATTGACGGAATTTTTACGCTAATTGAAGTAAAAACAGAGGATACATTCGAGAGAACACCATAAATGGCCGAAAAAACCAAAATATCCTAGACTCAACAGACGTCCTAATACAGAAGAGTTTCTAGAGAAGATTTTTTTTAAATCAGAGGAAGCTGTTTTTACTGGAGCCTTTTCTACATCAATTATGGTCCTTTATCAAGTTAGACACGTCTACTAGTGATAACTAACAGGTTCCGAATTTCATAGGGCCGAAATAAACTCAACTTAGAGATAAATTTGCAAAAAATGGGCAAATTATTAGAGGAGACAGTACACCTAGATAAGCAAACATGAAAACAAAGAAAAAAATTTAATACCATTTTGTGACACAATTGCGTCGTGTTCATAAGAGTACAGACTGGGTGGACTAATGATCAACGGTCAAAGGTTACTAAATTTTGCTCAAGGTGACCCAGAGAAGGTAAAAATGTTTCCACTTTTTCAAAAAACAGTTTTTCTTCAAAAATCCTATTATTTTTTGCAAAATATCAAAATTGACGGAATTTTTACGCTAATTGAAGTAAAAACAGAGGATACATTCGAGAGAACACCATAAATGGCCGAAAAAACCAAAATATCCTAGACTCAAAACAGACGTCCTAATATAGAAGAGTTTCTAGTGAAAATTTTTTTTAAAACAGAGAAAGCTGTTTTACTGGAGCCTTTTCTACATCAGTTATGGTCCTTTATCAAGTTAGACACGTCTACTAGTGATAAATAACAGGTTCCGAATTTCATAGGGCCGAAATAAACTCAACTTAGAGATAAATTTGCAAAAAATGGGCAAATTATTACAGCAGACAGTACACTTAGATAAGCAAACATGAAAACAAAGAAAAAAATATAATACCACTTTGTGACACAATTGCGTCGTGTTCATAAGAGTACAGACTGGGTGGAGTAATGATCAACGGTCAAAGTTTACTAAATTTTGCTCAAGGTGACCCAGAGAAGTTAAAAATGTTTCCACTTTTTCAAAAAACAGTTTTTCTTCAAAAATTTTATTATTTTTTGCAAAATATCAAAATTGACGGAATTTTTACGCTAATTGAAGTAAAAACAGAGGATACATTCGAGAGAACACCATAAATGGCCGAAAAAACCAAAATATCCTAGACTCAACAGACGTCCTAATATAGAAGAGTTTCTAGCGAAGATTTTTTTTAAAACAGAGAAAGCTGTTTTTACTGGAGCCTTTTCTAAATCAATTATAGTCCTTTATCAAGTTAGACACGTCTACTAGTGATAACTAACAGGTTCCGAATTTCATAGGGCCGAAATAAACTCAACTTAGAGATAAATTTGCAAAGAATGGGCAAATTATTAGAGCAGACAGTACACCTAGATAAGCAAACATGAAAACAAAGAAAAAAATATATTACCACTTTGTGACACAATTGCGTCGTGTTCTTAAGAGTACAGACTGGGTGGACTAATGATCAACGGTCAACGTTTACTAAATTTTGCTCAAGGTGACCCAGAGAAGGTAAAAATGTTGCCACTTTTTCAAAAAACAGTTTTTCTTCAAAAATCCTCACATTTTTTGCAAAATATCAAAATTGACGGAATTTTTGACGCTAATTGAAGTAGAAACAGAGGATACATTCGAGGGAACACCATAATTCGCCGAAAAAACCAAAATATTCTAGATTCAACAGACGTCCTAATATAGATGAGTTTCTAGAGAAGATTTTTTCAAAACAGAGAAAGCTGTTTTACTGGAGCCTTTTCTACATCAATTATGGTCCTTTTTTCAAGTTAGACACGTCTACTAGTAATAAATAACAGTTTCCGGATTTCATAGAGCCGAAATAAACTCAACTTGGAGATAAATTTGCAAAAAAGAACCAAATTATTAAAGGAGTCAGTACACCTAGATAGGCAAACATTAAAACAAAGAAAAAAATATAAAAGCAATTTGTGCCCCAAATTCGTCGTGTTAATATGTTCACAGACTGGGTGGACTAATGATCAACAGTCAAATGTTACTAAATTTTGCTCTTGGTAACCCAGAGGAATGAAAAAGGATTCCACTTTTTCAAAAAACGATTTTTCTTCAAAAATTCCAAACTTTTTTTCACAAATCATCAAAATTGATGAAATTTTGAATCTAACTGCCTTTCAAACAGAGGATACATTCGAGGGAACACCATAAAAGGCCGAAAAAACCAAAATGTTCTAGATTCAACAGACGTCCTACTATAGAAGATTTTCTAGAGAAGACTTTTTATAAAACAGAGAATGCTTTTTTTACTGAAGCCTTTTCTACATCAATTATGGTCCTTTTTCTGCTTAGAAACGTCTACTAGTGATAACTAACAGTTTCAGAATGTCATATGGCCAAAATAAACTCAACCTAGAGATAAATTTGCAAAAAAGAGGCTTAATACTAGAGGAGTCAGTACAACTAATAAAGCAAACATGAAAACAAAGAAAAAAGATATAATACCACTTTGTGTCCCTTTATCGTCGTGCTAATTAGTGTACAGAATGGGTAGACTAATGATCAACAGTCAAAGGTTACGGAATTTTTCTCTAGGTGACCAAGAGAAGGTAAAAATGAATCCACTTTATCAAAAAAGAATTTTCCTTCAAATATCCTAACATTTTTTGCAATATATCGAAATTGACGAAATTTTGGAGCTAATTGCAGTTCAGACAGGGTATACATTCGAGGGAACACGATAAATGGCCGAAAAAATCAAAATATCCTATATTCAACAGAAGTCCTAATATAGAAGAATTTCCAGAGAAGTTTTTTTTAAAACAGAGAAAGTTGTTTTTACTGGAGCCTTTTCTACATCAATTATGGTCTTTTTTCAACTTTGACACGTCTAACTAACAGGTTCCGATTTTCATAGGGCCGATACAAACTCAACTTAGAGATAAATTTGCAAAAAAGAGGCAAATTATTAGAGGAGTCAATAAAACTAGATAAGAATGAAAACAAAGAAAAAAAACATAATAACACTTTAGGAACCAATTTTGGCGTGTTAATATGTGTACAGACTGGCTAGATTAATGATCAAAGGTCAAAGGTTACTAAATTTTGCTCTTGGTGACCCAGATGAGTGAAAAAGGATTCCACTTTTTCAAAAAACGAGATTTCTTCAAAAATCATAAACTTTTTTTGCAAAATATCAAAATTGACGGAATTTGGACGCTAATTGCAGTTGAAATATATTGTACAATCGAGGGAACACCATAAACCGAAAAAACAAAAATATCCAAGATTCAACACACCTCTACATTTAAAAGAGTTTCGAGAGAAGACTTTTTTAAAACCTAGAGAAAACCTTTCTTTTACTGAAGCCTTTTCTTCATCAATTATCGTCCTTTTTCAACCTAGAAACGTTTACTAGTGATAACTAACAGAGTCCGAATATCATAGGGCCGAAGTAAATTCAACTTAGAGATAATTTGCAAAAAAGAGGCAAATTATTAGAGGAGTCAGTACACCTAGATAAGCAAACCTGAAGACAAAGAAAAAATATAATACCACTTTGTGACCCAATTTCGTTGTTTTAATAAGTGTACAGACTGGGTAGACTTATGGTCAACGGTCAAAGTTTACTAAATTCTGCTCTAGGTGACCCAGAGGAATTAAAGAGGATTCCACTTTTTCAAAAGAACGGTTTTTCTTCAAATATCATAAACTTTTTTTTAAAATATCAAAATTGAAGGAATGTTGACGCTAATTGCAGTTGAAATATTTGGTACATTCGAGGTAACACCATAATTGGCCGAAACAACAAAAATATCCAAGATTCTACACACCTCTACATTTAGACGAGTTTCGAGAGAAGACTATTTTAAAACATAGAGAAAGCCTTTCTACTGGAGCCTTTTCTTCATCAATTATTGCCCTTTTTCAGCCTAGACACGTCTACTAGTGATAACTAACAGGTTCCGAATATCATAGGGCCAAAACAAGCTCAACTTAGAGATAAATTTGGACAAAAAAGGCAAATTAGTAGAGCAGTCAGTACACCAAGATAAGCAAACACGAAAACAAAGAAAACAATATAATACCACATAGTGAACCAATTTCGTCGTCTTCATAAGTGTACAGACTGGTTAGACTAATGATCAACGGTCAAAAATTGCTAAATTTTGCTCTAGGTGATACAGAGGAATTAAAAAGGATTCCACTTTTTCAAAAAACGATTTTTCTTCAAAAATCAAAATTTTTTTTACAAACTATTAACATTGACGGAATTTTGACGCTAATTGCAGTTGAAATAGAGGGTACATTCGAGGGAACACCATCAATGTAAGCCTGAAGACAAAGAAAAAAATATAATACCACTTTGTGACCCAATTTCGTCGTGTTAATAAGTGTACAGACTGGGTAGACTTATGGTCAACGGTCAATGTTTACTAAATTCTGCTCTAGGTGACCCAGAGGAATGAAAAAGGATTCCACTTTTTCAAACAACGAGTTTTCTTCAAAATTCATAAACTTTTTTTGCAAAATATCAAAATTGACGGAATTTTGACGCTAATTGCAGTTGAAATATATGACATTCGAGGGAACACCAAAAATATCCGAAAAAAAATAGCCAAGATTCAACACACCTCTACCTTTAGAAGAGTTTCGAGAGAAGAATTTTTTATAACATAGAGAAAGCTTTTTTACTGAAGCCTTTTCTACAACAATTATGGTCCTTTTTCAACTTCGACACGTCTACTAGTGATAACTAACAGGTTCCGAATGTCATAGGGCCGAAACAAACTCAACAGACTGACATCAATTATGGTCCTTTTTCAAGTTAGACACGTCTACTAGTGATAACTAACAGGTTCCGGATTTCATACCTGCTAGTTATAACTAACAGGTACCGATTTTCATAGGGCCGATGTAAACTCAACTTAGAGATAAACTTACAAAAAGAGGCAAATTTTTAGAGGAGTCAGTACAACTAGATAAGAAAGAATGAAAACAAAGAAAAAATAGAATACCACTTGTGAACCAATTTCGTCGTCCTAATATGTGTACAGACTGGGTGGACTAATGATCAACGGTCAAAGGTTACTAAATTTTGCTCGTGGTGACCCAGATGAATGAAAAAGGATTCCAGTTTTTCAAAAAACGAGTTTTCTTCAAAAATCATAATCTTTTTTTTGCAAAATATCAAAATTGACGGAATTTTGACGCTAATTGCTGTTGAAATATATGACATTCGAGAGAACACCATAAATGGCCGAAAAAACAAAAATAGCCAAGATTCAACAAACCTCTACACATAGAAGAGTTTCGAGAGAAGACATTTTTTTAACATAGAGAAAGCCTTTTTACTGAAGCTTTTTCTTCAAAAATTATGGTCCATTTTCAACCTAGACACGTTTACTAGTGATAACTAACAGAGTCCGAATATCATAGGGCCGAAATAAACTCAACTTAGAGATAAATTGCAAAAAAAGAGGCAAATTATTAGAGGAGTCAGTACACCTAGATAAGCAAACCTGAAGACAAAGAAAAAATATAACACCACTTTGTGACCCAATTCCGTCGTTTTAATAAGTGTACAGACTGGGTAGACTTATGGTCAACTGTCAAAGTTTATTAAATTCTAATCTAGGAGACCCAGGGGAAACAAAGAGGATTCCACTTTTTCAAAAAAAAAGGTTTTTTCTTCAAATATCATAAACTTTTTTTTGCAAAACATCAAAATTGAAGAAACTTTGACGCTAATTGCAGTTGAAAAATATGGTACATTCGAGGTAACACCATTATTGGCCGAAGTAACAAAAACATCCAAGATTCAACACACCTCTACATTTAGAAGAGTTTCGAGAGAAGAATTTTTTAAAACATAGAGAAAGCCTTTTTATTCGCGCCTTTTCTTCATCAATTATTGTCCTTTTTCAGCCTAGACATGTCTACTAGTGATAACTAACCGGTTCCGAATGTCATAGGGCCGAAGCAAACTCAACAGACTGACATCAATTATGGTCCTTTTTCAAGTTAGACACGTCTACTAGTGATAACTAACAGGTTCCGGATTTCATAGGGCCGAAACAAACTCAACTTAGAGATAAATTTGCAATAAAGAGGCAAATTAGTAGAGCAGTCAGTACACCAAGATAAGCAAACATGAAAGCAAAGAAAACAATATAATACCACTTTGTGAACCGATTTTGGTCGTATTAATAAGTGTACAGACTGGATAGACTAATGATCAACGGTCAAAGGCTACTAAATTTTGCTCTAGGTGATACAGAGGAATTAAAAAGGATTCCACTTTTTCAAAAAACTATTTTTTTTCAAAAATCCTAACATTTTTTGCCAAATAAAAAAATTGACGGAATTGACGCTAGTTCGAGTTGAAATAGAGGGTACATTTGAGGAAACGCCATCAATTGCCGAAAAAACCAATAATTTCAAGATTCAACAGACCTCTAAAGTTAGAAGAGAAAGCTTTTCTATTACTGGAGCCATTTCTACGTAACTTATGGTCCCTTTTCAACTTTGACACGTCTACTAGTGATAATCAACAGGTTCCGAATGTCATAGGGTTCAAAATAAACTCAATATAGAAAGAAATTTGCACAAAAAGGTAATTATTAGAGTAGTCAGTACACTTAACTAAGCACACATGAAAACTGAGAAAAGAAATACAATCCCACCCTGTGACCCAATTTCGTCGTGTTAAAAAGTGTACAGACTGGGTAGACTAATGATCAACGGTCAAAAGTTACTAAGTTTTGCTCTAGTTGACCCAGAGGAGGTAAAAACGATTCCACTTTTTTAAAACACAATTTTTCTCAAAAATCCTAAATTTTTTTGCAAAGTTTCAAAATTGACGGAATTTTGACGCTAAGTGCAGTTGAAAAAAATGGTACAATCGATGGAACACCATAAACGGCCGAAAAAACCAAAATATCCGAGATCCAGCATAGCACTATTTTAAGAAGAGTTTCGAAAGAAGACTTTTTTAAATGATGAAGAAAGCATTTTTACTGGAGCCTTTTCTACATCAATTATGGTCCTTTTTTAACTTAGACACCTCTATTAGTGATAACTAAAAGGTTCCGAAAGCCATACGGCCAAAATAAACTCAACTTAGAGTTCAATTTGCAAAAAAATAGGCTAAATATTAGAGGAGTACACCTAGATAAGCAAACTTGAAAACAAAGAAAAAAATATAATACCACTTTGTGAGAAAATTTCGTCGTGTTCATAAGAGTACAGACTGGGTAGACTAAGGATCAGCGGTCAAAGGTTACTAAATTTTGCTCAAGGTGACTCAGAGAAGGTAAAAATGTTGCCACTTTTTCAAAAAAACAGTTTTTCTTCAAAAATCCTGTCATTTTTTGCAAAATATCAAAATTGACGGAATTTTGAAGCTCATTGCATTTCAAACAGAGGATACATTCGAGGGAACACCATAAATGGCCGAAAAAACCAAAATATCCTAGATTCAACAGACGTCCTAATATAGAAGAGTTTCTAGAGAGATTTTTTTAAAACAGAGAAAGCTGTTTTTACTGGAGCCTTTTCTACATCAATTATGGTCCTTTATCAAGTTAGACACGTCTACTAGTGATAACTAACAGGTTCCTGATTTCTTAGGGCCGAAATAAACTCAACTTAGAGATAAACTTGCAAAAAAGAGGCAAATTATTAGAGGAGACAGTACACCTAGATAAGCAAACATGAAAACAAGGAAAAAAGATATAATACCGTTTTGTGACCCAATTTTGTCGCGTTAATAAGTGTACAGATTGTTTAGACTAATGATCAACGGTCAAAGGCTACTAAATTTTGCTGTAGGTGACCCGGAGGAGGAAAAAAAGATTCCACTTTCTCAAAAAAAAACGATTTTTCTTCAAATATCCTTTTTTCAAAATTTTGACGCTAATTGCAGATGGAATAGCTGGTAAATTCGAGGGAACACCATAAATGGCCGAAAAAACCAAAATATCCAAGATTCAGCACACCTCTAAAATTAGAAGAGTTTGGAGAAAAGACTTTTTTAAAACATAGAGAAAGCCTTTTTACTGGAATATTTTCTACATAAATTATGGTCCTTTTTCAACTTAGACACCTCTACTAGTGATAAATAACAGGTTCTGAATGTCATAGGGCCGACACAATCTCAACTTAGAAAAAAATTTGCAAAAAAGAGGCTAAATATTACATGAGTCAGTACATCTAACTAAGCAAACATGAAAAAAAGGAAAAAAAATATAATACCACTTTGGGACCCAATTTCGTCGTAATCATAAGTGTCCAGACTGGGTAGACTAATGATCAACAGTCAAAGGTTACTAAATTTCGCTCTAGGTGACCCAGAGAAGGTAAAAATGAATCCACTTTTTCAAAAAACAATTTTCCTGTGAAAATCTTAACAATTTTTGCAACATATCAAAAATGACGGAATTTTGACGTTAATTGCAGGTGAAACAAAGTATACATTCGAGGGGACACCATATATGGCCGAAAAAACCATAATATCCAACATTCATCAGACCTCTAAATTTAGAAGAGTTTCGAGAGAAGACTTCCTTGAAACAAAGAGAAAACTTTTACTGGAGCCTTTTCTACATCAATTATGGTCCTTTATCAAGTTAGACACGTCTACTAGTGATAACTAACAGGTTCCGGATTTCTTAGGGCCGAAATAAACTCAACTTAGAGATAAATTTGCAAAAAAGAGGCAAATTATTAGGGGACATAGTACACCTAGATAAGCAAACATGAAAACAAGGAAAAAAGATATAATACCACTTTGTGAGAAAATTTCGTCGTGTTCATAAGAGTACAGACTGGGTAGACTAAGGATCAGCGGTCAAAGGTTACTAAATTTTGCTCAAGGTGACTCAGAGAAGGTAAAAATGTTTCCACTTTTTCAAAAAAACAGTCTTTCTTCAAAAATCCTGTCATTTTTTGCAAAATATCAAAATTGACGGAATTTTGAAGCTCATTGCATTTCAAACAGAGGATACATTCGAGGGAACACCATAAATGGCCGAAAAAACCAAAATATCCTAGATTCAACAGACGTCCTAATATAGAAGAGTTTCTAGAGAGATTTTTTTAAAACAGAGAAAGCTGTTTTTACTGGAGCCTTTTCTACATCAATTATGGTCCTTTATCAAGTTAGACACGTCTACTAGTGATAACTAACAGGTTCCGGATTTCTTAGGGCCGAAATAAACTCAACTTAGAGATAAACTTGCAAAAAAGAGGCAAATTATTAGAGGAGACAGTACACCTAGATAAGCAAACATGAAAACAAGGAAAAAAGATATAATACCGTGTTGTGACCCAATTTTGTCGCGTTAATAAGTGTACAGATTGGGTAGACTAATGATCAACGGTCAAAGGCTACTAAATTTTGCTGTAGGTGACCCGGAGGAGGTAAAAAAGATTCCACTTTCTCAAAAAAAAAACGATTTTTCTTCAAATATCCTTTTTTCAAAATTTTGACGCTAATTGCAGATGGAATAGCTGGTAAATTCGAGGGAACACCATAAATGGCCGAAAAAACCAAAATATCCAAGATTCAGCACACCTCTAAATTTAGAAGAGTTTGGAGAAAAGACTTTTTTAAAACATAGAGAAAGCCTTTTTACTGGAATATCTTCTACATAAATTATGGTCCTTTTTCAACTTAGACACCTCTACTAGTGATAAATAACAGGTTCTGAATGTCATAGGGCCGACACAATCTCAACTTAGAAAAAAATTTGCAAAAAAGAGGCTAAATATTACATGAGTCAGTACATCTAACTAAGCAAACATGAAAAAAAAAGAAAATATAATACCACTTTGGGAACCAATTTCGTCGTGTTCATAAGTGTACAGACTGGGTAGACTAATGATCAACAGTCAAAGGTTACTCAATTTCGCTCTATGTGACCCGGAGAAGGTAAAAATGAATCCACTTTTTCAAAAAACAATTTTCCTTGGAAAATCTTAACAATTTTTGCATCATATCAAAATTGACGGAATTTTGACGTTAATTGCAGGTGAAACAGAGTATACATTCGAGGGGACACCATATATGGCCGATAAAACCATAATATCCAACATTCATCAGACCTCTAAATTTAGAAGAGTTTCGAGAGAAGACTTTCTTAAAACAAAGAGAAAACTTTTACTGGAGCCTTTTCTACATCAATTTTGGTCCTTTTTCAACTTAGACACGTTTACTATTGACAACTATCAGGTTCCGAATGTCATAGGGCCGGCCAAAATAAACTCAGCTTAGAGATCAATTTGCAGAAAGGGGCTAAATATTAGAGGAGTCAGTACACCTAACTAAGCAAATCATGAAAAAAATAAACATTATACCAAGTTGTGACCCAATTTCATAGTGTTTATAAGTGTACAGACAGGGTAGACCCATTATCAACGGTCGAAGGGTACTAACTTGTGCTCTCGATCACCCAGAGGAGATGAAAAAGATTCCACTTTTTCAAAAAAAAATTAATTTTTCTTCGAAAATCCCAAACTATTTTGCAAAATACCAAATTTGACGGAAAATTGACGCTAATTTCAGTTGGAAAAGATGGTACGTTCGAGGGAACACCATAAATGGCCGTAAAATCAAAAATATTTTAGATTCAACACACCTCTATATTTAGAAGAGTCTCGAGAGGAAACTTTTTTTAAAACATAGAGAAAGCCTTTTTAACGGAGCCAAAATTTATGATCTTTATGCAACTTAGACACATCTACTAGTGATAACTAACTGCTTCCGAATGTCATAGAGCCGAAATAAACTCAACTTAGAGATCAATTTGCAAAGAAAAGGCTAAATATTAGAGGACTCAATACACCTAACTAAGCAAACATGAAAAAAATAAAAATAATAACACTTTGTGACTCAATTTACGTTAATAAGTGTACAGACCGGGTGGGACTATGGAGCAACTGTCAAAGGTTAATAAATTTTGCTCTAGTTGACCCAGAGAAGGTAGAAATAGTTTCATTTTTTCAAAAACAATTTTTCTTCAAAAATCCCAATATTTTTTGAAAAATATCAAACTTGACGGAACTTTTACGCTAATTGAAGTTGAAATAGAGGGTACATTCGAGGAAACACCATAATTGACCGAAAAAACCAAATATCCAAGATTCAACAGACCTCTAAATTTAGAAGAGTTTCGAGAGAAGACTTTTCAAAACATAGAGAAATCATTTCTTACTGGAGCCTTTTCTACATCAATTATGGTCCTTTTTCAACATAGACACGTCTTCTAGTGAGAACTAACAGGCTCCGAATTTCATAGGGCCAACAAAAATTCAACTTAGAGAGAAATTTGCAAAAAAGAGGCTATTTATCAGAGGAGTCAGTACACCTAAATAAGCAAACATGGAAACAAATATATAGATTAATACCAGTTTTTGACCCATTTTTGTAGTTTTGATAAGTGTACAGACTGGGTAGAGTAATAATCAACGGTCAAAGGTTACTAAATTTTGCTCTAGGTTACCCGGAGGAGGTAAAAAGGAATCCACTTTTTCAAAAAACAATTTTCCTTCGAAAATCCTGATCTTTCTTGCAAAATGTCAAAATTGACGGAATTTTGACGCTAATTGCATTTGGAATATATGGTACATTCGAGGAAACACCATAATTGGCCGAAAAAGCAAAAATATCTTAGTTTTAACACACCTCTATAATTAGAAGAGTTTCGAGAGAAGACTTTTTTCAAAACTTAGAAAAAAACACCTTTTTAACGGAGCCAAAAAATATGATTTTTTTTCAACTTAGACACGTCTACTAGTGATAACTAACTGGTTCCGATTGTCATAGAGCCGAAATAAACTCAACTTAGAGACCAATTTGCCAAAAATTCTAAATATTAGAGGAGTCAAAACACCTAACTAAGCAAACATGATAAAAATAAAAAAAATAACACTTTGTGACCCAATTTCGTCGTGTTAATAAGTGTATCGACCGGTTGGACTAATGAGCAACGGTCAAAGGTTACTAAGTTTTGCTCTAGATGACCCAGAGGAGATAAAAAAGATTCCACTGTTTTAAAAAACGATTTTTCTTCGAAAATCCTATTTTTTTGCAAAATATCAAAATTGACGGAATATTGACGCTTATTGCAGTTGGAATAGATGGTACATTCGAGGGAACACCATTAATGGCCAAAAAAACAAAACTATCTAAGATTCAACACACCTCTATATTTAGAAGAGTTTTGAGAGAACACTTTTTTAAAACATAGAGAAAGCCTTTTTAATGGAGCCAAAAACTATTGTCTTTTTTCAACTTAGACACGTCTAATAGTGATAACTAACTGGTTCCGAATGTCATAGAGCCGACATAAACTCAACTTAGAGATCAATTTGCAAAAAAGGCTAAATATTAGAGGAGTCAATACACCTAACTAAGCAAACATGAAAAAAAAAAAACACTTTGTGACCCATTTCGTCGTGTTAATAAGTGTACCGACTGGTTGGACTAATGATCAACGGTCAAAGGTTACTAAGTTTTGCTCTATATGACACATGGGAGATAAAAAAGATTCCATTTTTTAAAAAACGATTTTTCTTCGAAAATCCTATTTTTTTTTGCAAAATATCAAAATTGACGGAATATTGACGCTTATTGCAGTTGGAATAGATGGTACATTCGAGGGAACACCATTAATGGCCAAAAAAACAAAACTATCTAAGATTCAACACACCTCTATATTTAGAAGAGTTTTGAGAGAACACTTTTTTAAAACATAGAGAAAGCCTTTTTAATGGAGCCAAAAACTATTGTCTTTTTTCAACTTAGACACGTCTAATAGTGATAACTAACTGGTTCCGAATGTCATAGAGCCGACATAAACTCAACTTAGAGATCAATTTGCAAAAAAGGCTAAATATTAGAGGAGTCAATACACCTAACTAAGCAAACATGAAAAAAAACACTTTGTGACCCATTTCGTCGTGTTAATAAGTGTACCGACTGGTTGGACTAATGATCAACGGTCAAAGGTTACTAAGTTTTGCTCTATATGACACATGGGAGATAAAAAAGATTCCATTTTTTAAAAAACGATTTTTCTTCGAAAATCCTATTTTTTTTTGCAAAATATCAAAATTGACGGAATATTTACGCTAATTGCAGTTGGAATAGATGGTACATTCGAGGGAACACCATTAATGGCCAAAAAAAACAAAACTATCTAAGATTCAAAACACCTCTATATTTAGAAGAGTTTTGAGAGAAGACATTTTTAAAACATAGTGAAAGCCTTTTTAACGGAGCCAAAAATTATTTTTTCAACTTAGACACGTCTAATAGTGATAACTAACTGGTTCCGAATGTCATAGAGCCGAAATAAACTCAACTTAGCGACCAATTTGCAAAAAAAAGCTAAATATTAGAGGAGCCAATACACTTAACTAAGCAAACATGAAAACAACAAAAAAAATTAACACTTTGTGACACAATTTCGTCGTGTTAATAAGTGTGCAGACCAGTTGGACTAATGATCAACGGTCAAAGGTTACTAAAATTTGCTCTAGGTGACCCAGAGAAGGTGAAAATGGTATCACAAATTTTTCCACTTTTTCAAAAAACAGTTTTTCTTCAAAAATCCTAACATTTTTAGCAAAATATCAAAATTGACAAAATTTTTACGCTAATTGAAGTAGAAATAGAGGGTAAATTCGTGGGAACACAATAATTGTCCGAAAAAAACCAATTGTCCAACAATCAACAGACCTCTAAAATTAGAAGAGTATCGAGAGAAGACTTTTCAAAACATAGAGAAAGCATTTTTTTCTGGAGCCATTTCTACATCAATTGTGGTCTTTTTTCAACTTAGGCACCTCTACTAGTGATAACCAACAGTTTCCGAATGTCATAGGGCCGACATAAACTCAACTTACAGAGAAAATTGCAAAAAAGAGGCTAAATATCAGAGGAGTCAGTACACCTAACTAAACAAACTTGAAAAAAAGAAAAAAATATAATATCACTTTGTGACCCAATTTCGTCGTGTTCATAAGAGTACAGACTGGGTAGACTAATGATGAACGGTCAAAGGTTACTAAATTTTGCTCAAGGTGACCCAGAGAAGGTAAAAATGTTTCCATTTTTTCAAAAAAACAATTTTTTTTTCAAAAATCCTAACAATTTTTGCAAAATATCAAAATTGACGGAATTTTCACGCTAATTGAAGTAGAAATAGAGGGTACATTCGTGGGAACACAATAATTGTCCGAAAAAAACCAATTGTCCAATAATAAATAGACCTCTAAAATTAGAAGAGTATCGAGAGAAGACTTTTCAATACATAGAGAAAGCATTCTTTTCTGGAGCCTTTTCTACATCAATTGTGGTGTTTTTTCAACTTAGGCACCTCTACTAGTGATAACCAACAGGTTCCGAATGTCGTAGGGCCGAAATAAACTCAACTTAGAGATAAAATTGCAAAAAAGAGGCTAAATATCAGAGGAGTCGGTACACCTAACTAAACAAACATGAAAACAAAGAAAAAAGCAAAATACCACTATGTGACACAATTTCGTCGTGTTCATAAGTGTAGAGACTGGGTAGACTAATGATCAACGGTCAAAGGTTAATAAACTTTGCTCTAGGTGACCCAGAGAAGGTAAAAATGTTTCCACTTTTTCAAAAAACAACTTTTCTTCGAAAATCCTAAACTTTTTTGCAAAATATAAAAATTGCAGGAATTTTGATGCTAATTGCAATTGAAATAAATGGTACATTCGAGGGAACACCATAAAGGGCCGAAAAAAATTATATAAGATTCAAAACACCTCTATATTTAGTAGAGTTTCGAGAGAAGACTTTTTTAAAACATAGAGAAAGCCCTTTTAACGGAGCCTTTTCTACAAAAATTATGGTCTTTTTTTCAACTTAGACACGTCTACTAGTAATAACTAACGTTCTCCGAATGTCATATAAGACGTGTTCTGAGCATACCTTTTTATAGGCTACTTCTGTAACTGTCTTATGGTTGTATCAAGAATATAGTATACTCTTAAGGCTTACCTGACTAACTAAAGTTCTAGATCTCTAGTCTGTTACTCTTCTATCTGAGCTTCAGTAGACAGTGCACGGGCCCCAATGCTAAATTCTAACGTATATCTCAATATTAAACAAGAGCGGAATAGAGAGAGAGAGAAATATACTTTATTATTATATCAGGTCTTTGACTAGTACCGACTAACGGGTGAAGTGAAAAGTGATAAAGAGAAAACAGATAAACATTTAAGGAATGGTATTTTCCCTTTTTCAACCAATCAGGGTTGAGTATTTCAGTCTTTATTTTATTTAAATAAATAAAGTCTTCAAGTCCTTTGTTGGAAGTCAACATTGACTCCATCTTTCCGGGGTTTTGTGTTTTTTGAAAGTCTTCTGAATACTACGATAAGTCAATTTCTCATTATTCTCTCTGAAGGATTTTCTTTTCTTTTTGAATGTGTTGATTTGTAACTTGTTCGTCAGTAGGTCGATTCCCAGACACAGGTTGCCCAAAGAGCAAGGAGAGAACATCAACAACCACACAAGTATCAATTCCATTACCACGTCCAGTGGATGAAGATCCATTCGGGTAGGCCCAGTGTTGATGTTGGAGGCGCTCCGAATGTCTGGCGACTTACCTGATTTACCTGATTTGTTTATGTTACCTGTTTAATGTTTAACAATTTTTCTCAATTTTAGCCTATCATGTTAGGCAGTGTAATTGTTCTGTTATACATAGTATCCCTTCCGCTTGGAAAGAAAAAAGAAAAATAAAACCTTTGTCCTAAATGTTATATGGAATTCGGTGGAAAAGTCGAGAGTAGTTTGATGATTTGTCAACGAAAAGCTTGTTGACAACAACGAGAAATGTTAGTGACATGTGATCTTTTTGGCCATGTTAAATTTTGTTATTGAATATGAACATGTGTTAGTACCTTGATGTCTCCCAAAATCAGGAGTTATTCTGATGCGATCAATTCTTACGAATTGTTTTGTCATACTTCTACAGGTTTGGGATTTATTAGTTGTTACGGTTATTGTTTACTGTTATTGTTCGCGTTTTTCGTATCTGTAAATTTAGTAAAGGTTACATATCTCACCTATAGTTTGTAATGGGTATGTGCAAAAAATGTCCAATTGCCTTATTCCCGTTAACGGGTAATTCATCATTTGATAAACTTAGTAAAATTATCTGTCTGCGCGCTTATTATTTAAATGTTCGCCTTAAACGACATATTGATATTCAGCATACCAAATAATTCCCTCGGGATAAAATGACTGATTAGGAAAGGTTAGTTGTTACTAACTGATGTATTGTTGTTAGTTGTTACTGAAAAATTGTACATGTGACTATTTGCATGCCATATTTTCGTTTTGTTATTGTTGTTATTTACATGTGAAATAATGTTATATGTTCTGCAATAGTTGTGTAATAGTTATTGCTATAAATTAATAAACTGTGTTATTAATTTTGAAATTTTCCAATTGTGAATATACATATTGTTTTCTGTTGTTGTATGTTTCCAATAGTGTTATATAATATTATTAGTTTATGTTATAAAATTGATTTCATACATGTGGTTAGTTTGAATAGTAAATATTCAGCAAGTGTTAATTTTAATGCTATTGCTGACATTGGTGTAATTGTCATGTCATGACTCAAGCCATTGAAGAACTATGTACACGTTGTGTTGAAATTATTATACATGTCTCTTACATAATACATATAACCTATAGTGTGTTATTATACACTGTGTTGTGCATAATAAGCTTGTTACGCTTGTTTATATCCGTTCCTATTGTTCATACACAAGATTATGAGGTACTTTTTGGTATTTTCTTTATTTACAAAAGTGCATTTATCTAACTATGGAGAATCTTTGCGTATATACATGTATACTCTATCAGCTAAGATTAGGATAGGTAAAATTAGAAAAATAAAAAATTTTGTTCTATCTAAAGTTTATTACACATCACGTGTGATAGCAATTATTATAACTATTTATAGTTAAAAGAGATATAAATTGGGGTATAAATTTAAAGAATAGTTATTTGTAGAAATAGTTCATACCAATAAGTACAAATTGTTACTGCAAAAGGGAAAAACCTTATTTGCAGAGAGGAGTTCATAGTTGGATGAGAATGCAAAAATGTTACGAAATCAAGTGCGCTAAAATTCCGATATTGTTACTTGTTCCTGAAATGGTGTTGTTACAATTTGTCCGTTTGTTTGGGATGATTTGTTCTGTCCCTATAATGTTTGTATTCTTTAAGAAATTGATCGTCTTTCGACAGAAAGTTTGCGAGGACGTTAGTGTTTTCATCAATTGGTACTTCAGTTATTGACGCTTTGACAGTTTTCCGTATCTCTTTTTCTATATCAGTAGTTTTTCGTTCGTTATTAAATTGTATTAAATTAATAAAAGCTCGATTCGTTACGCTGCCTTTTAAATGGTAAGTGTGATATTCTTCACACGGTTCAAGCGCTTCGATTGGTACTATCAGTGGTCTTTCCGGTGCTTCTTGGGTTGAAAATGTAATAATTTTTAATGGGGTCAAAATTACGTAATGTCCCGATAGTATGGTCCCATTTTAGTCTGTATCCATAGTTTAGGAAATACGGTGATGTTAACTGGTCGTTAATATGGATGTAACTCTTAGTGGTGTTAATGTTTTTATCGCGTAAGAACGTATAACATGTCAAGTTGTGTATCAATTTTGTTTCGTGTACCCGATGGTTGTTGTTCTGAACATCCTTCGGTGTTGGATGTAAGAAGTTAAAGCTTAATTGAAGAATTTGATGTTCGAATACACTGTAAGCCGAAAGGTCTTGGAGGCCTTTGCCACTAGGTAATCAAAAGTACAACAAACTGTTGGTACTTTAAACTCGTAATCGTAATCATACATGAAACATTCTGTTAGACTATAAAATTGTTTTAAGATGGGGTAGGTGGTCTGATGTAGCTTGTCTCGCCCCATGTTCTTAGTGCTGCGTTTTACAGTGTTAGTATTCTCGGATGGTAGAGGCGGGAAGTACTCAGAGACGCGATCTTTTAAGTTATGTAGTGGTGTTATAAGAACGTTATAATCTCCAGAATCGAACGGCATTTCAGACCAGTTACGGTAAGATAATAAAGGATTATAATTACTACTGTGTGGATTGTTGATGGTTCTTGGGTCTTTTTCTTGAAACTAGATTGTTTCCATTACAGTTGTTGTGGGGGGTTGTTCATTTGTAGACTGGTGGAAAAACAATTTCCTGTTGTTACTTTGAGGTGTAACTGCCTAAGGAAACCGGAGGTTGTTCGGTCTAATGTTTTGTGGATTAGTTGCAAACAAGCGTTGTTGAACACTGTGTTGTATTCTATTGTTATCGGTTGTGTAATCATCAGGTGGAGGTGGTCGTACTGGTGGTGGATAGTTTGGTAACGTTGGAGATACCTATGTTTCACTTTGTGTTTTGTTATTCGGCCTATTGTTCTGGTAGCTATGCGTACTAGTGCTTGTACCTTGTTCATTTGTTCTGTTACGAAACGAATCTAGATTTCGTCGGGTATCCGACTGTCTCTTTTTACCAACTTGTTCCGATATTATGTTTGCTATCTGCTGTGGTGTACGTTGGTTCGTCTGTGTCTGTTGTTCTGATGCTACATTTTCCACTTCGATCCTCATGGTTGTTACTTTGTCCTGTGGGTTATGAAAATGGTCATCCTTTTGTGTACTGCAGTCGGATGCGTTGTCACGAATTGTCCCTGGGCTTGATCGTCCAGAGCCGGGGCTGAGCTCTCCTTCTTCCATGTCATATCTTAGTGGTGAGTCTTTCTTGTAAGGTGATTCTGTTTCGTAGTCCATTCTGGAGGCCATTTGCTAAAATTGTTACTGTGTTTAATACATATTCTTCGATTAATAAATATTTTATGCAGAATAATTTGTTAATGATATGGAAAAGTTGGTATAGAAAATTTGCTACTGATATGGAAAATTTGTATTATACCTTCGTTACATTTTACACATGGAACGTTGTTCATTTTGATTATTACGACATTTGTTATTTTTATTTTGTTGTTTTTTGTTTTCTTTATGACTACTACCAAGAGAGTGTTGTTATACCAAAAGAGTATTGTTATATCGGTGTGAATGGGTGTTACCATAACGTCGTTCGACGGTTAGTGTGTTTTTACATAATGTTACGCAAACATACATGTATATTTTCTTTATTGCTATTTACGAAATAAATGAAATCTACATATATTGGTGACAAGTAGAAATGAGGTGTTATAAAATAGAGGGGTGTATGAAGAATGAATATGCAATGAATATGTGATGAAAGAGAGTGATGAAATAGATTGGTGTTTATGAAACAGAAGTTTTAAGGAATGTGAAAGGAAGGATTATGAAAGGAGGAATAGGAAAGATTGATAATGACATTGAAAGGAGATGTATTAGAGGAAAGAGGGGTATTAAAGACATGGATAACTGTGTGATGTTAGTCGTTTTTTTACTACGAGGTTGTTGTTAAACCTCGTATGTATCTGCCGAATGATTTTTAATATATGTTACTTCATTCGTATGTGGTTGATCGTCGTTTTTCAATATGTCTAAACTATGGCTGCGGTTACGCATATTGTTGGCCGTTGTTTTTAATTGATCGAAATCTACTGGTGGTGGATTCTGTATATCCATTAGTTTTACTGTTGGTATCAGATGTTGTTTACTTGTAGTTGTATTGTATGGTTTTGGTCTTTCATAGGGTGTTGGCTGGTTCATAGTTAGTGGTGTTTCATATGAGTGTGCCTGAAATGATGTAGACTGTTGTTGTATGTTAGGCGCACTAGGGAGGGGTGCGTTATGAGCTAGAGGTGTATTAGGGAATGATACGTTATTTCCCAAGCATTGATATGCAGGAGGTGGAGTAATAAGTTGTGATGGTAATGTTTGTAGTTTGTTTTCTGATGTAGTTTCCAATGGTTCTACTCTTAACGGTTCTTGTTTATATTTTCTTTCTGGTAATGGTGGTTTTTTTTTCTTTGGAGGTGAATTTGTTGTTCTTAAATGTAATCCTTTCTCCGTTCTGCGAATTGTTGTGTTATAATGTTTGTAATTTGTGTCTACATAAATTTCTGCAGCTTTATCATTATCATTATAATCTATTGTATGTGTTATATATGTGGAATGTCGGCGAAACGTGTGCTTTTTCTGGCTTGTGATTTCCGTAATGTGTATAGTTCTCATTGCTGTCGTGGCTATCTTCTTCTTCTTGTATTTGAGCTAATAGTTGTGTTAGTGTTTGAGAAAAGATTCCAAATATTCCTGGAAGGAGTATTTTTGTTATACTAGCTTGTTTACCAATTGCTTTATGTATCTCAAAAGCGTAGTAACATTTTATAATTAGGTTTGTTATAAATAGTATCATACTTATCATTGCGTAGATTATTGCCATTTTGTCTAAGACGTACCATGACCAACCAAAGATTGTTAAGATTTGTTCTTTAAGCCATGCTCCGTCAAAGATTTCCTTCCAATTAACACTGGGTTGGTGTATTTGGAAGTTATATCCATTTATGTTGAGGTCTCTTAACCATTTTAGTGATTGTTCGTAGTTTCTGTAAGTTTGTAATAGTCCTAGTTGTTCTAGTTCTAATAATTTTTGTGCGTTTGCTGATGTTGCTTCTTGTAATGGTTTTTCGCGATCTCGCATGTATTCGTGTAATAAATCTCGTTTTCGTTCTTTAATTAGTTGTTCCTTACTGTATATACCGCTTTCTATTAGACTTTCTTTACTAAACATGTTATCAAGTACTATTTCTTCAGGTGATATAGTGTTCAGTACTGTTTCTACTTTAACAGGGTATGGTGTTACTCTATATCGTGCTGTTCCTTCAGTGTCTATTGAGATTAATTGGTCGAAGTTGATGTGTGAACATGGCACTTTCTTTGCCCATAAGTATGTTTGTCTTGTCATTTGATGTACATATTGTACTCTGTTTTTGTACAGTATTGGTATTTTATCGTAAAATTCGCGAGTTTGTGGTACATATAAGGGTGATGATTTTTCCGCGCATTTGTACATTTTCATTACATTTACACCTTTTTGTTTGACAAAGATTGATCTATCTCCAGTGAGGATGTACCCTAAGAGTGGTGTGTTCTTTTGTACTTGTGTCAATGTTAGTTGTCGAATGTTTCTAGTTTGTTCACAGATTTGTGAGTAAAATTCTATTGCTTGGAGACTTATTCTTGAGTATCTGTCACTCTTGTAGAGGTCCATTTTCATGATTAAGTGTGTGTTCTCGTTTACGAAACCATAGTAGTATTGTTTGTTATTCTCATCTTCATATCGTGTTTGTCCCGATATTATTTTTTTAGGTTTAATTTTTTTAAATTTTTCATCGTCAAATTTATCTTTCTTTCTTGTTACTTTTTGTCCTGTATGCATATCGAATCCGTATTCGTAGATTATGTAAAAATTGTCGCATTCTGTTTTGTGTATTGGTTGTAATGATCCGCACTCACGTTCTACGAGTGGGTATACTTCGAATCTTGTAGCGATAGTGTCTGTTTTATTGAATTTTGCTTTTTGTGTGATATCAGGTTGTTGGACTGTTGTCCATTCCGCGTTTGTTTCTATCCAGTATTTATCTTGGTATTTTACCATAAATGCGTCAAATCTAATTACTTCAAATAATTGACAATGTGTTTGTGGTTCCCAAACTATTGTTGCTTTTGTGAACGTAGACATTGTCCTGTTCGGATGTCGCATGTTAATTTTGTTCACATATATGACATTTCTTCAGTGTCTAAGTTTAGTATTAATGATACTTCTCGTATTTCTAATGTCCAGTCTAGTATGTCTATTCTGTTTTGTTTTCTTGGTCCCTTCATGCAGTTTGATTGCACATTTTAATTGCATTAGGTATCCACATTGGGTTTGTATAATCATAGACTATTCTTCCATATGGTGGTACCAGAGGAGTATCAAGGTCGAATTTTATTCTGCCTTGCATGTCTTCTATCTTTTTCTGAAGTGGTGGGTTAGCTATGTAATTGATTGAAATGTTATATCGTGTTGGTTTGTATCTTGTGTTTCTGAGGAGGTTAATTCTAGCGAGTTCGTTACGAACTTCATCTACATCTAATATTTTTGTTCTTTGTGCATCTGAGAGGTAGTAACTAGGTCTGTAAGCTCGGATATAATAAGTGTGTTGTGAACACCATTCTACGCGTTCTTTGATTGTTCCTGCAACAGCGTATGCTTTTATTTCTACTGCTTGTGCTTTTGATAATAGTTGTACTTCAGTCTTTGTCATATATAAATCGAGTGGTTTGAATTTGCATTTGCTGATTTTGTTCAATTCGTAATACTTAACATTAGTAATTTCTTCTGCATCACAATCGTAGTGCTCTATGAAGATGTCTTGTGGTCCTGTTGCGGAGCCATTAATATTCTGTCCTGTTAGTTCTACAAAGTCTATTTTTTTGTCTTTTTTGTCTTTTATTATTCATGCCAAATTTCTCTAGTATACTATCTGTTAGTTTTTCTCTGTAGAAATCCCAATTTAGTGCCCATTTATCGATGGCTATTTCCCACATTGCTTCGTAATCTGAACTGTTTTTAAAGTCTTCGAGTTCTTCTATGTTTATGTTATAATTGAAATATTGTTGATTAGTTTTGAATTTAGTATTATTGTTAAATGCATGGTGTTGTAGGTTATTGTATTTTTCTTGGTCATTGTTGTGTAATTTACTTGATTTGTAAAATGCTTGATTTGTAGTTCCATTTTTTCATTTATACGGTCCTTAATGCGTTGTCTAGCATCATTTTTTATTCTTTGTTCTAATTGTATTTTTGTTTCTATTTTCATATAAATGTATATTATTATTAATAACAATAAGAAAATTATAGCTTTTAGTTGAATCGACATATGTATAAAGACCAGTGTGTGGGTTATAGAATGTTGCAAATCCTAATGTTTGTTTTGTATATCTGTCAAATTTGTATATGAAATCAATGCAGATAAAAGGTGCTGGGATTGTGGTTGCTACTATAGATGGTGTAGTTGCTTGAAACGGGTGATTAAAGACAGTGTCGTATTTAATTGTTGTGTTAAATTTAAGTTCGAGAGATGGTGTTGCTAAAACGTTAAGTGCTGCGTTACGTTGTCGGTGTGTAAGATTTAATGTGTTTGTTAGTCTACTCCTTGACGAATTAGTAAGTGTATCACCGAGATTAGTGTGTAGGTGGGCTCCAAGTTTTATGATCTAGTGCGAAAAGATATGTATGTTCATTAGTCCTACTTTTAGTAGGTGGATTAGGGTTAAGTATTGGTGTTGATCGTGTTCTACCGGGATGACTTGATGGTAATCTTATTTCGGGTATAAAGGATGATGGGGATAAAGCTGTGTTTCTTGGTGGTTGTAAGGAGTTTGTTAGTTTAACTTCTGGTACGCTTACAGAAGTATTCGATGATGACGTTTGGTTTGTTCTTTGTGGTGTTGTGCTACTACTTGCGGATTGTGGTGATGTTGCTGACCGAAGAGAACTATTGGGTGAGTGTAATGGTTGTGCTCGGAAATGTTCTTGAACAAAATTGAAATGTTGTCTTTGTTGGAATGTAGGTGGTAGAAAGGGGTTTGCTCTCAACTCAGATGGTGTGGGTGTTGAAATTTTACTATTACCTGAGTGGTCACTTGGTGAGCTTAAACTAAAGTTATGTAATGTTGGTGTTCCTGTTCTACTTGGTGGTTCTGAACTTCCTACTTCTATAGGTCTGATTATGTTAGATTCTATATCTGTTGAACCATATGAAACGAGTGTTGAATCTCGTGTTGGGAATGATACCGAGGATCTACGTCGTGCTCTTAAGAGTTCTCTTCTTTCCGGGCGGTCTCGCCGTACAGTATATGTATTTTCGTTTCCGGGATTATCAACAATTTCTGGTGAATTTTGTATATTTGTTAAGTCTGTAACTTCGTTATGATGTGGTCGTTCTTGATGATTATTGTTACTTTGATTATTGTTTGGCGACGCTCTTTTTGCAGGTTATATTTTCAGCTCCTGAGCCAGGTCCGTGTGGTGGAACTTGGATGAATGGTGGTGCGAGGATTGTGAGTGGTGTTATTTCTTGTTCTGGTGGTTGTGTTTTGTGCTCCTAGATTTGATATCCAAATTTCGTTATTTTCAAGTCTGAGATGTAATTGGTAAATTAAAATGTTACCGTATAATGGAGAATTTTCTAGAAATCCTCTTTGTAGATAGAATTTTTGGGAGTGTAGTGTGTAATATATTGATTCTTCTTTATCTCGTATAGGATCAATTTTTATGGATTTAAAAAATATTCTATTAACATTAAACACATGCGTAAGAAAAAATAAATTATTAGTGCAATTTTAATAAATTTAAAAATTTCAAGTTCTATAATATCTATATTAGATTTGCATATATGAAATATATCAGCATGTACTCCGTGAATTGGTTTTATTATTGTACTGGTGGACTAGCGTAGATGACTCTACGGTTTCTAATAACTTCGTATATTGTTACTATAGCTCGATACGTAGAAACAACTACTAAACACGGTACGAGAAAGATAGTTAAGAAGAATTTTATTATAGATAATATTAAATATGTTGCTATTAATGCGCTGGGAAAATCAATTGTTGAAACTATTCGTGCGGTATTTTCTGTTCTATTTGTTTATGTATTGTAGTTGTGTTCGTTTGTATGTGAGTGTTGATGATGAGAGTTTAATAATTGTTATGGTAGAAATTTTATTCAGGTGTAATTTAGATATAATGCTTCACGGAAGAGTGACAGTTATTTACTAGCATAACTGACACTTAACGGTGCCGCACTATCAATATACTGATTTTAAAATTGTCTGTATTTTATTTTATTGATATACAACGATAACGATGATAGGTATCATTACAGCACTTAGTTTTTCAACTTGTCGTCTGACAGCTTTATAGCGTCTTTTTTGCAAACTATTAGAAAAACTGTGTGTAATTTGTTTATATTAACACACTTATCAAGGTTGATTTGTTGTTTCAGTTTTTCGAATTCTGTGATTGTTTCGGTACACGGTGCCGTGTTCTTTAGTATTTCAAAATTTTTTTCTCCCCAGAAAAGTTTTACTTCTTGTCCAGTTTCTGTCTCTCCTTCTATTATAAGAAGAAAATTTTTTGGTGATATTTTACAATATGTTAGTATAATACTTTCGCTATCGAAATGTATGCGACAGCCAGAAGGATATTCAAGTTCAATATAATCGTCTATTTGAACTACTATCTTTATGAACAGTTGATTTGTTTTCAATGATTGCATAAACTCTGAGACTGATAACATAGGTGGTTGTTCATCACAATGGTTACTATAATGGTGAAGTAGTCGTTCAGAAATGAAATTGAAATAATTCAGGTTACCTGGTATTGCTGGATCGCTTTGTAAAGAAATTTTGTTGGTAAAACAGATTATATAATATGAAATATTTTGTTAGTTTTAGTTTCTCAATTAGATATTCAAAGATTTCCCAAATTGATTTGTTTTGATTGAGAGAAATTGAAAATTGAGATTCAGGTTGAGAATTGGGATTCAGATTGTTTTTAGGCTTTTGATTTAAAATGAAATGGGAATTACGATATGTTTGAGGTCATGAGAGAAGGTCAGAAGTAGAACGAAGTTGTTAGAGTTTTGAATTTTTTCAGATTGAATATTTCAATTGTTGTGTTTTGTTTATCAGCTCAGCTGAACTTTTCAAATTTTTCAAATTTAGCTGAGGTTGTGATTTGTACGAGACAAAATCAGAGTTGTGATTTTTCGCTCAACTGTTTCTGTT
The DNA here is from genome assembly GCF_964194025.1 of Convolutriloba macropyga. Classification (NCBI taxonomy): domain Eukaryota; kingdom Metazoa; phylum Xenacoelomorpha; order Acoela; family Convolutidae; genus Convolutriloba; species Convolutriloba macropyga. Next base: position 4,158,289 of record NC_134481.1, read on the forward strand.
CTCTATGATATTGTTGGCATTTACATATCTTCCGTTTTTCTTTCTTGGTTCTTGAAGTTGCCAATTTTACTAATTTTCTGTGTCTAATTAGACTTTTGGATTCTTAGCTTTCGAATTATAAGATTCCCTCTGAAGTTTCATCGACTTTGTTGTTATGATTGTTTTTCTATTGTAATTGGTATGTTGGTATGTAATTGGTACGTTTGATGGTAGTATGACGTACGTTTGTCATGGTATGTTAGAGATAGTAATTAGTTACTTGTTGGTGCCTGTGTTACTTGTTAACATTTAGTTTCAAGTAGGTTTTTAATCAATGGTGTAATTGATGTAGATGGTTGATGTGGATGGTGGCGCCATTGTAATTACCGAATCCTTTAGTGTTTATCGTTAATGAGTTACCAAGTTGTTGATTGGTGCAAATGGTGCAAATGTCAAATGGATGATTGGTTGCAAACAGCAACTGTTAATTGGTTGTTTAGTATTGACGTCATGTCGAACGTGTTGTGTGTGTGATTGAAGGGATATGCCATTGAAGTGGTGTGCAAATGAAGTGTTTACTTCAACTGCAAAATGATCTATGGAGATCTATCATGGTAATCACCATTTCGTTCATTGCGTTTAATATGTTAATTGGTTTGACATTTTCCATTCGTTACTAATTGCGTCTGCAAGGGAACTGTAAGTCCCTGTAATTTGTTCTAAACTCTTTTCATCTGCTAATGAAGGTATCAATTTATTCCTTTCTTCTTTGTTCTTTTTTAATGAGGTCCTTGTTACCTTTGGTAATCGTTGTGCGTTTACTAATGAAGGTAGTAAAAGGTAGTTGTGAGGTACTAATGAGGCTTTTTTTTGACGACCGTTTTTCTAATGACGTCCGTTTTGTTAACGTCCGCTTTGTTTGTATGACGTAGATGAGTTATGACCTACTGTTATTCAGTTAAATGTCACTGTGAAATGTCTATTTAGCCGAAGGTCGTTTGACCGATTTGTGGGCCAAGGGTCGTTTGACCGAAGGTCGATGATTAATCTAAGGGTCAATGATTAATCGATCTAGATATTTTATAATATCAATATGAACTGAGTTTTATGTGTTTTAGATAGTGGATTTATGTGTCAGTCGTGATATGTGTTCTTACAGAGTTATGTGTGAAGACTTGTTACATTTACATATGGCTGTTATACAATTTGCGTGGTTAGCAGTTATATTACAGTTCTTTCTTTGTTATAACTATTCGCTTTTATTCGCTGTTATAACTATTCGCTGTTATAGCACTTGTATTATGATACTTGTTTATAATTATAAGTTACTTGTTTTAATAGAGGACGTTAGTTAAAGTAGGAAATTATCCCATGAAATAGTTGTTTTTTCCTTGTCTTTAAAGTAGGAAGTTATTCCATTTCATTACCGTTGTAGATTATATATTGCATTTGTTATTTTTAGCTTTCGTACTGTTACTGCCGTTTTTGCTGTTATTAATAAGTGTCGCTTTGTTATTTTTACCCTTTATCGTCTGTTACGTATTTGTTACTTTTATAACGAAGCTTTTCATTTTATATCATTATTATTCTTCGTCCTTAATGTTAACATCCACAAAATGTCTATTCCATTCCGTGAATCCTCAAACGTGTTACAGAGGATGTTGTTTCTTTGTTATTTGTTGTTTGTTTCATTGATATTTGAGTATTTGTTTATTGTTTAATATCGACAATCTCTTAATGTCCATTCCAGTTCCAAGCCTGTGAACATCATAATACCGTTTTTGTTTTGTTTATTTTGTTTTGTGATTATATTGTATTTTGATCTTATTGTTTACATGAGACCCTTTTTCCATTCATTAGTGGTGGTTTCAAGGGCTACTATCAATACCTATTTGTATTAGTCTATCCTGTTTGGATATTTTATTTGTGATTTTGATTGTTTGTAATTTGATTCTTGGTTATTTGTTTTATCAGTGGGGTTGAGTGCTGGCAGTAATGTTTACAGTGTCTGACTGTGGCAGTGGATGGTAGTAGATGGGTAGTAGATGGGTAAAAGGGGAAGATGGTGAAAGAAGATGGTGAAGGAGGAGGGTGTTGTCCAAAAGTGTTTGTTGAAATTGATGTTAGTTCAACATTTCTTGTGTTGAAGGAGTTATATTTCTTTATTTTCATATTTTTGTTACAGCTTATTTCACTAGAAGGTGTTAATATGTAGGTAAGGTAAATCGTATTCATTTTGAATTGGTGTATATGAAAACAGTATTAATTATGGGATTAGTCTATAAACTGTATGTCACTTACAAAGGTAGCGGTTAGGTAGTTCTTATTAACACTTTTTAGTTTTTATGTTCCTTTATCGATGTGCTTTTATTTTCATGTATATTCTAATACTCATGTTTTCACTTGTTAATATATATATATATATATATATATATATATATATATATCTTGTATTTTGTGTTTTTAATGTTTCGATGGTATGCAAACAAGGTTCGGGTTAGGAGGGTGTGCTATTTCTTTGCAGTAGAAATACTGATTATTTTCAAAGTAGTAGAAATCCTGAATATTTTCAAAGCAGTAGAATAGTGAATACTGGATATAAGCATGAAGAGAATACTAAATAATACTAAATACTCAGTAATACCAAAGAAAATGGAGTTGCATTCTCTATTACTGAATAAAAGAGAAGAATGAATAATATGAAGTGGTGGAGGTATAATTGTTTAAGGGTCTAGAGGGGGATCATATTAAAGTACTAAAAGTAGTATAGGACTTAAGTAGTATTATGATTATAACGGTAAAGTACTGTACTCAATGTGTATAGTGTACAATACATTACATGTATCCATAAGATATATTATATGAGTTTTGTTCTGTTTTAGGTGTTTTAATTATTTTTACTATTATGAATATTATTATTATTATTATTATTATTATTATTATTATTATTATTATTATTATTATTATTATTATTATTATTATTATTATTACTATTATTATTCTTGTTATTATTATGATTATTATTATTATTATTATTATTATTATTATTATTATTATTATTATTATTATTATTATTATTACTATTATTATTATTATTATTATTATTATTAATATTATCTTGGTTGTTGTTATAATTATTATTTCAATAATGTTATTTTCTTCTTGTGAAGATTATATTGATGTGTATGTTCTTTATCTGATTGTTTTATGCTTGGTTTAGTTTTTGTTGTTACATTTGGTTGTTTTAATGTTGGAATTTCATTTGTGAGTAAGTAATTTTGTAATTCTAATTTGATATGACTTTCTTTTGGATAATATGGTACAATGTGATTTCTGTGTATTGTTATCTGTTCTTTATTGTTATCCTTTATTATGTATGTTGTTTCCGTAGGTTTATCTATAATGAGATATGGTCCTGTTTTCAGTGGTAACAGTTTTTTGGATACTCCGTCAACTTGTTGTTGGTTTGTTACTAATACAAAAGTATTCTTCTCCAGTGGTTTTGCTGTTCTGAATCTGAGATTCATTTCATCTGTTAGTTTTTTTCTGTTCTGTAGAATTTTTGTTATTGTTTGATATGTGTCGTTATAATGTTTTTCTTTATCAAGGAACCATTTGGCAATTGTTCTTTTTGGTATTTTGCAATTTTTGGCTGGCTAAATTGTTTTTCCAGATGAGTGTGTGCCGGTTGTGTGTTACTTGTACTTTTGCTGTTGGATTACAATTTCCCATTTCGTCTGTAGTTGACCCAAGTTTTATCTTTGTTGGTTTTCTCGGTTATTGGTTGAAAACGACTTCATATGGTGACATGCCTAGTCGTGTTTGGTATTAAGTACTGTATGCATATGGAAAGAATTTTGCTTTTCGTGACCAATTATGATACTTTTCGTCTAGTAGTGTTCTAATGAATTGTCCAATTATTATGTTTGTTCCTTCTATTAGACCGTTCGTCCAGGGTGCATATGTTGTGCTTGGTTTAAATTTGATTTCAAAATAATTACATAAATGTGCTAGCTCTGTGTTGATGTACTCCAATCCGTTATCTGATCTACTTACTTCTGGTAGTCCGAAATTCATAAATAATGTTCAAATAGTGCTGTAAATTTGTAATGTGCATTATTTTTGGTGCACACATTATCGCGAAGTAATGTGAGAATGCGTCAACTATGACAAAGATGTAGTTATTTCCTTCAGATGTTGGGTGGATAGGTCCTTTTGTGCCAATCATTTTCATTTCGGTGAAATATGTTTTTGTTGGTACAAGATGTTCTTGTTTACTTTTTGTTTTTGTATTCGCAAACACTTTGTTTGTTTGGCATTGTATGCAATCGGCGATCAATATTTTGATCCAAGTTGTAAGATTTGGAAAATAGTATTTGTCCATTATATTTCGTTTTGTTTTTTCGAGGCCTGTGTGACCTACTAAGTCGATGCAATGGTTGTTTTAAAAGGTGCATATTAATAGTGTTAGTGGTAAAAAGATTCTTTGTATTGATTTTTGTGAAAGTTGATTAAAATTTTGATGATTCCAGAGTTATCATCTATTATAATGGATTTGAATTTTCAAAAGTGCGCAAATAATCCTTTGTTTCCACGTATCTCCATTGTTACTGAGTGTGGTTTGTTGTTGTGTGTTTTTCACATCTTCACTTTGTGAAGTACAGGATCTAAGATTTGGGTTTCTTTGTTAAATTTTTCGATTATTGTTGTTTTTTCGTCCTAGAAAATGTCTGATATTTTTGCATTTTCGTAAATTGTTTTTTGTTGTGTTTTTATGTTATTTATCAGTCTGAGGTAGTCATCATCATGATGTGTTGCGTACGGTCCTTTTTGATTTTTCCTCAAAAATGAGATCATCCTTTTCTACAATCGGTGATGGCCAATTTTTTACTTTGGGTTTGTACTTTGGGATCAAATTGGTTTTGTTTCTGTGTTATACTTCTCGTATGAGATTGGATGATATTCATTTTTATCGATATTTATTTCGAAATAATTGTTGTGTATGTTAGCCAGTACTGGGTAATCTGTTTTTTCTGTATTTTCGTCATTGATGTTGTTACATATGCTGTATTTGCCTTCTTGGTTCTTCGTAAATGGTGTTTTTGCGCAAAAGAATTTTTTGTTTTCTGGTATTTCTACTATATCTACTATTACTACTTATATCGCGTGTTTTTGTAAAATTTTCTTCGTCTTTCGTTCTGCTTTGAAGATCAGGGAAGGCTAGGTTTTTTCCCTCTGTCCAAATTATGTGTAAGTTAGGAAATTTCATCAGTATTAGTTGGAATCTATAAGCTCTATGATTTGGTTTGCTCTTTTGAGTGAAGAGATAAATGATTGATTTATGATCTGTGAATAATACTATTGGGTGGTTTGAACCTGTTAGTATAAATTCATACTCTGTTAGAGCGAAAATTATCGCTGAACATTCTCTGATTAATGTTGATAATCGCATTTCTATGGGTGTAAAAAAACTCGAATTTGCTGATATTACTTTCATTTTTATTTCAGTTGGATTGTGTTGTAATAATGCTGCTCCGATGCCTGTGTTTGATGCATCTGTGATAATATAGGATGGTTTAGTTTTATCTGGCATTGTTAGTTCTAATTTGTGTGTTATTGTTCTTTTCATTTGTTCAAAAATTTGTTGATGTTCTTTCGTCCATTTGAAATCATTTTCTTTGTGTAAGAGGTTATATAATGGTTATAGTATTGGTGTATTGGTTGCATACCATAGACGTATTTCGCAAGGAAATTTTTTGTTCCAAGTTATCTTTGTAATGCTTTCTTGCTTGTTGCTGGTTCTAGTTTTTGGTAACCATCAATTCGTGAAAACAATGATTTCACTTTTTGTCCTCAATGATATGTCCTAGAAATTTGACTTTTTCAACATAAGGTATGTTTTATTAGGTGCTTCTTTGAGGTTTTCTTTCAATAACATTTTTTGACATTCTATTAATGTTTCATACATTTGTTGGTTAGAATTTTTTTGGATGAAGAAGTCGTCGACATATGTGATTACCGTTCCTTTCCTAATTAAGGGATAGAGGAAGTGTGTTAATATGGATGCAAAAGCTGCTGGTCCAATGGATATTCCGTAAAATAGTAGTTTGAAACAGTATTGTTCGTTTCCAATTGTGAAATTAGTGTATCTCATCGATTGTTTGTCTAAGGGTATTCGGTTATATGCACTGTTGAGATCAGCTTTTTTAAATATTGTTCCGTTTATCCGTGTTAGAGCTACATCAACTGGTTCAATGGGCCAGTTGCATTTAGATTCATCAATCATGCTATTCAAATATTGAGCGTCTAATACTATTTTTAATGATTCTCCTTATCGCAGAATAATTACTGGGTTTGTGAATGTGTTTCCTGTAGATAACTGTTCTTTATTAACAGGTGAAATTATGTCGTATTTTTTCAATACATCTAGTAATTTTTCGATTCGTTCTCTGAGGTGTATTGGTACTTTGCTTATTCTTTGTTTTTGAAAATTGCATCTTTTTTCATAGGTAGATTCAATTTTACTTTTGTTTTTCCAACATCGAATTTTGTTGTTGCGTAGACTTGTTTACATTCTAGTGTGGTTGTTACTATTTTTTCGAATTCTTCTTGTTATAAATGTGAATGTTGGAAATTAAACATTTGAATGAATTCCTTTTCTGATTCTGTGTATTGGTTAATATTAAATTTGCATTTAAAATTAGATTTTCTTTCAAATGTTGCTACTTGTTCAATTGTTTCATTTCCTTGTATATATAGTATTTCGTTGATATCGTTTTCTTTTTCATATGTTAAATGATATAATGCTGAAAATAAGTCTATCGACTTTGTTTGGTACATTTCTTCTTTAGGTTGTTTAAATGTAATGTTTTGAGACATAAAACCAATTAGACCTACATTAATTGTCATTTTATGTTGGTTTTTATTGATTAGGAATATGTCTATGAAGTGTTCTTTTTCTATTGACAGGTCTTTTATGTCAGTAAATGATAAATTTTGATACTTGTTTATCGGTTCAAAATAGTAAATTGATTTGAAAATTGTTTTTCCACATGATTTTTCCATCTGTTTGAATATTGGTATTGGAAAGGTTATGCATTTATGTTGGTTTCGTTCAAAATATATTGGCTCTCTGTTAAAAATTGGGTGTAATCGAGAGTAATAAGGGTATCCTTTTGTACTGTTCATGAAGAAAGTAACGTCGTTATCTATAATTGTGTTAGTATTTATTGTTAGTTTTTTCGTATTTAATTTTATTGTCTCTATGTATTCTTTGAAGAATGGAGCTCCAAGTATATTATGATTGCATTGTGTTACATAAAAATGTATATTGAAGTTATGTTGGGGTTTATTTCTGTTGTTCGATATCCCGTCAGGTGTTAGATTTAATGTTACTGTTCCGAATGTTTATATGGTTGTATGATTTGATGCTGTTAGCGTTTTGTTAGCTTGTTCGAGACGTATATATGGGTTGTTGTATTTTATTTCGTTCCAAGTATCTTCGTTCAAGAGATATAATGTTGCTCCAGAGTCTAATAGAAAATCAATTTCTAGTATTCGTTTCTGCTTCGTAAAGTCTTGTTCAATTTTGTTACACTGGTACATTGGTAGTATCCAGGTTGGGTTACTTTATAGTGTATTTATTACTGTATTGCACGTGTCTTCGTTCGCATTGTAAAATTTATCTAATATTTCTTGGTCTTCATTTGATGATTCGGATGTGTATTCGTAATCGTCAATTCCAGGCGGGTCGTCGTTTTGTCTTTCTGTTTTTAGGTTATTTAATCTGTTTTTATTGTTATTGTATTTATTTCCGTCCGTTCTTCGATCTTTTGAATGATATCTATCATTTTGTTATCTTTGCGTTGAATTTCTTCTGTCATCTCTATTATTATTATTTTTAGAATAATGTCTATTGTTACTTCTTGATCGTTGTCTGTATCTGTCTCTTTTGTTTGAGTCTTTACTGTAATGTCTTTGTCTATTATTATTGTTATTATAATTATTATTATTTCTGTTGTACGGTGTATGCTGTCTTGAGTGACTGCGGTTTGTGTATCTTGAGCTTGATCTGCTATTGTTGTATCTACTATGATTATTATTTCTGTTGTAACTATTAGTTCTACTTCTATTATAATTGTTTCTAGTATAACTTCCGCTTCTATTGTTATAATTATTATTCGAGTTGCGAAGTCCATGATAGTTTCGAATGTCTCTGTTATATGAGGTGTTGTTGGAATCATTTCTTGATTGTGATCTGTATGGTGTTCTGCTTCGTGAATTGTGGTATACTGGTGATGTTGATGGTAATTGTCGTCCGTTGATGTTATTCGAATCAATTCTTCTGTTTGGTAGATTTTGATTATTTCTCATATGGCTGTAAAATGATCGTTCTTTTGGTCGTGCTATGCTTTCTCTTCGGGGTCTTTTAAAGCATGTTCCTTTTGTGTGACCGTGTGAACTGCAATAACTGCAAAATAGTGCAATCTTTGGTCTTCCTTTAAAGTTTTTTTCTCGTATGTTTTATTAATTCCGTTTAGAACGTTACAGATTGTTCCTTCAATTTGTTCTAAATCATTTTGGTTAAGATCATTTTTATTGTTACAAGCTATGTTCATTTGTTTGAGATCTTCATTAATATTAGTTGTGGTTTGATTAACTTCATATAGTCTTTTGTGATTGTTTGTTATTGTTCTTGTTAAATCCATTTGATCTATTTTGTCAACTAATGCTTTGAATGGCATTTCTGGTTCTCTTGGCGTTTGTTTATGATTTGCATGTTTCTTCAAGGCTGCTGTTTTAATTCGTTGTCCAAACATCTAATGAATGTTTGATTCATTACGCTATTTCTATAATCTTATGTATATATTGAATATGCTGTTTTTACGTGTTTCTCAGTGCGATTGATCGTAATGATTCATTTATGTGTTTTTGTAGTTGTTGTAACACTATTTTTGCTTGTTGATTTGATTTCTCTGAATCGAAAATGTCTGAGAATTCTTTACAGAATGTTTCCCAATCCAATTTGGTTTCACTTGGAAGAGTCGAATACCACTGTTGAGCTGGTCCTTGTAGTGTATGTAATATTAAAGCTGCTCTTTTTACTTTCCATTGATGATGTCCTGGTTTGTTTACTGGTTCTATGCCGCTACTAAATATCATTGCTGCGACTATACTGTTTAGATATTCTTCGACAGTATATGCCGGATCTGTACCGTCAAATGGTCGTATTGTTGTTGGTACTGAACCACTACTAACGTTTTGTTCTATTTGTGGCTCTTCATGTATACTCATTAATGTTAATTGTTTATAGAATGGTAAAGGAGGTTATGTTACTGTTGTTTCTTTTTCTTCTGTTGCGATTGAGTTTGATCTTCGTGTACGATTTTCTTGTCGTCTGTTGTTTTGAATATTATTGTTTTTTATGTTATTATTATCTGAGTTTCTGTCATTGTGTGAATTTCCGTTTTCTGATCTTAGATTGTTCTGTCTAATAATGTTTTCTAATGTTCTTTCAAGTTTGTCGAATACCACTTCAAGTGCTTCCTCTTGTCTTTTCTTTCTATGTTCTCGTTGATTTGTCTAAATTTGTTTTCTATATTATCTATAAGTTTGTTCGTATGATTTGTTACTTTTTCTGTTATTTCGTCTTTGAGATCGTTATAGTTGTATAATTGTTGTTCCCAGAATAGTTCTTGTTGTTCACGGTTATCATTCGATGAACTAATATATGTGTTATTTTTATTATAATTATATTGTGTTGGATTCTGATATTTTCGTCTAACTTTTTGATTTAATGATGGTGGTAACAAGTTTCCGATTCTTAGATTTCCGTATTCTGAATCAGATATATCTATTTCGTCTGCTATTTTCTGTTGATTTCCAAATAAATTTGATGTTAACTGTTTATCTGGTTTTATTGTTGATTTTTGTTTCGAATAAAAATTTGTATTCGTTTGAACATCTTTTGGTGTTGAAGTTGATGTTAGGCTTCTTGACAAACTAAATGATGAAGAACCTGCTTGTTCATGATCTTCAAATTTTACATAATTTACTAATCCTTCTATGTAGTTTATGCTATCTCAACATACTTTTAGTTTACTTTCAAAGTGCTGTGAATAGTACTCACTGTTCCAGATGTTTTTGAGGTCGTTACACAAGTTTTCGATTTCTTCTTGAAATGTTTCTCCAAACTGTAGTCGTTTGTCATTAATGTGTTCAAATTTATCTAACCAGAATAGGAATGTTAAACCTGACACAATTTTTATTACATCTGATGTTGCTGTTTTTAATTATGGTTTTAGTTCAATGATTTTTGTTAACCAATTGTTATAATTTAGTATGTCATATCTTAGTTTGTCGTTTACTGATTGCATTGGTTTCGTTTGGTCATTTAAGTATACAATTGTATTTCGTAGTATTTCATATGTTTTAGATGGTATTGCTGTTACTTTTGTTCTATCTTGAGAATCTTCGTGTCGTTTCAAGGATGTTTTGAACATGTTAGATAGTGTTGTTCCATTTTGGAAATTATAAAATATTTTTCTGTTTCATTTTTCATCTGTTAAAGTGAATGTATAATGTTTATTGAGTTGGTCTCTATCCAGTAGTTTTACTGGTAGGAAATGTGCCAAGTGATTTCTATGAATATTAATTTGTTGTATATGTTTTGTTTCTTTGAAGATGTTATTCTTCAAATTTATTATTATACTGTAAATGATTTCGCGGTTCTCTTGCGGGCAATCACTAGCAATTGTAAATGGTGTTAAAAAATGATTTGTGGTTGATTGTTGTTGATGGTTAACATCCATTTTTATTATTTTTATTGTTCACAAAATAATCTGGTTAATTATATTCCGTTATGGAGATTTGAAACTTGTTATTTTGTTTGGTTTAGTTCGGCACTGGTCGCACCATATAAGACGTGTTCTGAGCTTACCTGTTTATAGGCTACTTCAGGAACTGTCTTATGGTTGTCTCAAGAACATGGTACACCCTTGAGGCTTACCTGACTGACTAAAGTTCTAGATCTCTAGTCTGTTACTCTTCTATCTGAGCTTCAGTAGACAGTGCACGGGCCCCAATGCTAAAGTCTAACGTATATCTCAATATTAAACAAGAGCGGAGTAGGGAGAGAGAGAGAAGTATTTTTTATTATTTTATCAGGTCTGTGACTAGTACCGACTAACGGGTAAAGTGAAAAGGGATAAAGGGAAAACAGATAAACATTTAAGGAAAGGTACTTTCCCTTTTTCAACCAATCAGGGTTGAGTATTTCAGTATTTATTTTATTTAAATAAATAAAGTCTTCAAGTCCTTTGTTGGAAGTCAACATTGACTCCACATAGAGCCAAAATAAACTTAACATAGAGATCCTTTTGCAAAAAAGAGGCCGAATGTTAGAGGAGTCAATACACCTAACTAAGCAAACATGAAAAAAATAAAAATAATACCAATTTGTGACCCAATTTTGTCATGTTAATAAGTGTACAGACCGGGTGGACTAATGATCAACGGTCAAAGGCTACTAAATTTTACTCTAAGTGAACCAGAGGATTTAAAAATGATTCAACATTTTCAAAAAAAAACAATTTTTTTTCAAAAACTCTAAACTTTTCTGCAAAAATATCGAAATTGACGGGCTTTTGACGCAAATTGCAGTTTAAATAGATGGTACAAAAGAGGGAACACCATAATTGGGCAAAACAACCAAGTATCCAAGATTCAACAGACCTCTAAATTTAGAAGACTTGGATGGACTAATGATCAACGGTCAAAGGTTACTAATTTTTGCTCTCGGTGACCCAAAAAAAATACAATACCACCCTGTGACCCAATTTTGTCGTGTCAAAAAGTGTACAGACGGGGTAGACTATTGATCAACGGTCAAAGGTTACTAAATTTTGCTCTAGGTGACCCAGAGGAGGTAAAAATGGTTCCACATTTTCAAAAAACAATTTTTCTTCAAAATTCTGAACCATTTTGCAAAGTATCAAAACTGACAGGAATTTTTACGCTAATTGAAATTGGAATAGAGGGTACATTCGAGGGAACACCATTATTTGCCGAAAAAACCAAATACCCAAGATTCAACAGACCTCTAAATTTAGAAGAGTTTCGAGAGAAGACTTTTTAATACATAGAGCAAGTCTTTTTTCCATCAATTATGGTCCTTTTAGACACGTCTGCTAGAGATAACTAACAGGTTCCAAATGTCATAGGGCCGATATAAACTCAAATTAGAGACAAATTTGCAAAAAAGACGCTAAATATTAGAGGAGTCAGTACACCTAACTAAGCAATCATTGCAGAAAAATATAAAACCACTTTTTGTCCCAATTTTGTCGTGTTAATAAATGTACAGACTGGGTCGACTAATGATCAACGATCAAAGCTTACTAAATTTTGCTCTAGGTGACCCAGAGAAGATAAAAAATGTTTCCATTTTTTCAAAAACATTTTTTCAAAAATCCTAGCATTTTTTTGCAAAATATCAAAACTGACACAATTTTTACGCAAATTGAAGTTGAAATTGAGCGTCGACATTCGAGGAACCACAGTAATTGGCAGAAAAACCAAAATATTCAAGATTAACAGTCCTCTAAAATTAGAAGAGTTCCGAGGGAAGATGTTTTAAAACATAGAAAAAACCATTTTACTGGAGCCTTTTCAACATCAACTATGGTCCTTTTTCAACTTAGACAGGTCTACTAGTGATAACTAACAAGTTCCGAATGTCATAGGGCCGAAATGAACTCAACTTAGAGATAAATTTGCAAAAAAGGGGCTAAATATTAGAGGAGTCAGTACACATAATAGAGCAAACATGAAAACAAAGAAAAAAGATAATACCGCTTTGTGACCCTTAATAAGTGTACAGAATGGGTAGACTATTGATCAACATAAAGGATACAAAATTTTGCTCTAGGTGAACCATAGGATGTAAAAAAGATTCCACATTTCTAAAAAACAATTTTTCTTCAAAAATCCTAAACTTTTCTGCAAAATAACAAAATTGACGGATTTTTGACGCTAATTGCAGTTGAAATAGAGGGGTACAATCGAGGGAACACCATATATGGCCGAAAAAACATAAATATTCAACATTCAACACACCTCTAAATTTAGAAGAGTTTCGAAAGAAGACTTTTTAAAACATAGAGCAAGCATTTTTTACTGGAGCGTTTTTTACATCAATTATGGTCTTTTTTCTACTTAGACACGTCTACTAATGATAAATTAACACGTTCCGAATGTCATAAGGCCGCATTAAACTCAAATTAGAGAGAAATTTGCAAAAAAGAGGCTAATTATTAGAGGAGTCAGTACACCTAACTAAGCAAACATGAAAATAAAGAGAAAAAATGTAATAGCACTTTGTGACCCAATTTCGTCGTGTTAATAATTGTACAGGCTGGGTAGACTACTGATCAACGGTCAAAGGTTACTAAATTTTGATCTAGGTGAACCAGAGTATTTAAAAATGATTCCACATTTTTAAAAAAACAATTTTTCTTCAAAAATCCTAAACTATTTTGCAAAACATCAAAATTGAACAAATTTTTACGCTAATTGCAGTTGAAATAGATGGTACAATCGAGGGAACACCATAAATGGCCGAAAAAACATATATATTCAAGATTCAACACACCTCTAAATTTAGAAGAGTTTCGTGAGAAGACTTTTTAAAACATAGAGCAAGCATTTTCTACTTAAGCCTTTTCTACAAGAATTATGGTCTTATTTTCAACTTATACACGTCTACTATTGATAACTACCAGGTTCTGAATGTCATAGGGCCGAATTAAACTCAATTTAGAGAGAAAATTGCAAAGAAGAGGCTAATTATTAGAGGAGTCAGTACAACTAACTAAGCAAACATGAAAACAAAGAGAAAAAATGTAATACCACTTTGTGACCCAATTTCGTCGTGTTAAAAAGCGTACAGACTGGGTAGACTAATGATAAAAAGTCAAAGGTTACTGAACTTTGCTCTAGGTGAACTTGAGGATGTAAAAAAGATTCCACATTTTTAAAAAACAATTTTTCTTCAAAAATCCTAAACTATTTTGCAAAATATCAAAATTGACCAAATTTTTACGCTAATTGAAATTGAAATAGAGGGTACATTCGAGGGAACACCATAATTGGCCGAAAAAAAACAAACATCCAAGATTCAACAGACCTCTAAATTTAGAAGAGTTTCGAGAGAAGACTTTTTAAAACATAGAGCAAGCATTTTTTACTGGAGCGTTTTCTATATCAATTATGGTCTTTTTTCAACTCTGACACGTCTACTATGGATAAACTAACACGTTCCGAATGTCATAAGGCCGCAATAAACTCAAATTAGAGAGAAATTTGCAAAAAAGAGGCTAATTATTAGAGGAGTCAGTATAACTAACAAAGCAAACATGAAAACAAAGAGAAATAATGTAATACCACTTTGCGACCCAATTTCGTCGTGTTAATAATTGTACAGACTGGGTAGACTAATGATCAACACTCAAAGTTTACTAATTTTTGCTCTAGGTGAACTAGAGGATGTAAAAAAGTTTCCACATTTTTGAAAAACAATTTTTCTTCAAAAATCCTAAACTATTTTGCAAAACTTCAAAATTGACCAAATTTTTACGCTAATTGCAGTTGAAATAGATGGTAAAATCGAGGGAACACCATAAATGGCCGAAAAAAACATATATATTCAAGATTCAACACACCTTTAAATTTAAAAGAGTTTCCAGAGAAGACTTTTTAAAACATAGAGCAAGCATTTTTTACTTGAGACATTTCTACAAGAATTATGGTCTTCTTTTCAAGTTAGACACGTCTACTATTGATAACTACCAGGTTCTGAATGTCATAGGGCCGAAATAAACTCAATTTATAGAGAAATTTGCAAAAAAGAGGCTTATTATTAGAGGAGTCACTATACCTATCCAAGCAAATATGAAAACAAAGAAAAGAATATAATAACTCTTTGTGACCCAATTTCGTCGTGTTAAAAAGTGTACAGACTGGGTAGACTAATGATCAAAAGTCAAAGGTTACTAAATTTTGCTCTAGGTGAACTAGAGGATGTAAGAAAGATTCCACATTTTTAAAAAACAATTTTTCTTCAAAAATCCTTAACTATTTTGCAAAATATCAAAATTGACCAAATTTTTACGCTAATTAAAGTTGAAATAGAGGGTACATTCGAGGGAACACCATAATTGGCGGAAAAACCAAATATCCAAGATTCAACAGACCTCTAAAATTAGAAGTGTTTCGAGAGAAGGCTTTTTAAAATATAGAGAAACCCTTTTTTACTGGAGCCTTTTCTACATCAATTATGGTCCTTTTTCAACTTAGACAAGTCTACTAGTGATAACTAACAGGTTACGAATGTCATAGGGCCGAAATTAACTCAACTTAGAGAGAAAATTGCAAAAAAGAAGGGGCTAATTATTAGAGGAGTCAGTACACCTAACTAAGCAAATATGAAAACAAAGAGAAAAAATATATTACCACTTTGTGACCCAATTTCGTCTTGTTAATAAGTGTACAGACTGGTTAGACTAATGATCAACAGTCAAATGTTACTAAATTTTGCTCTAGGTGAACTAGAGGATGTAAAAAAGATTCCACATTTTAAAAAAAAAACAGTTTATCTTCAAAAATCCTAAACTATTTTGCAAAACATCAAAATTGACCAAATTTTTACGCTAATTGAAGTTGAAATAGAGGGTACATTCCAGGGAACACCATAATTGGCCGAAAAAACCAAATATTCAAGATTCAACAGACCTCTAAAAGTAGAAGAGTTTCGAGAGAAGACTTTTTAAAATATAGAGAAAACTTTTTTTACTGGAGCCTTTTCCACATCAATTATGGTCTTTTTTCAACTTAGACACATCTACTATTGATAACTCTCAGGTTCCGAATGTCATAGGGCCGAAATAAATTCAATTTATAGAGAAATTTACAAAAAAGTGGCTAATTCTTAGAGGATTCAGTACACCTAACTAAGCATATATGTAAACAAAAAAATGTAATACCTCTTTGTGACCCAATTTTGTCGTGTTTATAAGTGTACAGTCTGGGTAGACTAATGATCAACGGTCAAAGGTTACTAAAATTTGCTCTAAGTGAACCAGAGGATTTAAAAATGATTCCACATTTTCAAAAAAAAACAATTTTTCTTCAAAAACTCTAAACTTTTCTGCAAAAATATCGAAATTGACGGGCTTTTGACGCTAATTGCAGTTTAAATAGATGGTACAAAAAAGAGAACACCATAGATGGGCGAAAAAACCAAATATTCAAGATTCAACAGCCCTCTAAAATTAGAAGAATTTCGAGAGAAGACTTTTTAAAATATAGAGAAAACTTTTTTTACTGGAGCCTTTTCTACATTAATTATGGTCCTTTTTCAACTTAGACACGTCTACTAGTGATAACTAACAGGTTCCGAATGTCATAGGGCCGAACTGAACTCAATTTAGAGACAAATTTGCAAAAAATGAGGCTATTTTTTAGAGGAGTCAGTACACATAACTAAGCAAATATGAAAACAAAGAGAAAAAATATATTACCACTTTGTGACCCAATTTCGTCTTGTTAATAAGTGTACAGACTGGTTAGACTAATGATCAACAGTCAAATGTTACTAAATTTTGCTCTAGGTGAACTAGAGGATGTAAAAAACATTCCACATTTAAAAAAAACAGTTTTTCTTCAAAAATCCTACACTAGTTTGCAAAACATCGAAATTGACCAAATTTTTACGCTAATTGAAGTTGAAATAGAGGGTACATTCCAGGGAACACCATTATTGGCCGAAAAAACCAAATATTCAAGATTCAACAGACCTCTAAAAGTAGAATAGTTTCGAGAGAAGACTTTTTAATATATAGAGAAAACTTTTTTTACTGGAGCCTTTTCCACATCAATTATGGTCTTTTTTCAACTTAGACACATCTACTATTGATAACTCTCAGGTTCCGAATGTCATAGGGCCGAAATAAACTCAATTTATAGAGAAATTTACAAAAAAAGAGGCTAATTCTTAGAGGAGTCAGTACACCTAACTAAGCATATATGAAAACAAAAAAAAATGTAATACCTCTTTGTGACCCAATTTTGTCGTGTTTATAAGTGTACAGTCTGGGTAGACTAATGATCAACGGTCAAAGGTTACTAAAATTTGCTCTAAGTGAACCAGAGGATTTAAAAATGATTCCACATTTTCAAAAAAAAAACAATTTTTCTTCAAAAACTCTAAACTCTTCTGCAAAAATATCGAAATTGACGGGCTTTTGACGCTAATTGCAGTTTAAATAGATGGTACAAAAAATAAACAGCATAGATCGGCGAAAAAACCAAATATTCAAGATTCAACAGACCTCTAAAATTAGAAGAGTTTCGAGAGAAGACTTTTTAAAATATAGAGAAAACTTTTTTTACTGGAGCCTTTTCTACATTAATTATGGTCCTTTTTCAACTTAGACACGTCTACTAGTGATAACTAAGAGGTTCCGAATGTCATAGGGCCGAAATGAACTCAATTTAGAGAGAAATTTGCAAAAAATGAGGCTAGTTTTTAGAGGAGTCAGTACAACTAACTAAGCAAACATGAAAACAAAGAAAAAAAATATAATACCACTTTGTGACCCAATTTCATCGTGTTAATAAGTGCACAGTCTGAGTAGACTAATGATCAACGGTCAAAGGTTACTAATTTTTGCTCTAGGTCACCCAGAGAAGATAAAAATGATTCCACTTTTTCAAAAAAAGGATTTTTCTTCAAAAATCCTAAACTTTTCTGCAAAATATCAAAATTGACGGAGTTTGGACGCTAATTGCAGTTGAAATAGATGGTACAATCGAGGGAACACCATAAATGGCCGAAAAAACCAAAATATTCAAGATTCAACACACCTCAAAATTTAGAAGGGTTTCGAAAGGCGACTTCCTTAAAAAATAGAGAAAGCCTTTTACTGGAGCCTTTTCTACAAAAAATATGGTCTTTTTTCAACTTAGACGCGTCTACTAGTGATATCGAACAGGTTCCGAATGTCATAGAGCTGATATAAACTCAACTTAGAGACAAATTTGCAAAAAGAAAGGCTAATTATTAGAGGAGTCAGTACACCTATCTAAGCAAACATAAAAACAAAGAAAAATAATATAATACCTCTTTGTGACCCAATTTCGTCGTGTTAACAAGTGTACAGACTGGGCACACTAACGATCAACGTTCAAAGGTTACTAAAATCTATCTAGGTGACCCATAGAAGGTAAAAAGATTTCACTTTTTCAAAAAAAAATATATTTTTTTCAAATATCCTAAACTTATTTGCAAAATATCAAAATTGAAGTTGAAATTGAGGATACATTCGAGGGAACACCATAATTGGCCGAAAAAAACAAAATATTCAAGATTCAACACACCTCAAAATATAGAAGGGTTTCGAGAGGCGACATCCTTAAAAAATAGAGAAAGCCTTTTACTGGAGCCTTTTCTACAAAAAATATTGTCTTTTTTCAACTTAGACGCGTCTACTAGTGATATCGAACAGGTTCCGAATGTCATAGAGCTGATATAAACCCAACTTAGAGACAAATTTGCAAAAAGAATGGCTAATTATTAGAGGAGTCAGTACACCTATCTAAGCAAACATAAAAACAAAGAAAAAAAATATAATACCTCTTTGTGACCCAATTTCGTCGTGTTAACAAGTGTACAGACTTGGCAGACTAAAGATCAACGTTCAAAGGTTACTAAAATCTATATAGGTGACCCATAGAAGGTAAAAAGATTCCACTTTTTCAAAAAAAGTATTTTTTTTTCAAATATCCTAAACTTAATTGCAAAATATCCAAATTGAAGTTCAAATTGAGGATACATTCGAGGGAACACCATAATTAGACGAAAATACCAAATATCCAAGATTCAACAGACCTCTAAAATTAGAAGAGTTTCGAGAGAAGGCTTTTTAAAATATAGAGAAATCCTTTTTTTACTGGAGCCTTTTTACATCAATTATGGTCCTTTTTCAACTTAGACACGTCTACTAGTGATAACTAACAGGTTACGAATGTCATAGGGCCGAAATTAACTCAACTTAGAGACAAATTTGCAAAAAGAAAGGCTAATTATTAGAGGAGTCAGTACACCTAACTAAGCAAACATGAAAACAATGAAAGAAAAACATAAGACAACTTTGTGACCCAAAATCGTCGTGTTAATAAGTGTACAGTGTGGGCATACTAACGATCAACGTTCAAAGGTTACTAAAATCTATCTAGGTGACCCAGAGAAGGTAAAAAGATTCCACTTTTTCAAAAAAATTTTTTTTTTTCAAATATCCTAAACTTATTTGCAAAATATCAAAATTGAAGTTGAAATTGAGGATACATTCGAGGGAACACCATAATTGGCCGAAAATACCAAATATCCAAGATTCAACAGACCTCTAAAATTAGAAGAGTTTCGAGAGAAGGCTTTTTAAAATATAGAGAAACCCTTTTTTACTGGAGCCTTTTCTACATCAATTATGGTCCTTTTTCAACTTAGACAAGTCTACTAGTGATAACTAACAGGTTACGAATGTCATAGGGCCGAAATTAACTCAACTTAGAGACAAATTTGCAAAAAGAAAGGCTAATTATTAGAGGAGTCAGTACACCTAACTAAGCAAACCTGAAAACAATGAAAAAAAACATAATACAACTTTATGACCCAATTTCGTCGTGTTACTAAGTGTGCAGTCTGGATAGACTAATGATCAGCGGTCAAAGGTTACTAATTATTGCTCCAGGTGACCCAGAGAGATAAAAATGATTCCACTTTTTCAAAAAAAGGATTTTTCTTCAAAATATCAAAATTGACGGAGTTTTGACGCTAATTGCAGTTGAAATAGATGGTACAATCGAGGGAGCACAATAAATGGCCGAAAAACCAAAATATTTAAGATTTAACACACCTCAAAACATAGAAGGGTTTCGAGAGGCGACTTCTTTAAAAAATAGAGAACGCTTTTTACTGGAGCCTTTCTACAAAAAATATGGCCTTTTTTCAAATTAGACGCGTCTACTAGTGATAACGAACAGGCTCCGAATGTCATAGAGCTGAAAAAAACTCAACTTAGAGACAAATTTGCAAAAAGAAAGGCTAATTACTAGAGGAGTCAGTACACCTATCTAAGCAAACATGAAAACAAAGAAAAATAATATAAAACCACCTTGTGACCCAATTTCGTCGTGTTAACAAGTGTACAGACTGGGCACACTAACGACCAACGTTCAAAGGTTACTAAAATCTATCTAGGTGACCCAGAGAAGGTAAAAAGATTCCACTTTTTCAAAAAAAAAGATTTTTCTTCAAAACTCCTAAACTTTTCTGAAAAATATCAAAATTGACGGAGTTTTGACGCTAATTGCAGTTGAAATAGATGGTATAATCAGGGAACATCATAAATGGCCGAAAAAACCAAAATATTCAAGATTCAACACACCTCAAACTTTAGAAGGGTTTCGAGAGGCGACTTCGTTAAAAAATAGGAAAAGTCTTTTACTGGAGCCTTTTCTACATCAATTATGGTCCCTTTTCAACTTAGACACGTGAACTAGTGATAACGAACAGGTTACGAATGTCATAGAGCTGAAATGAACTCAACTTAGAGACAAATTTGCAAAAAGAAAGGCTAATTATTAGAGGAGTCAGTACACCTATCTAAGCAAACATAAAAACAAAGAAAAAAATATAATACCACTTTGTGACCCAATTTCGTCGTGTTAATAAGTGTACAGACTGGGTAGATTAACGATCAACGTTCAAGGGTTACTAAAATCTATCTAGGTGACCCAGAGAAGGTAAAAAGATTCCACTTTTTCAAAAAACTATTTTTTTTTCAAAAATCCTAAACTTATTTGCAAAATATCAAAATTGAAGTTGAAATTGAGGATACATTTGAGGGAACACCATAATTGGCCGAAAATACCAAATATCCAAGATTCGACAGACCTCTAAAATTAGAAGAGTTTCGAGAGAACCCTTCTTAAAATATAGAGAAAGCCTTTTTTACTGGAGCCTTTTCTACATCAATTATGGTGTTTTTTTAACTTAGACACGTCTACTAGTGATAACTAACAGGTTTCGAATGTCATAGGGCCGAAATTAACTCAAATTAGAGACAAATTTGCAAAAAGAAAGGCTAATTATTAGAGGAGTCAGTACACCTAACTAAGAAAACACGAAAACAAAGAAAAAAAAATATAAAACAACTTTGTGACCCAATTTCGTCGTGTTAATAAGTGTACAGTCTGGGTACACTAATGATCAACGGTCAAAGGTTACTAATTATTGCTCTAGGTGACCCAGAGAAGATAAAAATGATTCCACTTTTTCAAAAAAGGATTTTTCTTCAAAAATCCTAAACTTTTCTGCAAAATATCAAAATTGACGGAGTTTTGACGCTAATTGAAGTTGAAATAGATAGTACAATCGAGGGAACACCATAAATGGCCGAAAAAACCAAAATATTCATGATTCAACACACCTCAAAATTTAGAAGGGTTTCGAGAGGCGACTTCTTTAAAAAATAGAGAAAGCCTTTTACTGGAGCCTTTTCTACAAAAATTATGGTCTTTTGTCAACTTAGACGCGTCTACTAGTGATAACGAACAGGTTCCGAATGTCATAAAGCTGAAATAAACTCAACTTAGATACAAATTTGCAAAAAGAAAGGCTATTTATTAGAGGAGTCAGTACACCTATCTAATCAAACATAAAAACAAGGAAAAAAAATTTAATAACACTTTTTGACCCAATTTCCTCGTGTTAATAAGTGTACAGAATGGGTGGACTAACGATCAACGTTCAAAGGTTACTAAATTCTATCTAGGCGACCCAGAGAAGGTAAAAAGATTCCACACTTTACAAAAAAAAATTTTTCAAAAATCCTAAACTTTTTTGCAAAATATCAAAATTGAAGTTGAAATTGAGGGTACATTCGAGGGAACACCATAATTGGCCGAAAAAACCAAATATCCAAGAATCAACAGACCTCTAAAGTTAGAAGAGTTTCGAGAGAAGACTTTTTAAAATACAGAGAAAACCTTTTTTACTGGAGCCTTTTCTACATCAATTATGGTGTTTTTTAAACTTAGACACGTCTACTAGTGATAGCTAACAGGTTTCGAATGTCATAGGGCCAAAATAAACTGAATTTAGAAAGAAATTTGCAAAAACAAGGCTAATTTTTAGAGGAGTCAGTACACCTAACTAAGCAAACATGAAAACATAGAAAAAAAATATAATACAACTTAGTGACCCAAATTCGTCGTGTTAATAAATGTACAGTTTTGGTAGACTAATGATCAACGGTCATAGGTTACTAGTTTTTGCTCTAGGTGACCCAGAGGAGATAAAAATGGTTCCACTTTTTCAAAAAAGGATTTTTCTTCAAAAATCCTAAACTTTTCTGCAAAATATCAAAATTGACGGAGTTTTGACGCTAATTGAAGTTGAAATAGATAGTACAATCGAGGGAACACCATAAATGGCCGAAAAAACCAAAATATTCATGATTCAACACACCTCAAAATTTAGAAGGGTTTCGAGAGGCGACTTCTTTAAAAAATAGAGAAAGCCTTTTACTGGAGCCTTTTCTACAAAAATTATGGTCTTTTGTCAACTTAGACGCGTCTACTAGTGATAACGAACAGGTTCCGAATGTCATAAAGCTGAAATGTCATAAACTCAACTTAGACACAAATTTGCAAAAAGAAAGGCTATTTATTAGAGGAGTCAGTACACCTATCTAATCAAACATAAAAACAAGGAAAAAAAATTTAATAACACTTTTTGACCCAATTTCCTCGTGTTAATAAGTGTACAGAATGGGTGGACTAACGATCAACGTTCAAAGGTTACTAAATTCTATCTAGGCGACCCAGAGAAGGTAAAAAGATTCCACACTTTACAAAAAAAAATTTTTCAAAAATCCTGAACTTTTTTGCAAAATATCAAAATTGAAGTTGAAATTGAGGGTACATTCGAGAGAACACCATAATTGGCCGAAAAAACCAAATATCCAAGAATCAACAGACCTCTAAAGTTAGAAGAGTTTCGAGAGAAGACTTTTTAAAATACAGAGAAAACCTTTTTTACTGGAGCCTTTTCTACATCAATTATGGTGTTTTTTAAACTTAGACACGTCTACTAGTGATAGCTAACAGGTTTCGAATGTCATAGGGCCAAAATAAACTGAATTTAGAAAGAAATTTGCAAAAACAAGGCTAATTTTTAGAGGAGTCAGTACACCTAACTAAGCAAACATGAAAACAAAGAAAAAAAATATAATACAACTTAGTGACCCAATTTCGTCGTGTTAATAAATGTACAGTCTTGGTAGACTAATGATCAACGGTCATAGGTTACTAGTTTTTGCTCTAGGTGACCCAGAGAAGATAAAAATGGTTCCAATTAAAAAAAATTTCTTCTTCAAAAATCCTAACATTTTTTGCAAAATATCAAAATTGACGCAATTTTGCCTCTAATTGCAGTTGAAATAATGAGTGCATTCGAGGGAACACCATAATTGGCCGAAAAAGACCAAAATATCCAAGATTAAATAGACCTCTAAAGTTAGAAGAGTTTCGAGTAAAAAATTTTTTAAAAGATAGAGAAAGGCTTTTTACAGGAGCCTTTTCTACAAAAATTATGGCCTTTATTCAACTTAGATGCGTCTACTAGTAATAACGAACAGGATCCGAATGTCACAGGACCGATGTCATATAAACTTAACTGAGAGATAAACTTGCAAGAAAAGAGGCTAAATATTAGAGGAGCCAGTACACCTAACTAAGCAAACGTGAAAAAAAAAAATTAATACCACTTTGTGACCCAATTTTTTCGCGTATATAAGTGTACAGACTGGGTAGGCCAACGATCAACGATCGAAGCTTACGAAATTTTGCTCTAGGTGACCCAGAGAAGATAAAAATGTTTCCATTTTTTCAAAAAACAATTTTTCAAAAATCTTCACATTTTTTTGCAAAATATCAAAATTGAAGTTGAAATTGAGGGTACATTCGAGGGAACACTATAATTGGCCGAAAAAACCAAATATCAAAGAATCAACAGACCTCTAAAATTAGAAGAGCTTAGAGAGAAGACTTTTTAAAATATAGAGAAAACCTTTTTTTACTGGAGCCTTTTCTACATCAATTATGGTCCTTTTTCAACTTAGACACGTCTACTAGTGATAACTAACAGGTTCCGAATGTCATAGGGCCGAAATAAACTCAACTTAGAGACAAATTTGCTAAAAGAAAGGCTAATTATTAGAGGAGTCAGTACACCTATCTCAGCAAACAAAAAAACAGAGAAAAAAAAATAATACGACTTTTTGACCCAATTTCCTCGTGCTAATAAGTGTACAGATTGGGTAGACTAACGATCAACGTTCAAAGGCTACTAAATTCTATCTAGGCGACCCAGAGAAAGTAAAAAGATTCCACACTTTACAAAAATTTTTTTTTCAAAAATCCTAAACCTTTTTGCAAAATATCAAAAATGAAGTTGAAATTGAGGGTACATTCGAGGGAACACCATAATTGGCCGAAAAAACCAAATATCCAAGAATCAACAGACCTCTACAATTAGAAGAGTTTCGAGAGAAGACTTTTTAAAATATAGAGAAAACCTTTTTTACTGGAGCCTTTTCTACATCAATTATGTTGTTTTTTAACTTAGACACGTCTACTAGTGATAACTAACAGGTTCCGAATGTCATAGGGCCAAAAAAACTCAACTTAGAGACAAATTTGCAAAAAGAAAGGCTTATTATTAGAGGAGTCAGTACACCTATCTCAGCAAACAAAAAAACAAACAAAAAAAATAATACCATTTTTTGACCCAATTTCCTCGTGTTAATAAGTGGACAGACGGGGTAGACTAACGATCAACGTTCAAAGGTTACTAAATTCTATCTAGCTGACCCAGAGAAGGTGAAAAGATTCCACTTTTTACAAAAAATATTTTTTTCAAAAATCCTAAATTGTTTTGCAAATTATCACAATTTATGTTGAAATTGAGGGTACATTCGAGGGAACACCATAATTGGCCGAAAAAACCAAATATCCAAGATTCAACAGACCTCTAAAATTAGAAGAGTTTTGAGAGAAGACTTTTAAAATATAGAGAAAACCTTTTTTACTGGAGCTTTTTCTACATCAATTATGGTCCATTTTTAACTTAGACACGTCTACTAATGATAACTAACAGGTTCCGAATGTCATAGGCCGAAAAAAACTCAACTCAGAGATAAATTTTCAAAAAGAGGCTAAGTATAAAGGGAGTCAGTACACCTAACTAAGCAAACATGAAAAAACGGAAAAAATATATAATACCACTTTGTGACCCAATATCGTCGTGTTAATAAGTGTACAGACTGGGTAGACCAATTATCAACGGTGAAAGGTTACTAAATTATATCTAGGTGACGCAGAGTAGGTAAAAAAGATTAAACCTTTTCAAAAAACGATTTTTCTTCAAAAATCCTAAACTTTTTTCCCAAAATATCAAAGTTTACGGAATTTTGACGCTAATTGCAGTTGAAATAGATGGCACATTCGAGGGAACACAATAAATGGCCGAAAAAATAAAAAAAAATCAAGAGTAAACAGACCTCTAAATTTAGAAGATTTTCGAGAGAAGACTTTTTTAAAACAGCGAGAAAGCCTTTTACTGGAGCCTTTTCTCCATAAATATGGTCCTTTTTCAACTTAGACACGTCTACTGGTGAAAACTAACAGGTTCCGAATTTCATAGGCCGGAATAGACTCAACTTATAATTAAAATTTGCAAAAAAAGAGGCTAAGTTTTAGAGGCGTCACTACACCTAACAAAGCAAATATGAAATCAAAGGAAAAATATATAATACCATTTTGTGACCCAATTTCGTCGTGTTAATAAGTGTGCAGACTAGGTAGACTAAAGATCAACGTTCAAAGGTTACTAAATTTTGCTCTAGGTGTCCCAGAGAAGATAAAAAAGATTCCACTTTTTCAAAAAAAAAACTATTTTTCTTATATCCTTACATTTTTTGCAAAATATCAAAATTGACGGAATTTTGACGCTAATTGCAGTTGAAATAGATGGTACATTCGAGGGAACACCATAAATGGCCGAAAAAAAAACGAAATATCCCAGAGTCAACAGACCTCTAACTTTAGAAGAGTTTAGAGAAAAATTTTTAAAACATAGAGAAAGCCTTACATAAATTATGATCTTTTTTCAGTTTAGACACTTCTACTAGTAATAACTCACAGGTTCCGAATGTCATAGAGCTGAAATAAACACAACTTAGAGATAAATTTGCAAAAAAATGGGCGAATTATTAGAGGAGACAGTACACCTAGATAAGCAAACATGAAAACAAAGAAAAAGATATAATACCACTTTGTGACACAATTTCGTCGTGTTCATAAGAGTACAGACTGAGTGGACTAATGATCAACGGTCAAAGGTTACTAAATTTTGCTCAAGGTGACCCAGAGAAGGTAAAAATGTTTCCACTTTTTCAAAAAACAGTTTTTCTTCAAAAATCCTAA
This sequence comes from Convolutriloba macropyga, assembly GCF_964194025.1. NCBI lineage: Eukaryota > Metazoa > Xenacoelomorpha > Acoela > Convolutidae > Convolutriloba > Convolutriloba macropyga. The sequence continues at coordinate 4,184,872 of NC_134481.1, forward strand.
TTTTTTTTTTGCAAAATACCAAAATTGACGGAGTTTTGACGCTAATTGCAGTTGAAATAGATGGTACAATCGAGGGAACACCATAAATGGCCGAAAAAACCAAAGTATTCAATATTCAACACACCTCAAAATTTAGAAGGGTTTCGAGAGGCGACTTCTTTAAAAAATAGAGAAAGCCTTTTACTGGAGCCTTTTCTACAAAAAAAAGTCTTTTTTCAACTTAGACGCGTCTACTAGTGATAACGAACAGGCTCCGAATGCCATAGAGCTCAATTAAACTCAACTTAGAGACAAATTTGCAAAAAGAAAGGCTAATTTTTAGAGGAGTAAGTACACCTATGTAAGCAAACAAAAAAAAAGAAAAAAATATAATACCACTTTGCGAACCAATTTTGTCGTGTTAAAAAGTGTACAAACTGGGTAGACTAATGATCAACGTCAAAGTTAGTAAATTCTGCACTAGGTGACCCAGAAAAGATAAAAATAATTCCACTTTTTTTTAAAAAAAAAACAATTTTTTTCTTCAAATATCCTTACATTTTTTTGCAAAATATCAAAATTGACGGAGTTTTGCCGCTAATAGAAGTTGAAATAGAGGGTACATTCAAGGGAACACAATAAATGGCCAAAAAACCAAAATATCTGAGATCAAATAGACCTCTAAATTTAGAATAGTTTCGAGAGAAGACTAATATAAATTTAGAGGTTTTGCTCCCTCGTCACCACAAGCATTCCCACAACACGCCAATAGCCCCGTGGCAAATAATATCACCTCGTTACCCCTTTCTCCGTCTGCACAGTTTATTCCGTCCACACACGTTTCTGTAAAAGAATTAATTCATCCACCGTCCCCCGAAAAGAGGTACCAGCCCCAAATTTTTGTCCCTATAAACCACGCTTCTCCTGCTCTTCCGGATCCAAACGTCTGCCTTTTCCGGCAGCAGTTCCATCTAAAGCAGTACCGTTTGTAGGTACCTCTGCTAACTTAAACACCGTACAACCAATCTCGTTAACCTCATGTCCCTACATCGCTCCGCCTCTTTCATAATGTACAAGCAGCAGCAGTGTCCCAAAATTAGGTAACATCAGACTTCATGCAACCGAATTAATTTATATCTTGCACGGGTACCGCACCACCTTTTTCACTCCGATTTTTCCGCCAACGTATGGTGCAACGGTTCCGAAACCGTTGTGATGGGGCGGCCCACCGCATCGGACACCTCTGGCACCTTATTTGGACTCCGCGGATTTGATAAAGCAGTTGGCGGACGCAAGCACTTGTAAGAAGAACGATTTATTGCCCGAGAGGAAGTTTTCACAGTACAATGTTGATCCCGTGCAGTGGCATGAATGGTTCGGACAATTAAAAAACCGCCATAGACTCACACTCCTTGACTGATGATGTCAAAATATCATATTTAAAAACTCTTGTAACTCGAAAAGCAAAAACGTCCATCGCTGAGTTCGCCCACGCGTAATGTTTAAGAATGCACTTAAAACACCTAAATTTGGCCAATCAGAGGCAGTAGTCAGTGCATACTTAGACAAACTCAGCTCTTTTCATCACAAAAAATGCATAATAGTGATAACATCATGAAATGTTCTGCAACAATTTCAAGTCTTGTTGGGGTCTTTAAGTCACGTTCTTATGACTCGGACTTTAAGAGCGCCTCACTTCTTAACACGGCTGTGCAAAAGTTGCCGCCCAATATGAAAGCATCCTGGTCACTTTTCAGGGTGAAGAAACATTGGGTTAAGCCGAGATACTTTGACTGCGACGATTGGTTGAAGAAGAAGGCCGAGGCACATGATTTAATTAAGCAAACATCATCAAAGGCAGAAACTGAGGATAACACAAACTCCGTAGTCAATACCAAAGTTGCCTCGGGAATTTTTGCGGCTAATACGCAAATTAAAGGCACTCAGAGACCGGCCTCAATATCGGCAACGCTTCCAATTCCTCGCTGAATTGTGTGTAGAGGTAACCACCGCATCTGGGAGTGACGGGTTTTTAAAGAAAAGTCTCCCACTCAGCGAGCAAAGGTAGTGGCGGAAGCAAAACTGTGCTTCTCATAATTGAGAGAAAAGCATATGTTCAAGCAATGCCAAAATCCTAATTAATGCAGAAAGACGGTTGCAACAGCTCCCATAACGCACTTTTTCATTGAGCTGAGATGGTTTATCTATCAAAATCTCCTTCAAACAACAACAATAATAAATATAATGCTGGCGCAAGTCAAAGTAAATTTTCTAGTGTCCAGTCATCAAGTAAGACCACTGCTTTGTCATCTGTGTGTTATTTGAAACGCCTCCTTATGGTGACTGAATTACAGTTGACGAGCTCTTACCTTAAAGATCTCGTCACTGTACCAAGAATTTACATTTTAGGACCATTCCAACATCTTGAATTCCACATGATTGGTGATAGCACGCAATAATTTTTCAGCGCAGTAGGTTTTCTTAGGGCTCAAGTAACTTGTATTCAGGGGTGATTACAACAGAGCTGGTTTTTGTCCTGCGCAAGGCCCCATGTTGCACCAGTGAAGGAAATGATGTCGACAGATAGTACCATCGTCTTGCAGTGGATAAACTCAACCATTAAACACCCTATCCTCTTTGCAAATCCTGTTGCTGAAAATCTGGAGAACACCAGCGTTGACCAAAGCAACCGCGTCAAGACTTGTGATAATCCGGCAGATGTTGGCACGCTTGGTATGTCCGCTGAAGTTTTTCAATCCAGTAGCTGGGTGAGAACTAAGCAATTCCCTTTTCAGAACTAAACACTCCGAGAAGTATGAGAACAAATCCCTTTTGAGCTGACTTCTTGAGAACTAAAAAATTTTCTTTCGTACCAAATACTGACGTCGCTGATAAAAAGAAGACCGGCGTTGTAACCAAGGAACAAGATGATCACTCCATCTCATTTTATCCACATCCGTAACCATGCCCCTTAAGGAACAAAGCATTGGCCTAAACCCGTTTGATAAGTTCCGTTCTTATCAGAAACTTCTTCGTGTCACCGCATATATGCTCCGTCCGTTACCATCTCACGAGATTTACTGTACAGCCGAGCGTCATCACCAGTACTTGGTTCAAGAAGAGTCCTTTAATACCGAAAGAATCTTTTTGACAACAAATCCGTTAAGAGTTGCAGCCGCAGTGCTCAGTTATCTCCGTCTATTGGGCCTCATGGCCTCATTCGTTCTTTTGTTCGACTCCGACGGCTAGTGGAAGTTGACACTAAGCATCCTATTGTGCTGCATGCGCGAAATACTTTTGTTTAACTGTTCCCTGTTGGTCTTGTTGGGGTCTTTAAGTCACTTTCATATGACTTGAACTTTAAGAGCGCCTCAATTCTGAACAAGGCTGTGCAAAAGTTGCCACCCAATATGAAAGAATCCTGGTCACTTTTCACGGTGAAGAAACATTTGGTTAAGCCGAGACTCTTTGACTTCGACGATTGGTTGATGAAGAAAACTGAGGCACATGATTTAATTAAGCAAACATCATCTAATGCAAAAACTGAGGATAACACAAACTCCGTAGTCAATACCAAAGTTGCCTCAAGAACTTTTGCGGCTAATACGCAAATTAAGGGCACTCAGAGACCGGCCTCAATATCGGCAACGCTTAACGCTTCCAACCCCTCGCTGCATTGTGTGTAGAGGTAACCACCGCATCTGAGAGTGACGGGTTTTTAAAGAAAAGTCTCCCACTCAGCGAGCAAAGGTAGTGGCGGAAGCAAAACTGTGCTTCTCATGTTTGAGAGAAAAGCATATGTTCAAGCAATGCCCAAATCCTAGGTAATGCAGAAAGACGGTTGCAACAGCTCCCATAACGCACTTTTTCATTGAGCTGAGATGGTTTATCTATCAAAATCTCCTTCAACCAACAACAATAATATATCTAATGCTGACGCAAGTAAAAGTAAATTTTCTAGTGTCCAGTCATCAAGTAGTGTCTTGTCATCTGTGCGTTATTTGAAACGCCTCCTTATGGTGACTGAATTACAGTTGACGAGCTCTTACCTTAAAGATCCCGCGGCTTTAGTTTTGTGCGATACCGCTTGCAGTAACTCTTGGGAGTCCAATGATCTTGCAAATAGACTTGGTTTGCACGTAGTAGCATTGAAACTAACAGTCAAGGGTAAAAATACCGAGGAGGTTGTAGAGACTAAAGAAGTTGAACTGACTGTAACACCGCGCGACAACCAAGCATTTGAACCATTTGAAAACGGTCCTTACGTGAAGGAAGATTTGAACGTAGGCGCCGACGTGATCAACATTAAAGAACTTCAGGAAACATACTCGCACCTAGCAGTTCTAGAACCGGTTACATATTGCTATGGAAACATCGTGATGATAATTGGACAGGATGCGTATCATGCCATCAGCCCGTTAGAAATGCTCGCCTTTCGCTGTTCGCTTGCCCATGGGTTGGGTTATGAGCGGCCCTCTATCGTCTTCAGGTTTAGTTATGGAGCAGGATTTTGAACAAGCCAGTCAAGTAAAATCTTGGTACGAAATTGAGTCGTACGGCGCACTTAACCATGTAGACCCACGATCCGCCGCGGATGCACGTGCACTTGAGGTTCTTGAAAACACTACACTGCATAATGGAATGAGGAACGATGTCGGAATGCTATGGGCTGAAGACACCATCGAACTGCCCAACAATAACTTCTCAGTGCTCGTACAATTAAAATCATTGGAAAAGCAGATTACAAAAGACCAGCTTTTCAGGGAAAAGTATTCGAATACCATCTAAGAGGACTTAGACAAAGGCTACGTAAAAAGGTTCAAAGATGCTCATAAGCGGGAAATTCTCTCGGAACTAGAGTGGTACCCACGACACCATCCGATTGTTAATCCGAACAGGCCGCGCAAGGTTCGTAAGGTACAAAACGGAGCAGCTGAATTCCATGGCGCATCTCTTAATATGTCGTTACTCACCAGACCTGACTTACTACAAAACCTAATCTATGTACTCCTAACGCTTAGACAACATCCTGTTGCCGTATCCGCCGGTTCGAGGGAAAATTCCTCCAAGTTGGAGTGTTACCATGTGATCAGACTATATTGCGATTTGGTGGCGAGAGGACCTCAAATCAATTGTTTTGTTACACCAGTATACCCGCCACATCTTTAAGGGCAAAAGATTTGCCCACCTGCGCCAACTACGCACTTAAGCGCGCGGCAAGTGATAATGCTAAGGAGTACCCACAAGCCGTCCTTGAAAACTTCTACGTGGACGATTATTTAGATCTTCTCCGTTTAGGTGGGTTCAAGGTTACTAAGTTTGTATGCCATGTACCAGATCTGGCTGTCGGAATTGATGGGTCTGCTCAATCCATCGAACCGAAAGTCATCGTTTCATCCAAGGAGGAATCACTTCAAGTGCTCGGGTTTAAGTGGGATCACAACAACGATACTCTGATTGTGAGTAGGGGTACTAATAGCACCATCACGAAAAATTAAACACTGCGCTTGGTCTTAAGCCTTGGGTCAATGATCTACAACCCGATTTGTCTGGTCCCACCGGTTGATCTTATCGCATCGGTTAATCTTGAAAGACATTTGGCGTGTCAATAGACAAAGTTGGGATGACGAGTTACCTAAAGACACAGTTGACAGTTTCCTTGCCTGGTGCGTTGAACTGCCGCAGTTAGATGAGGTCACTGTACCAAGAATTTACTTTTTAGGACCATTCCAATATCTTGAATTCCACATGATTGGGGATAGCACGCAATACTTTTCAGCGCAGTAGGTTTTCATAGGGCTTAAGTAACTTGTATTCCGGGGAGATTACGACAGAGCTGGTTTTTGTCCTGCGCAAGGACTGTGTTGCATCTGTGAAGGAAATGATGTCGACAGATAGTACCATCGTCCTGCAGTGGATAAACTCAACCAATAAGCACCCTATCCTCTTTGCAAATCCTGTTGCTGAAAATCTGGAGAACACCAGCGTTGACCAATGCAACAACGTCGCCACTTGTGATAATCCGGCAGATGTTGGCACGCTTGGTATGTCCGCTGAAGTTTTTCAATCCAGTAGCTGGGTGAGAACTAAGCAATTCCCTTTTCAGAACTAAACACTCCGAGAAGTATGAGAACAAATCCCTTTTGAGCTGACTTCTTGAGAACTAAAAAATTCTCTTTCGTACCAAATACTGACGTCGCTGATAACAACAAGACCAGCGTTGTAACCAAGGAACAAGATGATCACTCCATCTCATTTCTAGCCACATCCGTAACCATGCCCCTTAAGGAACAAAGCATTAGTCTAAACCCGTTTGATAAGTTCCGTTCTTATCAGAAACTACTTCGTGTCACCGCATGTATGCTCAGTCCGTTACCATCTCACGAGATTTACTGTACAGCCGAGCGTCATCACCAGTACTTGGTTCAAGGAGAGCCCTTTAATACCGAAAGAATCATTTGACAACAAATCCGTTAAGAGATGCAGCCGCAGAGCTCAGTTATCTCAATCTATTGGGCCTCATGGCCTCATTCGTTCTTCTGTTCGATTTCGACGGCTATTGTAAATTGACACGAAGCATCCTATCGTGCTGCATGCACGTAATACTTTTTTTAAACTGTTCCTGCGGCATACTCATCTGAAGAACCATTATCAGGGCATCGATTACTTACGGTCAAAAGTACAGGAACGTTATGGCATCCGTAAACTACGTTCCACAATGCGTTCCATCAAATCAAACTGCGTCTTGTGTAGAAAAATCCGTGCAGCAATTTTTCAACCGATCATGGCAGACCTCCAAATAGGACAGACTCGCATACCATTCTCCTCCCTTTACCAACAATGTGGTTGATTACTTCGGCCCTTTCTACGTCACCGTTCGCGGACTACCGAGAAGAGGTGGGGAATTCTCTTCGCTTGTCTGACTACTCGTGCTGTCCATTTTAAAGTAGTTCCGTCTGTGGACACTAGTTCCTTTGTAATGGGAGTGGAACGATTCGTCTCCCATTGGCGTGCGCCTAATGTGATTTGGTCAGATAACGGTACGAACTTTATCGAAGCTTAGAATGAGCTCCGTGAATGTATCGAAAAAAAGAAAACAATTAACATCGCCGCCAAATTTGCTCATAAGTGCATTAGGTGGAGCTTCAATCCACCCAGTGAGCCGCACCAAGTTGGCATCTGGAAGAGTTTGGTCCGTCGTTATAAGAGGGTACTGTACACCATCATCCTCGGTACACGCCGTCTCACAGATGAGATGTTGAACACTCTGTTTTGTCTCCTCGAACACGCAGAAAACGCACGTCCGTGAATGCCCGTAAGCGCTGACCCATCCGACATAGGCGCAATAACACCTAACTATTTTCTACGTGGCAACCAAGCAATCAGATTTTCGTCCGTCGATGGCGTCGACGAGTTCGATCATCGTAAGCGGCACGCCCGTGCACAGTCCTACGTCAATGCAATTTGGGCACGTTGGCTTCAGGAGTATATACCTGCGCTGAACTGTAGATCTAAGTGGCAGACGCTTGCCGAGCTGTACCTCAAGTTCGGCGATTTAGTTTGGATCGTTAGACAAAGCAACCCTATGGACTATTCATCTGCTCGGGTTGAAGAACTCCGGTACGGCTCCGACAGTGTCGCCCGATCCGCCGTCGGACACACGTCGTCCAAATCGCTCGTCCGCCAACTAAGCTGGTACCGATCATCGTAACATTTTTTTACGGGACGGAGGATGTTACCGCGTAAATGAGCAATGCATATTTAAATAAAGCATCGAGAAAAGTATTACGTCATTCTTAGCCACGCAAGTCTTATATGCGTTCTAATACGTGGAAAGCTCGGAAAAGGTTCGTTTAACATATTTTTCGTTGAGCCTACTAAAATACGAATATGATTTCGCTCTTTTTAAGCTGAATTTTTTATGTTTTGAAAAACTATCGGTGACCGATCTGAGCCGAAAGCCGGCTCAGACGAAATACCTGCTAACAAATACAGATAGATTTGCCGAGCCCCTATGATGTGCTCTTTTGCCTTGAACGTGGAACAGACTCCTTAACATTGCTTGTTGAAGTCAAAGTTATGAGTTGAATATAACTACGAAAGTGTGTGTTTTGTTAAGTTTAAACTTTAAAACATATTGGAAGTCTTTCTTTCACTGCAGCCTTTTCTACCTACATTATGGTCTATTTTCAACATAGACGAGTCTACTAGAGATAACTAACAGGTTCCAAAGGTCATAGGGTTGAAATAATCTCAACTTAGAGATATATTTGCAAAAAAAGTCTATATATTAGAGGAGTCAGTGCACTTAACAAAGCAATTATGAAAACAATGAACAGAGATATAATACCACTTTGTGACTCAATTTCGTTGTGTTAATAAGTTTACAGACTGGGCACACTTATGATCAATGGAATCTGATGATCAATATGATCAATGGAATGATTTATAGCAATAATAGTGTACCGTTCCAGAAAGCTAATAAAAGCGAGGTTACCGCTATTCAGAGCCGAACTAGACTGAATTTCATAAAATACTATATAAAATATATATCATGAGAACACCCACTAAATGACAAATCTGACAAAACTAAAAAAGTACAGTAAATTTGGTGTTTTCAGGTATCAAATTTTGGCCGACCCAACAAGACCCAAAGTATCGTTTTTTTTTCAAATTTGATAAAAAATAACTTTTTAACCAAGCCTGTTGAAGAATCCAATTAATGGGACATGTAAGAAGACTTTAATTCCAACAAAATGCGGCAATTCCTGTTCAGTTTGGTTCAGTGTTCTAGCAAAAATAAACAAAATACTAATTTATACCAATTTTTTGGCTATAAGAGAAGCTCAAAATTTTTTGAAACTGACATAAAACAACGTGAAACAGTGTTCTTGGCCTCTTTGTGCGTGTCATTCCGGTCGACTTTGACGTAATAGATCGCGGAAAACCTTCGTGGTGATTTTGGGAAAAATTTCCCACCTCACCATTAAGGCTATAATATTTTGTGTGTTTTGACATAAAACAACGTCCACACAAACTTAATGAAATCGTAAAAAATGAATAAAAAATTTAATTAAGCACAACAACTGATACATAGAGCTTCAAAGACTTGAATGTTGTCCAGATAACTCAATTTGTGCGCCGAAAGCCATGTTCGGTTAGGCAAAATAATACTCAGACAATAAAATTTAAGAAATCGTTTTTCACCAATCAGACTTATTTAACGGTCCCACAAAACGTTTTTCTGGCCTAAGACCAATATTTCCCAAGAAGAAAAACTTAGAGAGAAGAAAATACGCAGTTAATTAGTTTTTTTGATCCCAAACCGAAAGAAAAAAATTGAAAAGTACAAGAGACTTTGATTCTTTTTTCATATGGAGAATTAATTTTTGTCATCAGCAGATGTAGATTCCAACAGAAGATACCTCGGACATAGTTTAAGTCATCTAGCTAATGCCTCATTTAGGGGCTCTAATCGATGTAAAATTTTGAAAAGACCTAAAAAAAGCTTCGATTCGCAAATAAAATTGCTTTCAATAACGTGTCTTGATTTTTTCACAAAAATTAGTTGTGGAAAGATTGTCCTTTCAAGAAGAACAATAGTCGGAGTTTTTTAATCTCTGTAGATAAGAAATGTTTCATGAGAAACCAGGGAGCGGTTTTGACCATTGGAAGCAAAACTATAATTTATAGCTTTAACAGTTCAACATCAAGAAAACAAGTATGAAAGAACGTTCTATTTTCTTTGGACTATTCAATTCCTTCCATTTTTTTTCTTCTTTTTTAATTTTGAAAAGCAATCATTCGCCTTTCTTCAAACAAATACTAATTTATTATGACTATATTACACCAACTATATGTCGGAATCGGGTATTCATAATCACCTAGAGCGAGCCAAAGTAAAAGGTCTTTCAATTAGTGGACATTTTAATTTAATGATCTGAAAAAAACTCATCCGATACAACGGCCCAGAAAATTGAGTTCTAGGCTTTCCACAGGAACCAAAATTTTTCAATAACCCAATTTTTTAGACAAATCAGGTCTTTGACTAATTTTTAGGATTGTTTAAAAAACTTAGTAAGAACTCATATGAAAATCTTTTCTAAAAGATCAATCATAGTTGGTCGTGAGGATCTCAATAATTTGATTCTGAAGCGCTGGCAGTAATCAAATTAATTGAATTGCACACTTTTGGAATGTGCTGATCAATTCAATTATACAACTTAGGTTTTAACAGTCCAACAAACAAAAAAAACGGGCGTATAACAGAAAGTTCTTTTTTCTTTGGCGTCTTCAATTACTTCTATTTTTGTCTTCTCTCTTAGTTTGAAAAAGAATCATGTACCTTCCGTCAACCAAAAACGAATTTAATATGACAATATTACATCAATTAGATGACGGAACTGGGTATTCATGCTGAGCTTATCTTAAGGTTTTCAAATAACTCATCCGATTCAGAGGCCCAAAAAGTTGTGTTCTAAACTTCCCACTGAAACCAAAATTATCCAATAAGACATCAGTTTTTTTAAGAAATCAGGTCTTTGATTAATTTTTAGGATTTTAGAAAAGAACAATTAGTAAGAACTCACTGGAAAAGATTTATAAAAAGTCCATCATATTTGGACACGAGTAGCTGAAAAGATAAAGACGTGATTCGAAACCACTGGCAGAAACCAAGACAGCTGCATTGCGCAGTTATGAAAGCGCTGATCGTTTCATCTCATAAATTTTAGGATTAACAGTCCAACAAACAAAAAACACGCCCGTATCAAAGAACGTTCTAATTTCTTTGGCCTCTTCAATTACTTCTGTTTATGTCTTCATTTTAAGTTTGAAAAGCAATCATGCTCCTTCCGACTACAAAAACTCATTTACTATGACAACTTTGCCTCAGTTAGATGTCGTAACTGGTTATTCATGCTCAGCTAGAGTGGACCACACTAAATAGCCTTTCCTGCAGTGGAGACTTTGTTTTAATCATTTGAAATAAACTCTTCCGATTCAAAGGGCCAAAAATCTTGAGTTTTAAACCATTCAGGGGGTCCAGATATCCCAGGCATTTCGCACAAATCAAGTCATTTCTTAATTTCTAGGACTGTTCTAAAGAAAATTTAGTAAGAACTCACTTGACACTTTCTTTAAAAAATTCCGTTATATTTGGACGTGAGGACCTGAAAAAAATCTGATTCCAAACCACTGTCGCGAATCAGCGCAATTGAGTTGCCCAGTTATGAAAGTGCTGATCATTTTATCTTTTAATTTATAGGTTTAACAGATCAACAAACAAAAAACGCGCACGTATAAAAGGCCGAACTAGCTTCTTTGGCCTCCCAAATTACTTCTAGTTTTGTTTTCTTTTTTAATTTGAAGAGCAATCATACGCTTCCCGTCAACGGAAAACTAGTTTGCCATGACAATCTTAAAACAGTTAGATTTCGTAATTGGGTATTCAAGCTCAGCTAGAGTGGTCCACATTAAAAGGCCTTTCATTTAGTAGAGATTTTACTTTACAGATTTGAAATGAACTCATCCGATTCAATGTCCCCGAAACTTGAGTTCCAATCTTTTGACGGTGACTAATTTTGACCAATAATCCAGTCTTTCAATTGAATCAGGTCTTTGCTTAATTTTTAGGATTGTTTAAAAGAACAATTAGTAAGAACTCACTGGAATTGATTTATAAAAAGTCCATCATATTTGGACACGAGTAACTGAAAAGATAAAGATGTAATTCGAAACCACTGGCAGAAATCAAGATAAAAACGTTGCGCAGTTATGAAAGCACTGATTGTTTTATCTCATAAATATTAGGTTTAACAGTCTAACAAACAAAAAATACGAACGTATAAAAGAACGTTCTATTTTCTTTGGCCTCTTCAATTACTTCCGTTTACGTCTTCATTTTTAGTTTGAAAAGCAATCATGCTCCTTCCTACTACAAAAAACTCATTTATGATGACAATATTACATCAGTTAGATGTCGAATTGGTTTTTCATGCTCAGCTACAGTAGGCCAAGTTAAAAGGCCTTTCTTTTAGTGGAGACTTTGTTTTAATCATTTGAAACATGCTCTTCGATTGAAAGGGCCAAAAATTTGAGTTTTAAACCATTCAGGGGTCCAGATTTATTCGACAACTCAGGCAGTTCAAACAAATCAAGTCTTTGCTCAATTTCTAGGATTGTTTAAAAGAAAAATTAGTAAGAACTCAATTGAAAATCTTTTATTAAAAATTCCGTTATATTTGGACGTGAGGATCTGAAAAAAAATCTGGTTCCAAACCACTGGCAGGAATCAACGCAACTGAGTTGCCCAGTTATGAAAGTGCTTATCGTTTTATCTTAAAATTTATAGTTTTAACAGTTAAACAAGCAAAAAACACGTACGGATAAAAAACGAACTATTTTCTTCGGCCTCCCCAATTACTTCTAATTTTGCTTTCTTTTTTTTATTTGAAGAGCAATCATACGCCTCCCATCAACGGAAAACTAGATTGCTTCGACAATATTAAAACAATTAGATGTCATAATTGGGTATTCAAGCTCAAACAGAGTGGGCCACATTAAAAAGCCTTTCAGTTAGTATAGATTTTACTTTGATGATTTGAAATGAACTCATCCGATTCAAAGTCCTCGAAACTTGAGTTCTAATCTTTTAACGGGACTAATTTTGACCGACAACCCAGCCTTTCAAACGAATATCGTTTTGTTTTTCAAATTTGACAAAAAATAACTTTTAACCATGCCTGTTACAGAATCCAATTATTAGGAAAAGTAAGAAGACTTTAGTTCGAACATTTCCGTTATTTTGGTTCAGTACTCTAGCAAATATAATTAAGATACTATTTATACCACTTTTTTGGCTTTATGCCAAGCACAAAATCTCCGGAACTGACGTAAAACAACGGGAAACAGTGTTCCCGGCGTCTTTGTGCGTGTAATTCTGGTCGACCTTGACGTTCTGGATCACGGAAAACCTTCAAGGTGATGAGAGAAAAAATTCCAACCTCACCATGGAAGCTAGAATATTTTGTGTGTTTTGATATAAAAAACGTCCAAACAAATTTGATGAAATCTTGAAAAATGAAAATTTTTTTAATTAAGCACAACCACTGATACAGTGAGCTTCAAAGACTTGAATGGTGTCCAGATAACACAAATTGCGCGCCAAAACACATGTTTACTTAGACAAAATAATACTCATGCAATAAAGTTTGAGAAACAAATCGTTTTTCAGCAATCATACTTATTTAACGGTCCCACAATATGTTTTTCTGGCCAATTTTTCCCAGGAAGAACAACTTAGAGAAGAAAATTTGCAATAAATCAGTATTTTTGATCCCAAACCGGAAAAAATGAAAAGTACAAGAGACTTTGAGTCTTTTTCCACATAGAGAATTAATTATTTTCCTCAGCTGTTGTATATTCCAGCAGAAAATACTTGCAGAAAATACGCAAATAGATTATTTCATCTAAATAATGCTTCATGTAGAGGCTCTCATCGATGTAAATAATCAAAAAGAGCTGAAAAACTTCGCTTCGCAAAGAAAATTGAATTCAATAACGCGTCTTAATTTTATCTCAAAAACCAGATATGGAAAGATTGTCGTTTCAAGAACAAAAATAAACCAAGTTTTATAATACCTGTAGAGAAGAAAATTTTCCATGAAAAACCAGGAAGCCATCGGAGGCGACGTTAACGTTATGATTTAAAACTCTAACAGGTACAACAGCTAGAAACACACGCGTATAAACTAACGTTCTTTTTTCTTTAGCCTCTTCAATTACTTCCATTTCTGTCTTCTCTTTTAGTTTGAAAGGAAATCATGCGCCTTCCGTCAACCAGAAACTAATTTATTTTGACACTATTACATCAATTAGATGACGAAATTGGGTATTCATGCTCAGCTAGAGCAGGCCACTTTAAAAGGCCTTTCAATTAGTAGAGATTTTACCTTAACGAGTTGAAATAAGCTCATCCGATTCAAGGGCCCAAAAACTTGAGCTTTAAAACTTTCAAGGGTTCCAGATATATCCCATAACCCAGGATTTTTCAAACAAATCAAGTCTTTGCTTAATTTCTAGGATTGTTTTAAAGAAAATTTAGTAAGAACTCACTTGAAAATCTTTCATAAAAATTCCAATTTAGTTGGACGTGAGGATCTGAAAGAACTCTGATTCCAAACCATTGGCAGGAATCAACGCAATTGAATTGCCCAGTTAAGAAAGTGCTTATCGTTATTTCTTATAATTTATATGTTCAACAGTTAAACAAACACAAAGCACACACGGATAAAAGAACGAGCTGGTTTATTCGGCCTCCCCTATTACTTCTATTTTTGTTTTCTTTTTTAATTTGAAAAGCCATCATACGCTTCCCGTCAACGGAAAACTAGTTTGCTATGACAATAATAAAACAATAAGATGTCGTAAGTGGGTATTCAAGATCAGCTGGAGTGAGCCACAATAAAAGGCCTTTCAATTCCCCGAAAATTGAGTTCTAATCATTTCACGGGGACCAATTTTGACCGATAATCCATCCTTTCAAACGATTCAGGTCTTTGCTTAAATATTAGGATTGTTTCAAAGAAAACTAATTAAGAACTCACTTGAAAATCTCTTTTAAAAGATTAATCATAATTGGACGTGAGGATTTGAAAAAACTGTGATTTTAAAACACTAGCAGCAATCAACACAAGTGAATTGCGGAGTTCTGAGCGTGTGGATTATTTTTTGAGATAATTACAGGCAAAGCAGTGCGACAAACATAAAACACGCGCGTATGAAGAAACGTTCTCTTTTCTTTGGCATGTTCAATTCCTTTCAATTTTGTCATTTTTTTAAAATTTCAAATCAATCACTTGCCTTTAATTAACCAAAAGTTAATTTATTGTGACAATATTACTTCAATTAGATGTCGGATTTGGGTATTCAGGCTCAGCTAGTGCGGGTCACTTTAAAAGCCTTTCAATTAGTAGAGATTTTACTTTAATGATTTGAAATAATCTCATCCGATTCAAAGACTTATAAGACTTGAGCTCTAAACCCTCCAAGGGAATCAAAATTATCCAATAACACAGTTTTTTTTAAACAAATCAGGTCTTTGCTTAATTTTTAAGATTGTTTTAAAGAAAACTTAGAAAGACCTCATATGAAAATTTTTTCAAATGGGTCAATCATAGTTGGACGTAAAGATCTCAAAACTATGATTCGAACCCACTGACATCAGTCAAAACAATTGAATTGTGAAGTTTTGAAAGTGCTGACTGTTTTACTTTTCAACATATGTTATAAAAAACGTTCTATTTTCTTTGGCCTCTTAATTACTTCCTTTTTTGTCTTCCTTTCTAGTTTCAAAAACAATCATGCGCTTTTCGTCAACGAAAAACTTTTTCAGTATGGAAATATTACATCGATTAGATGTCTTAATTGGGAATTCATCCTCAGCTAGAGAGGGCCACATTAAGAGGCCCTTCGTTTAGTGGAGACTTTATTTTAATCATTTGAAATAACTTCTTCCGATTCAAAAGACCAAAAACTTGAGTTTAACACCTTTCAGGGGCTCCACAATTATCCGATAACCCAGGCTTTTCAAACAAATCTAGTCTTTGCTCAATTCCTAGGGTTGTTTTAAAGAAAATTTAGTAAGACCTCACTTGAAAATCTTTCTTAAAAATTCCAATTTAATTGGACGTTAGGATCTGAAAAAAAATCTGATTCCAAACCTCTGGCAGGAATCAAAGCAAGTGAATTGCCCAGTTATAAAAGTGCTGATAGTTTTATCTTATAATTTACAGGTTTAACAGTTAAACAAACAAAAAACACGCACGGATAAAAGAACGAACTAGCTTCTTCGGCCTCCCCAATTACTTCTAAATTTGTTTTCTTTTTCAATCTGAAAAGCAATCATTTGCTTCCCGTCAACGGAAAACTAGTTTGCTATGACAATATCAAAACAATTAGATGTCGTAATTGGGTATTCAAGCTCAGCTAGAGTGGGCCACTTTAAAAGGCCTTTCATTTAGTAGAGATTTTACTTTATTGATTTGAAATAAACTCTTCCGATTCAAAAAACCAAAAACTTGAGCTTTAAATTTTTCAGGGATTCCAGATCTATCCCATAACCCAGGCTTTTTCAAACAAATCAAGTCTTTGCTTAATTTCTAGGATTGTTTTAAAGAAAAGTTAGTAAGAACTCACTGGAAAATCTTTCTTAAAAATTCCAAATTAATTGGACGTGAGGATCTGAAAAAAACCTGATTCCCAAACACCGGCAGAAATTAACGCAATTGAGTTGCCCAGTTATTAAAGTGCTGACATTTTATCTTATAATTTACAGCTTTAACAGTTAAACAAACAAAAAAACACGCACGGATAAAAGAACGAACTATTTTCTTCGGCCTCCCCAATTACTTCTTTTTTTGTTTTCTTTTTTGTTTTGAAAAGCAATCATACGCTTCCGGTGAACGGAAAAGTAGTTTGCTATGACAATATTAAAACAATTAGATGTCGCAATTGGGTATTTAAGCTCAGCTAGAGTGGGCCATTTTAAAAGGCCTTTCATTTAGTAGAGATTTTACTTTAAAGATTTGAAATAAAATCATCCGATTCAAAAGACCAAAAACTTGAGCTTTAAACCTTTCAGGGGTTCCAGATTTATCCCATAACCCAGGCTTTTGCAAACAAATCAAGTCTTTGCTTAATTTCTAGGATTGTTTTAAAGAAAAATTAGTAAGAACTCACTGAAAAATCTTTCTTAAAAATTCCAAATTAATTGGACGTGAGGATCTGAGAAAAATCTGATTCTCAAACACTGGCAGAAATCAACGCAATTGAGTTGTCCAGTTATTAAAGTGCTGACCTTTTATCTTAAAATTTATAGGTTTAACAGTTAAACAAACAAAGAACACGCACGGATAAAAGAACGAGCTATTTTCTTCGGCCTCCCCAATTACTTCAAAATTTGTTTTCTTTTTCAATCTGAAAAGCAATCATTTGCTTCCCGTCAACGGAAAACTAGTTTGCTATGACAATATTAAAACAATTAGATGTCGCAATTGGGTATTTAAGCTCAGCTAGAGTGGGCCATTTTAAAAGGCCTTTCATTTAGTAGAGATTTTACTTTAAAGATTTGAAATAAAATCATCCGATTCAAAAGACCAAAAACTTGAGCTTTAAACCTTTCAGGGGTTCCAGATTTATCCCATAACCCAGGCTTTTGCAAACAAATCAAGTCTTTGCTTAATTTCTAGGATTGTTTTAAAGAAAAATTAGTAAGAACTCACTGGAAAATCTTTCTTAAAAATTCCAAATTAATTGGACGTGAGGATCTGAAAAAAATCTGATTCCCAAACACTGGCAGGAATCAACGCAATTGAGTTGCCCAGTTATTAAAGAGCTGACATTTTATCTTATAAGTTATAGTTTTAACAGTTAAACAAACAAAAACCACGCACGGATAAAAGAACGATCTATTTTCTTCGGCCTCCCCAATTACTTCTTTTTTTGTTTTCTTTTTTTATTTTGAAAAGCAATCATACGCTTCCGGTCAACGGAAAACTAGTTTGCTATGACAATATTAAAACAATCAGATGTCCCAAATGGGTATTCAAGCTCAGCTAGAGTGGGCCATTTTAAAAACCCTTTCATTTGGTAGAGATTTTACTTTAATGATTTGAAATAAACTCTTCCGATTCAAAAGACCAAAAACTTGAGTTTAAAACATTTCAGGGGTTCCAGATTTATCCGATAACCCCGGCTTTTTCAAACAAACCAAGTCTTTGCTGAATTTCTAGGACGGTTTTAAAGAAAATTTAGTAAGAACTCACTTGGAAAACTTTCTTAAAAATTCCAATTTAATTGGACGTGAGGATTTGAAAAAAAATCTGATTCTCAAACACTCTCAGGAATCAACGCAATTGAGTTGCCCAGTTATGAAAGTGCTTATCGTTTTATCTTACAATTTATAGTTTTAACAGTTAAACAAACAAAAAACACGTACGGATAAAAAACGAACTATTTTCTTCGGCCTCCCAAATTACTTCTTTTTTTGTTTTCTTTTTTATTTTGAAAAGCAATCATACGCTTCCGTTCAACGGAAAACTAGTTTGCTATGACAATATTAAAACAATTAGATGTCGTAATTGGGTGTTCAAGCTCAGCTAGAGTGGGCCACATTAAAAGGCCTTTCAATTAGTAGTGATTTTATTTTAATGATTTGAAATGAGCTCATCCGATTCAAAGTCCCCCCGAAACTTGAGTTCCAATCTTTTCACGGGAACCACCTTAGACCGATAATCCAGCCTTTCAAACGAAGCAGGTCTTTGCTTAAATTTTAGGATTGTTTTAAACAAAACTTATAAAGAACTCAATTGAAAATCTTTTTTAAAAGATCAATCATAATTGGACGTGAGGATTTGAAAAAAAAACTGTGATTCTAAACCACTAGCAGCAATCAACACATTTGAATTGATGAGTTCTGAACGTGCTGAGTATGTAGGAACGTTCTAATTTCTTTGGCATGTTCAATTCCTTTCATTTTTGTCATTTTAAAAAAAAAATGAAAGGCAATCACTCGCCTTTAGTTAACCGAAAGCTTATTTATTGTGACAATATTACCTCAAACAGATGTTGGATTTGAGTTTTCAGGCTCAGCTAGTGCGGGTCCTTTTAAAAAGGCCTTTCAATTAGTAGAGGTTTTACATTACTGATTTGAAATAAACTCATCCGATTCAAAGGCTTATAAGACTTGAGCTCTAAAACATCCACGGGAATCAAAATTATCCAATAACATAGGTTTTTTTAACAAATCAGGTCTTTGATTAATTTTTAGGATTGTTTTACAGAAAACTTAAAAGAACTCATATGAAAATGTTTTCAAATGGGTCAATCATAGTTGGACGTAAAGATCTCAAAACTACCCTTCCAAACCACTGGCATCAGTCAACACAATTGAATTGCGCAGTTCTGAAAGTGCTGATTGTTTTCTGTTGTAACATATGTTATAAAAATCGTTCTATTTTCTTTGGCCTCTTCAATTACTTCCTTTTTTGTCTTTTTTTTACTTTCAAAAACAATCATGCACCTGTCGTCAACGAAAAACTTTTTAGGTATGGAAATATTACGTCAATTAGATGTCTCAATTGGGTATTCATGCTCAGCTAGAGTGGGCCACATTAAAAGGCCTTTCATTTAGTAGAAATTTTACTTTAATGATTTGAAACCAATGGCAGAAATCAAGACAACTGCATTGCGTAGTTATGAAAGTGCTGATCGTTTTATCTCATAATTTTAGGTTTGACAGTCCAACAAACAAAAAACACGCCCGTATAAAGTAACGCTCTATTTTCTTTGGCCTTGCCTCTTCAAGTACTTTGCTTTTTAAGTTTTCTTTTTTAGTTTGAAGCTCAATCATGCTCCTCTCGACTACAAAAACTAATTTATTATGACAACATTACATCAGTTAGATGTCGTAATTGGTCTTTCATGCTCAGCAAGAGAGGGCCAAATTGAAAGGCCTTTCTTTTAGTGGAGACTTTGTTTTAATCATTTGAAATATACTCTTCGATTGAAAGGGCCAAAAATTTGAGTTTTAAACCATTCGGGGGTCCAGATTTATCCGACAACCCAGGCTTTTCAAACAAATCAAGTCCTTGCTTAATTTCTAGGTTTCTTTTAAAGAAAATTTAGTAAGAACTCAATTGAAAATATTTCTTTAAAATTCCAATTTAATTGGACGTGAGGATATGAAAAAATTCTGATTCCAAACCACTGGCAGGAATCAACGCAATTGAATTGCCCAGTTATGAAAGTGCTTATCGTAGGCTTCCCGTCAACGGAAAAATAGTTTGCAGTGACAATATTAAAACACTTAGATGTCGTAATTGGGTTTTCAAGCTCAGCTAGAGTGGGCCACATTAAAAGGCCTTTCAATTAGTAGAGATTTTATTTTAAAGATTTGAAATGAACTCATCCGATTCAAAGTCCCCCGAAACTTGAGTTCCAATTTTTTCATGGGAACCAATTTTGACCGATAATCCAGCTTTTCAAACGAATCAGGTCTTTGCTTAATTTTTAGGATTGTTTTTAAAGAAAACTCATTAAGAGATCACTTGAAAATCTTTTTTCAAAGATCAATCATAATTGGACGTGAGGATTTGAAAAAACTGTGATTTTAAACCAATAGCAGCAGTCAATACAATTGAATTGCCAATTTCTGAAAGTGCTGATCAGTTTTTGAGATAAATTATAGGTTTAGCAGTTCGACTAACATAAAACACGCGCGTATGAAGGAACGTTCTATATTCTTTGGCCTGTTCAATTCCTTTCATTTTTGTCTTTTTTAAAAATTGAAAAGCAATCATTCTCCTTTAGTTAAACAAAAGTTAATTTATTGTGAAAGTTTTTCATCAAACAGATGTCGGATTTGTGTTTTCAGGCTCAGCTAGTGCGGGTCACTTTAAAAGGCCTTTCAATAAGTAGAGATTTTACTTTAATGATTTGAAATACTCTCATCCGATTCAAAGGCTCATAAGACTTGAGCTCTAAACCCTCCAAGGGAATCAAAATTATCCAATAACCCAGGTTTTTCAATTAAATCAGGTCTTTGCTTAATTGTTAGGATTGTTTTAAAGAAAACTTAGAAAGACCTCATATGAAAATGTATTCAAATGGTTCAATTCATAGTTCGACGTAAAGATCTCAAAACTACCCTTCCAAACCACTGGCATCAGTCAACACAATTGAATTGTGCAGTTTTGAAAGTGCTGATTGTTTTGTGTTATAACTTATAGCTTTATCAGTTCAACAGACAAAAAACACGGGCGTATAGAAGAACGTTCTATTTTCTTTGGCCTCTTCAATTACTTCCATATTTGTCTTCTTTTTGAGTTTCAAAAACAATCATGCGCCTTTCGTCAACAAAAACTTTATTCACTATGAAAATATTACACCAATTAGTTGTCGGAATCGGGTATTTATGCTCAACTATAGCGGGTCAGTTTAAAAAGCCTTTCAACTAGTTGAGAGTTTACTTCAATGATTTGAAATAAACTCATCGGATTCAAAGGCCCAAAAAATTGAGTTCTAAGGCTTCCACGGGAACGGAAATGATCCAATAACCCAGGTTGATTAGACAAATCAGGTCTTTACTTAATTTTTTAGATTGTTTCAAATTTGATATAAATTTTGTAGGAATTCTTTTGAAAATCTTTTTTGAGAGGTCATTGACAATTGGACGTGAGGATCTGAAAAAAAATGTAACTCTAAACAACTGGCAGCAATCAACACAATTCTATTGTCCAGTTCCGAAAGTGATGAGCGTTTTTTACTACTTTTTACAGCTTTAACAGTTCAACAAACATAAAACACGCGCGTTCTTTTTTCATATGGAGAATTAATTTTTGTCCTCAGCAGATGTAGATTCCAACAGAAAATACCTCGGAAATAGTTTATGTCATCTAGCTAATGCCTCAATTAGAGGCTCTCATCGATGTAAAAATTTAAAGAGACATAAAAAAAGCTTCGATTCGCAAAGAAAATTGCTATCAATAACGCGTCTTGAATTTTTCACAAAAATTAGTTGTGGAAAGATTGTCTTTTCAAGAAGAACAATAGTCGGAGTTTTTTAATATCTGCAGATAAGATACTTTTTCATGAAAAAACCAGGAGCTGTTTTGACCATTGGAAGCGAAATTATAATTTTTGCTTTAACATTTCAACATCAAGAAAACAAGTATGAAAGAACGTTCTAATTTCTCTGGACTGTTCAATTCCTTCACTTATTTCTTCTGTTTTTAATTTGAAAAGCAATCATTCGCTCTTTCTTCAAACAAATACTAATTTATTATGACAATATTACACCAATTAGATGTCTGAATCGGGTATTCATTATCAGCTAGAGCGAGCCAAACTAAAAGGCCTTTCAATTAGTGGAGATTTTAATTTAGGGATTTGAAAAAAAAATCCGATTCAACGGCCCAAAAAAAGTTCTAAGCCTTCCACAGGAACCAAAATTTTCAAATAACCCAGGTTTTTTAAACAAATCAGGTCTTTGCTCAATTTTTAGGATTGTTTTAAAGAAAACTTAGTAAGAACTCATATGAAAATCTTTTTTAAAAATTCAACCATATTTGAACGTGAGGATCTCAAAAGTTTGATTCTAAAGCACTGGCAGTAATCAACACAATTGAATTGCGCGGTTTTGAATGTGCGGATCATTTAAACTTTACAAATTAGGTTTTAACAGTCCAATAAACAAAAAACACGTGAGTGTAAAAGAACGCTATTTTTTCTTCGGCCTCTTCAATTGCTTCCATTTTTGTTTGTTTTTTTTTTTAGTTTCAAAAGCAAACAAGCGCCTTTCGTCAACGAAAAACTAATTCACTATGAAAATATTACATCAGTTGGACGTAGTAATTGGGTATTCGTGCTCAGCTAGAGTGGGCCAAACTAAAAGGCCTTTCTTTTAGTAGAGTTTTCAATTCAACGATTTGAAAAAAACTCATTGCATTCAAAGGCCCAAAAACTTGAGATCTACACCTTCCATGGGAACGAAAAAAATCAAATAACCCAGGTTTTTTAAACATATCAGGCGTTTGCTTGATTTTTCGGATTGTTTCAAAGAAAATTTAGAAAGAACTCATTTGAAAAAATTATTTAGAAGGTCGATCAAAATTAGACGTGAGGATTTGAGAAAATGTGATCCTAAACCACTGGCAGCGATCAAAACAATCGAATAGCCGAGTTCTGAAAGTGCTGATCTTTTTAAGTCAGATTTTATAGGTTTAAAAGTTCAACAAACAAAAAACACGCGCTTTTAAAAAAAACGTTCTACTTTCTTTGGCCTCCCCAATTGCTTCTGTTTTTGTTTTCTTTTTTATGTTTGAAAAGTAATCATCCGCATTCCGTCATCGGGAAACTATTTTTTGGTAATATTACATCAATTAGAAGTCAGAACTTCTGATAATAGAAACATCAGTTCAAGGATTTGAAACAAATTTAACGATTCAAAGGACATAAATTTTGTTTTATAAACCTGTCACGGTAGTCAGAAATATTTAGTCATTTAGTCCTTTCAAACAGTTCGGTTCTTTGTGAGGTCAATTTTTCCGATTTTTGAAGACTTATAACCAGTACCAGAATTTAAAAAAATGACAAGTTTGAAGAAAATTTTATATTATAAACCAACCTTCGCTTTATTCCGTCGGAACTGATATTTTAAGACAGCTGGGAATACTAAGAGAAATAAGTATTCACAAAAAGAAAACCTAAGAAGATTTCTAAAACCGGGCCCGGCGTTATCACGGAAGCAAGAAGTTTTGTAACATCAAACTGTTTCGAGGCAAAATTTCGTGACCGTCGGGTGTAATTTCAGAACAATTTAACGTTTGAAATCTTACAAAACTTATTACGGCCTTAAACTAAGTTTTTTAATTTTTCAGTGGCGAGAAAAGCAAAAGCCAGTACCAAAAAGCAATTAAAAAGTGACGTCTATTAAATAAGCGTTTCATTTTATATAGCTTTTAGGATGTCAAATTATAGAAATTGGTATTTACATCATTTTTCTATATTACAATAGAAAACTTGTTACGGCCCTAAGCGGCGCCGTACAAAGTTTTGTAAGTTACACAGTATAGGTCTTAGTATGTTTTCAAAGGTATGTTTTCTAAGTATGTTTTGTCTAAGGTGGTCAAATGGGTGTATGTATGTACACAAGTATGTATGGTTGAATGTATGTATGTATGTATGTATATATATAGTAGAAGTAGTAAAAATTGAAATAGTGGTAAGATGAAGGCATATCAATGATGAAATAAATTGCTACGTTTTCAATCGAATATACCAATTTTTTTTTGTTTTAAAAACTGACACTCAGTGTGGAAAAGTATAATGTAATTGATGCGTTTAAGTTATAATGCACAATTTCATGAAAAGTTAATTAACACAGTTTTTATAAGTTTCTCAGGTATATGAACCACAGAAATCTTGGAATTTTGGGAAGTTTGTCAGTCCAATTATCGGAAATATGCTACTGGTTGCTAAAGATCAATTGTTGCCTTCTGAAAACGTAAATTGATTACATCAGTTTTTCTGGCTCAAACGACCGATTAACAGTTCAAGGTTTGCGCTCGAAATCGGCTT
Source organism: Convolutriloba macropyga (assembly GCF_964194025.1). Taxonomy (NCBI): domain Eukaryota; kingdom Metazoa; phylum Xenacoelomorpha; order Acoela; family Convolutidae; genus Convolutriloba; species Convolutriloba macropyga. Next base: position 4,208,989 of record NC_134481.1, read on the forward strand.
TGTTCAGACATTTCTAGCGCACGCCTGTCCACTGTGCGCTTGAGATTAAAGCTTAATTCCTCAAGAGTCTTCCCAGTGGAGCCCACTCTTACATCCCAATTTTAGCTAGGGGTGATTCCTCAAGGGTCTTCCCATTACAACCCATTACAGCACACGATTACATCGCAAATTTGGCCATATGAGGGGGAAGGGGGTCACATTGTCTCCAATGTAAATAAATTCATCCATTTTATGACTTTTCTTACCAGCAAGGCATCTTTCTAACTTGGTTATTTCCAAAGTTTTTAGTTTGTATTTTTTTTCAACCGGTCTTGGTCTCTGTGATTGTCAGCTCTCCCGTGCCAAACTTTTTCCGCCAAGCAAAATTAGGAGTGGGGCTGCAATGGGTGATTTTTTAAAAGAAAATGCAGCCCAAAGTTCTTACTTCTTTCCGGGTTGCATTGGCTTCCGATGGGTGTAGATTGATTTAAAAGTGATGGGGTAAAAGATAAATAAACCCCACAAACAACCATCTTTTTGTTCCTGCAAGGGGGTAAAATGATATATGAGTGAGCGGCAAGCGAAAAAAAACGCCCGAATAGTTGCATCATTTAAAGCGCCTTCTGGCAGCCCATTGCAGCCCGTAATGGTCTAAGAGCTTTTAGCTGCATTTTTCTAAAAAATCTTCCTATTGCAGCCCAACTCTTAGATCATTATAAGCCATTCTTAGCTCCATTATTAGACTATTCTACCCCTTCTCAACACGTTACCCTCCTCTCTTAAATCATTTTCCCGCAAAATTTTTGCACCTCTGAACAAACTACCCCCTCACTCCAACACCATTTCCCCCTTGGCGGCCCAGTTACTACACACCTTACAGCCTCTGAACAAAAACCCCCTCACACATCCACGTTTTCGACCCCCTTGTTTTCCATATTCTTACATCGTCTCAGCCTCTCTGAACAAAAACCCCACTCATACAACATTTCACCAACCCCCCACCCCTGTCATCCAAATTCATACATTATTTTACCTCTCAATCTTACAACATTTTATCCCATTGGCAGCCTAATTATCTCCTCTGAACAATTTACCCCGGCTGCACTATTTAACCCTCCCCTGGCAGCTCATTTTTTACACCATTTAACCCCCCCCCCCCTCATCAAGTTACCCGCTAACTCCTACACCATTTAACTCCCTTGGCAGCCCATTCTTACATCAATTTACTCCCTACGAACAAATTACACCTCAATCTCATGTCAAATCACCCCCCTTTGCAGCCCAATTCTCACATCAACATACTCATTCTGAAATAATACATCATCACTCTTATATAAATATTCCCCCGAGGCAGCCCACACGTTACATAAAATTTAGACCCTGTGAACAAAAACAGCCCCTCACTCTTACATCATTTTACCGCCTTTACAGCCCAATTCTTACTTCATTCTCCGCCTTGTTAACAAATTACCTTCTCACTCACTCACCAATTTATCCCCGTGGCAGCAAACTTCTTACATCATTTTACTCCCTCCGGACAAATTACGCCACACTTATATATCAGTATATCCACTTGGCAGCTCAATTCTTATATCATTTTTCAGCCTCTGAACATATTACCCCCTCACCCTTACAACATTTTACCACTGTTGGCAGGCGAACTCTTACATAATTATACTCCATTGAACAAATTACCCTCTGTCTTATATCAACCTCCAACCCCAATCGAAGCCCAATTCTAACGACATTTTTCACCCTCTCTACAAATTACCCACTCACCTGAACAAACACCTCCTCTCTCTTATATATATATATATATATATATATATATATATATATATATATATATATATATATATATATATATATCAATTTACATTCCCATGAAAACCCAATTTTCCTCTTCACTCATTCATCAATTTACCCCTCATAGATAAATTAGCAACCACTCATACAGCAAAATTCGAGACAATTCGACCCGGGATTTCAACAATAACACCTAAATCGGAACATAGGTTTTCAAGGGTAATTTATGCCTATTTATGCTCATTTGACTTTTTCTAGAAAGTGGTTGTCATTAGAACTCTTCTCATTTAGAATCAATCTTCACTCTCTCAGTACAGAAGTAATCAATGGCGCAATTTTGGAAACTAGTGCCAAAACTGCAAAAATTTGGCGAATGGAGCTACCTTTGAGAAGCCTAATAATGAGCTTTTAGATTTGTCAACTCCATCCTTCTTATATTACCCCCCTTCAACTGGCAGACCACTTCTTACTGTATTTAGCCCTCTCTCGTCAAATTACCCTCTCATTCTTACACTATTTTACAGCAAAAAGTGAAGAAAAATTGCCTCCCCTGTGATGATTGAGTTCAAATCTTCAATTTCAACAAATTATTGTTATTCCCGGGTAATGTCCGGAAAACAGCAATTAAAGTAAATTGACGCTTATTGAAAGCGCGGGTCAAGTTTCGCCATCGTTGAGAGCAAAAAATATGCAAGAAAAGCAGTGAATGCGGTTAAATTACAAAAATTAGGCGGTGAATGCGGTAAAAAAATATCGCCTGGTAGTGGTGAATTATTCGTCTGAAAATAGTGGTGAAAGTGCATAATTTCACTGCTTAAAATAGTGTCCAAATTTTGTGAGATCAACGGTGAACGCGGTGAAATAACATAATTACACCGATTAGAAAAAAATTGCCAAAAAGATATAGGATTAGAGGATAATTTTATGGGGTAAAAACGATGTAAGATAAGGATTTAATGGGAAGTAAGGGAAGAATTAATAAATTTACTCCTATAAAATTACCCCCTAATCTCACATCTTTTGGAGACTTTTTATAAGCGGTGAATTCATGTAATATCCCAAGAAAGTAATTTTACAGAAAGTAGAGTGATTTTCATTTAATAAAAAAAAAATATTTGCATGAAGTAAGAGGTAGTGCAGCGGAAGAAGAAGTGGTAGACATGCAGGAGGTGAGAATTTCGAACCCGTGTAAGGACGGTGATTTGTTGCAACTGGTGAAAATACAAATTTTAGCGGTGAAGTGTTATGCATTTTTGTAAGTTCACCACTTATTCTATTATATAATTCCATCGCGAAATGATGCAGAAAGTTTGAGGTGAAAAAAACAACTTTTCACCCCGTATCTTACATAATTTTCCCATTTCTCCTCGTCCCAGGAAAAGGTTCAGTACAAAAAAAATTTAACAAATATGTTTTTGTAGTAAAGGTTTCAGGATGAAATGAAACAAGAAAGCTGAGTCTAAAAGAAAACATACTCTTCTGACCCCGCTCATCCACATTTTTTGTCTTACTGGTCTACCAAATGAAAACGAGATGAAACGTTTTTAAAACGTAAATATTGTTAAGAAAACTGGCGTTTGAATTATAAAATCACTTCAAACTTAAATCACTTAGTAATGTAAAGAATGTAAAACTATAAATGGAGAAAAAAAACCCCAACTCTTGCTTCATTTGACGCCCCTTCTGGCAGCCCATTGTGGCCCGTTAAGGTGTAAGAGTTTCGAGCTTCATTTTGATAAAAAAAAATCTTCTCATTGCAGCCCAACTCTTTCATCATTAAAAGCCCTTCGCAGCCCCAATCTTAGACAATTCTAACCTCTCTCAATGAATTACCCTAATCTCTTTCATCACTTTCCCGCCTTGCCAGACAAGTTCTGGCAAATTTTTTGCACTTCTGAACAAAATACCCCCTCAATCTTACCCCATTCCCTCTTTGGCAGCCCAGTTATTACACGCCTTACAGCCTCTGAACAAAAATCCCCTCACACTTCCTTATTTGTGACCCCTTGGCATCCATATTCTTACATCGTTTCAACCTCTCGGAACAAATTACCACCTCACTCTTTTAAACCACCCCCCATTTCCTCCTAATTCTCACATTATCTTACACCAATCTTACACCAGCAAATTACCCGCTCACTCCTACACCATTTTGTCCGCGTTGGCGGACCATTTCTTAAATCCGCCCCTACCAAACTACCCTCTCACTCCTACACCATGTAACTACCTTGGCAGCCCAATACTTATATAATTTTACTCCCTCAGAACAAATTACACCTCACTCTCATGCCAAATTTCCCATAGGCAGCCCAATTCTTACATCAACTTACTCATTTTGAACAAATAACTCCCCACTCTTATAGAAAAATTTCCCACGAGGCAGCCCAATCGTTACATCATTTTATACCCTCTAAACAAAATATTCCCTCACTCATACTCCAATTTACCCCCGTGGCATCCCATTTTTTACA
>NC_134481.1:4213444-4286687 GCF_964194025.1 Convolutriloba macropyga
ACTCTTCTCTTTTAGAATCACTCTTCGCTCAGTCAGTACAGAATTAATCAATGGCGCGATATCTTGGAAACTAGTGCCAATTCTGCTATCTTGTGGCGAATTGAGACACCTCTGAGATGCCTGAAATTGAGTTTTGGATTTGTCAACTCCATCCTTCTTATTGTCCTGATTAAACCTTTCCAGAGTCCATTGATCAATGGCCTTAATCAGGTGAAGCAGAAACTCTTTCAAAAACTCACAATGACTGAAAAAAAAAATTTGCCTCCCCTGCGATGAATGAGTTCAAATCTTCAATTTCATCAAAATATTATCATTCCTTGGCTAAAGTCCGCAAAACAGTATTCAAAACAAACTCACGCCTACTGAAAACCCGGGTCAAGGTTCAGCGTCGTTCACCGCAAAAAATATGCAAGAAAAGCGGTGAACGCGGTGAAATTACAAAAAATCAGGCGGCGGTGAATGCGGTAACAAAATATTGCCTGATAGTGATGAATTAAACGCCTGAAATTAGCGGTGAAATAACATAATTTCACTGTTTACAAAAAGTGTCCAAATTATGTGTTATAAGCGGTGAATGCGGTGAACTTACATAAATTCAATGCTTAACTTAGTGATGAAATTAAATAAATTCACCACTTAGAAAAAGTGTCAAAAAGATTAGAGGGTAATTTTAGGGGGTATAACGATGAAAGACAAGGGTGTAATAGGGAGTGAGGGAGGAATTTTTAAAGTTTACCCCCTCTAAAATTACCACTTAGTCTTACATATTTGGGCCACTTTGTTTCTAAGCGGCGAATTTATGTAATTTCACCGCTAATAAATGCAAATCTCACAAAATTTCAACGCTCACGTTTCACAGAAAGTAGAGTGATTTTCATTTAACTTCAAAAAAATTGTGTGAATATAGTGAGACGAGTTGCAGTGGAAGAAGAAGTGGCTAATATACCTGAGGTGAGAAGTTCGCTCCTCTGCGAGGACGGTAATTTGTAGTAAGGGATGAGAGTACAACTTTTAGCGGTTAAATGTGGTGCAATTTTGTAAGTTCATCGCTTCCTCTAGCGATGAAATTAGATAAATGCACCGCAAAATTTATGCACAAAATTTGTGGTAAAAAAAACAACTTTTCACCGCTTATCTTACATATTCTTCTGATTTCTTCTTGACGCGGGAAAAGGATCAGTACACAGACACAAAAATACTGAAAATTTTGTAGTAATTTTTTGAGGATGACATGAAACAAGCAAGCTAGGTCTAAAAAAAAACATACTCTTCTGACCCCGCTCATCGACATTTTTTTCTGACTTCTCGACTTTTCTGTCAAAACCTTTGAAAAAAGAAATATTGTTCGAAAAAAAAACTGAGTATGAATTATAAAATTGCTTTGAACTCAAATCACCTATTACTGTAAACAATGCCAAGTTAGACGGTCGATGAGCCTGTCATTACTAAGACTGCGAGAAAAGACAGACAACAAAAATTAATGACGAACTACAAACACTAGTTGCACGATGTCTATTTTCTTTGAAAAAAGAAAGTTAGTTACAAAGGGAAAACAAATTCAAATGAAACTTAACTTTAAGAAGTTAAAAATTAATTTGTACTTCACCAGAAAAAAAATGGGACCTGTCCTTATTGAGATTCAGTAACAAGTAGACACGAATGAACAAAAAGTTTATGATAAACACATTTTTTAAATCAAATAACTTCAAAATAATCAAATCCATTAGATGCCAACTGGAATCCTTGAATAAGATGATGCTCATTTGTATTGATGATGCTCTTTTATTTGAAGATATTGAGACCTGGCATCATCTAGTTTTTGTCATAAATCTACAAAAAGAAATACAAATGTACACAGAAAAATTTTGACAAATTATTGCGAGATATCTATTTTGAAGTAGTTAAAACCATAATCTGTAGCCAAAAATTTGAATTAAAGACAATTGAACCTTCATTGAACACCAATTATGAGATTGTGAAAGCTGAATAATAAGACTAAATGACAAGTAGATAGAAAAATAATTTTAAAAAGATTAAATGAAATCATTAAATAGATTCATTAATGATTTTAATGAAAACCAAGTGCACATCTCTTTATTCAAAAAATGTAATAAATATACAAAAAGAACAAACACAGACAAAAAATTTGATTTTCGTTTGCGAAAAACAGCTTTCGAAGCCGTTAGAATAAAAATTAATACATTGCAAACATTAGGTTTGTTCAATGCTGCCTTAATTCAACACCAATAAGGTGATTTCTGACCAAATAGTAGCTTTCGGCTAAATGTAAAAAAAGACAAAAACACAAAAACACAAATTTGGAAAATACGGACATATATTTTAACAAAAATTGTCAAAGTCATCAAAATTTCAGTTATCTGCAATCCGAAACAGTGCATCTTTACTCTTCGTTTCTGTTTAAGAAACCCGTAGGGCATGCTAATTCTCAGGAATTTCTCATTCGATCAAAAAAAAAAACGACAAATAACTACAATTTTTTGAAAATCCATTAAATTCTTGCTAAGAGACTGTGTCGAAGCTGTTAAAACCACTAATTTTAGCTGAAAAAAATGATATTTTAGGAGCGGTTTGTTGTTAACAATTTGATATATTTAATGTGCCAGAGATACCATCAGACAAAAAAAACATCAAGGATGAACAGATGATCTAAAAATTTGTTTGAAAAATCGTAGTATGGAAGCAAAAAAAATCCTTACTCAAAACAAGAAACACCATTTAAGATTACTTTCAATGCAGTAGAAGGACGATGTAAACTGTTTATGCTGACTCTAAGCTACAAATTGATCAAAAGAAGCGACAACGGTGTCAATGCTCGATAATCCGTTGTTTGCTTTGAAAACAATTATTTTTAAAATTCAACACGACCATAAGCTTTCGATTTAAAAAAAATTGATAGGAATTCTCGCTACTCCCTAGGAAGCAAGTTGGGACTGCTTTAAGCCCTGATTTGTATTGTTCTGTTTTGTATTTCACAGGCAAATGCATGAAATATGCAAATGTTTTTTTTTAAAAAAACAGGGACCTATTAAAAATTGAATTTTTTCTGGACTGTAAAAAAATTGGACCGAAACTGGCCTTGGTATTGATATTTATCATTTAGGAAAATGAAATTGTTCCAAACGGTGTGGATCATGATAAAATTGACAGAAATGTCGATTTATTAAAATAATTGATGATTTTTAAGTAATTAGTGTTAAATTTGCTTTTAAAAATTTGCGAAATTTTAATTAAAGACACTATCGAAGAAAAATAAAGCAAAAATCATCCTCTTTGGACTTTATTTCGATTGTGTTGGCAGATTTTACTTGATTTCCAAACTGATCGGGAAATGCTGATTTCGTGCCGTTTTTGATGGCAAAACGCTGAATTTTAAAAAAAATTAGTCAAAACTTAAACAAAAAGTAGATCAAACAGTTCAACAACAATCTTTCTCATAGGTAAAACCAAGAACACTATTGTTAAAAGTTGATTAATGTTTAATAAAAAACAAAATATGTGATTAAAATCAAGGAAAATCGTTAAAACGTTCGCAAATTTCAAACATGGATAACTCTGTTGCCAAATTGAAAATCAGGAACACCTTTGTTATCTATATTCTTCGCTGGATGCGTTTTCTAATAATTCCACTGACAACTCTACGATGAATATATTAGCTGGCCAAAAATAACAGAACAGAAAAACCTTTGTGTATAAAGTTTATTCCCCCACTGAAAAGGGTAAGAAAAATGAAAGTTAATTTAAATCACTGCTAAAAAAATTTCAACTAGCAGAATAGATTCTGATTGATTTTTCAGTACAGTGATTTCAAATTCTGAACACTGATAAAAATCTAGCAAGTTTGTATCAAGTTTTTCAGGAAATCAAGTTTTTTGATTTCACGAATATATTTTCAGCTGAAAAAATCCCATCAAATTTTCCAACAAACGACATTTACCGGCCAATTGGTTCTGCCGAAGAAAAGATGATAGATTTTGTTGCAAAAAGTTCACACAGAGTTCGAGTTCAGTGGTTCTCTGCATGAAAACAACAATTGGAAACGTTTCCTCATTTGTTGACAGTTCGCAAAATAGATCACAAACTCACACCTTGGCGGTCATTGTATTGATACACATTTAGTAGTGATGGCTCAGCTCTTAGCCTTCAAATCTTTTTAGAGGACCTGGTGAATAAATTGATTGGAAAAAATTGGAAAACCTAATTTATAAACAGAAATCTTGGTATATAGTTGTAGGATGGACTATAGAAATTTTTCAAGTGGATCGAAAAGTTTGCAAGATTCTGTCAAGCCAACTGAAAATATTGCGAGAATTTTGTAATTATTTTTGATACCCAGATTCATTTACTTGGAAGGTTGGTTTCAAAGAAATGTTATTTTTCAATACTCCGATACTTATAATTTTGCTCTTCATAAATTATAACGAGAGTTGATTGATTTTTCCCTTGTGGTTGATTTTTCTTGAATAGCGAACCACCTTTTTCCTAAGAGAAAAATCTGGTATATTCTATTGATATTTTTTTTCGATTTCTTGAACGGTTAAATCTTTTAAAATTGAACAAATTTCTTCTTGCGAGAGATTTTGCCTTTCGTATTTTTAACCCCGAAAACGTTCCTTCCATTGCTATAACAGTGAATGTTACATAGTGAGAACAAAATGGCGTTAACAGTTTTTTGGCGTTTTGGTTTCTCAATTAAATTGATTTTAAAAATGTTTATTCGATTTGGTTTGTGAATTAATTACTCGATGTTCGAAATTTTGTAGGATCTACGTTTAGAGAAGCCAAAAACTTGAAACTAGGCTAGAATTAGTTTAGAAAAAACATGTTTTAACAACAATTACATAACCCAAACTTAATACGGTCTACTATTAGAGACGCCAAAATTGCATAAGATCCGATAGGAGAAAGGTCAAACTATGTAAGGCTTGCGTTTAGAAAATTTGTAAAGTCAACAATTGTAAAAAACAAAATAATGCAAGATCGACGCTCAGAAATCTCAAATTATTTACGATCTCGGCTTAGAAGCGTCAAAAAATGCAAGATGTACGCTTTGAAGCCCAAAATTATGCATAATCTACTATTATAAGCGCCAAATTAGGTGGGATTAACGCTGAAAAACATTCAATTAGTTGAGATCGAAGCTTAAAGTCATGAAATTCTGCTTAAAAACTCAAAAAAGCTAAATCCGTGCTCAAAACCGCACAGATAAGTACGATATGCGCTTAGAAACTTGAAGTTGTGTAAGATCCAATTTTAGAAACGCCAAATTAGGTGAGATCACCAGTTAGAAACGCAATTTTTCCCAAAATCTTTGCCTTGAAATGCATAGGAAAATCTACTAGGAATTTGAAATTCAAAAATTGGTATTAATTACGCATAGAAACGCAAAATTATTTTGAATAAAATCTTAGAAACGCCAAAATAATGTACGATCTACGCTTAAAGATATGTACAATTTACGTCTAAAAAAGCAAAAGTTGTTTAAATTCTACGTTAAGAAACAAGAAATTAATTATTTCAAACAATCAGAGAAGTACGCTTAGAAATTATCTATGATCTATTCCATGGAACGTCAAAATTATGTACGGCCAACAAATAAAAACGCAAGACCATGTAAGAAATACACTCAGAAGCACAAAATTATGTAAATTCTACTCTCAGAAACGCCACAATTATGTAAAACTCTCATTAAAAAATCAAATTATGATTTACGTATAAAATGCAAAATTTATGTAATTTCTACGATAAGAAACAAAAAATTACGTAGGTATAAGATCCGAGCACTAATCTTAAAAAAACAAAAATTATTTATGATCTACTCCTAGAACCGTCAAAATTATCTAGGACCTACGATTAGAAATACGAGTTATGTAAAAACTACGCTGAGAAACGCAGAGTTATGTATATTCTACGCATAGAACGGCAAAATTAGGTAAGATAGGCCTGTAGAAACGCTTAAAATGATTTTTTCACATATTTTTAAGGACTACTTTAAAATATGTGAATAGAACAAATTTCTCAAAAAATTTCACATCTTAGATCACACTAACAAAACATGCGTTATAAAGTTGACACAAGTAGTGTGACTTTCAACGATTTGAGAGTCTCGTGATCAGATTTCTTCACAAACAATTGCTGTGCTGAAGAAGCGAAGATTAAAGTGCGTCGACTCAAGATCAATATTGATCTTGAAAATTTACCAAAATTGGGTTGATTTAGCAACACGTACTGTCTTTGAAAGGCAAACTTAGATAACAAAAATACCCGCTTGTTTGTTTATAGGCTTCAATCACAAACAAACCTTTAACAGTAAAATTTGTTATATGATTTTCGTCAGGTCTCAGGCGAAAGATTTGTGTTGTAATTCCTTCGCTAAACAAACAATAGTAAAGTTCGTATTCAGTTCTCAAAAGCGTTTGTAGAAGGAACTGTCGACATTGATGAAAATTACTTGAAAGCTTAGCAGAGAATTGAAGTCGATAACATTATAACACAGAGCAAAAAATTCTCCAAAACAGCGATGAAATGAGTTGAAATGGCGAGGTAGTACTCGGAGAAACTCACTGTCGACATTTCAGTAATCTATGAAATTCTTCTACACAATCTCTTGTTGACTTAAATTTATGAAAGACATTAACAGATCATCATTTCGACAGAGCTCAAGTTTGACCTTCAAATGTACCCTAGTCCAACTCCGACGGTTATCTTGCAATACCTTGCAAGGTTCTCGCCTATGATTGTTATATTGCAAGATTTTTCTGACAACAATTATCTTGTAAGACGCTTGCAATCGTCTTCCCGCTAGACTCCTACAGGATAGCTGTCGTAAGAAAACGACGCTTCTTAAAGATAAGCGAACGAGTTGATCTTCATTAAATTATCTGTGGTTTACATACCAAATATTTTTGATAGAAAGCTGTCATGGTCAATTATATTTTGATTTGCTGCTGAACCAAATTGTGGGGGTCCTTCTGTTTATGAACACGTTGTTCATTAATAACACGTTTTTAAACGTCGAAGGGCATCAAAACCAATATGAGTGAGAAGTTGATTTGCAACCTTTTCAGGGTATAAAGCAAAAAATTCCCAACAGTTGTCAAGGACTGTTATCATTCAAAGGTCCCGCAAGATAAACGTTCTTCTCACCATTGAGCAGTTCCTTAAAACTGCCTATTTTATAGTCAGATAATTCTGTAATCTTATGATAACAATTTGTACTTTCAGGTTTAATATGAAACAAAATCTGCCCTGAAGAATATTCATAAATGTGTCTGCTTGTGAAACGTTTTCAAATTATTTTTGATTAGGCAAAATACCCTAATTGACCGGTTGCAAACCTTCAACTGATTTGTGCACAACTTTCTGTGCCTATATAATCACAAACTTAGTCTCAATTTTTTCAAGTTCTCAGTGATCTATTTGTTTATGTGGCTCTTGACCTTGGACGGGCCTCAATCTGATACCTATGCTGTCAGTCGATGAATCTCAGACATCTGTTCTCCTCTTAAAAGTAACAAAAATGCTATCATTGCGATTTTTTTCTTCTTTTTTAAAAAATGGCCATTTTGCAAAGCGAATGTTTTGTTAGGTTTTCGCAAGAAACAACTCTTTCTTGAACAATTCTTATCGAAAAGACGGTTATCGTGCCATATATTTCAAGAATCTGGCGCAACTCTGGTAGATATGATTAAATAGAGAGTTGAAGACTTTTGTAAGAATCTTAGCATATGTTGAAGGATAACCGCCGGACTTGGACTAGGGTACCCGTACCTTACTCTCAGCCGCATTCAGTACTGAGTCATAGTCTAATTCATGTCACATTTTTTTCTCAATTTTTCTGATTCAGAGCTAATTCAGAAGTTTATTTTGAACTATCCTGTGATACAGAAGAACGCAGAATATTTTCTCTGAATTTTCCTCTGATTCAGAGAATTTCAGAGATCACTTCACTGTGGTTTTGAAATCCTTCTGAATCAGTACTAAAACTTGGAGTTTTTCTGAAGTTGCTCTGAATCTGTACTGATTGTAACTGAGCTTAAGGTACGGGTAGTGATTTCTAAATTTAAGTTATTTTAAAAATCTAGACAAAAATGCATGTAGAAACAGTTGATAAAATCGATCTGAATTTTTTTTATTGTGTTTTTTCATTTGAAACATATTATTTAATTGCCTTTTCAGGCTCAATTCATTAGCCAATTGTTTACGATATTTTTTCAATTTACTAACTTTCACCAAACAACAATATCTAAGTTGATCGATGAAAAACAAGCTATCGGGTTGCTTCAACTTCTATATAGCTAATTATTATGTTAGTTAGCACTCTAACTAAACCAATATGTTAGAATACCAAATTCAGTAGAAGGAAACGAGAAATTTAAACAGTAAATCGAATTTTAGTTTGCAATTGTTCAGTTGAAGCTCTGACATATTTTCTCCTGTAAAAATTAGCAAATAAGATTTTAATGAGACTTTTGTAAGTTTTTCTGAAAAAAAGATGAAGATTTTGTTAAATTTTGCGCAAAAAAAAACAAAAATTTTTTTTTCAGCAAATCTTGTCAAAAGATGGTTATCCTGCAAGATATTTCAAGAATCTGGCAAAACTCTGGTAGGTTTGGTTTTATATAGTGTGTAGTGTTGCAATAAGCTGAAAATATGTTGCAAGATAACCGCTGGGTTGGGACTAATGTAGTGAACTCTCTCTTCAAGATATTTAAAAATTCTAGAGAAAATTGCACTTGAAAGCAATTGATGGAATCAACCTGAATTTTTAGATTGCTCGTTGTAACTTGTGATTTAATTGCCATTTTGAGTTCAGTTCTTTAAATTACTATAACGCCAATCAGTCCATAGATTTGCTCTAAACCCTAAAACAATTCTCAAAGGGACTCTCAGGGTACGGTGCAACCTATGTCATTTTCCGGACAAAACTTCGGTTTAACTTTTCCGTTTAGCCCTTACCTGAGTTGGTCTGATTTGTCTAGCCCGGAAATAAACTAGGTCAGTTTTCTATCTGGTTTAACCGGTCTGTCCAGCATCCCTACTAGACAATTTTGTTCTATCCTATAGAATGAGTCCTTTCCTTTCAACCTGTCTCACTGTCTGAACATACAGCAGTACGGTCTTGCAAATGATTTGCTCATTTTACTACATTGGGTCTCCGTTTTTACTTAAACCCGAACAGATTATGATCCATTGTAAGTTCTCGTTCAAACTCCGATTGTAATTGACGCGTTTTAATGGTAATCTTTGGTTCCAATTTTTGGCCACTGAAGAAGTAATGGAACTTACAAAGGAAACAAAGTAATGGGCGTCAGTAATATTTTTGTTGTTAGTTGACACCAAGTTGAACTCCAGGTAAAAGTTAGCACTGATCATAGACTATCGTGCGATCGGAAATCCGTGTGCACTCGAAGTGCGCTCGAAAGTCACTCTGATGAGACTATCGTGCGCACGTAAGTGAATCCTGATCAGACTAGTCTGCGCTCGAAATCACCTCTGATCAGACTCAAGCGCGCTTCAAAAACCAATTTCCGCGTAAAGCTGTCAAAAACCGGCAACCAAAAGCAAAGCCTTGTGAAGCTTTCTGAACCAAAATATTGAGAAAAGGTTTCTAGGAGAAAAATTTCCACGGAAAAACCCCCCACTTAACTTCAAGTAGGACATAAACTCCACAAAACTAAACCCCCATTTTAAAATTGAATTTTGGTCGTGACGATTTGTTTGGTTGTAATACCTTCACATCAAGTCCCACGGGCCTTTGAGGCATGGCCGTGACCCGCGAGGCATGGCCGAACGCGCTATTTGAGCAATTCTTTAATAGTAAATTGGGGTTTTATTTCCATGGGGGTTTATTTCCGTGGGTTTTTTCCGTGGGGGTTTATTTCCCTGGAGGTTTTTTCCTACCTAAAATGAAGCGGGTTTTTTGTCCGTGGGTTTTTTCCGCAACCGGAGAAATCGGGAAAAAGAAGAACAACTAGTCTGCGCTCGAAATCACCTCTGATCACTCAAGCGCGTTTCAAATTGCCTACGATAAGACATCAGTGTGCTCGAATTATTCTTATCAGGAAGTTGCTTTAAACCTGAACAAATCTCGGATCTATTCTGTTTCGTCCCGTAGTGTTTTTCTTTTTTATGACCCCAAGCTGCAAATTAAGTGTTGCTAGCTAATCCGTTCCTATATAGAAAAAAAAGCACGTGCGCCTTGGGTCATAAAACATATATTCCCACTATGCTGGGGAGGGGGTGGATAGAAAAGATCCCAAATCTACTGTTTTCGATATAATATATTCATTTCATAAAAATTGATGCTTCCACCCAGGTCGAGGTGGCCAGACCGAAGTGACCCCTGATCAGACGAGTTTCGAGCGCACATATGTTCCCGGTGCGCTCGAATTACATGGTCTTGAAAAGGCTTCGAGCGCACTTTTGTCTGGACAATGGTCTGGAACTTGCCTGATCAGAGGCCACTTTGTTCTGGGACGGTCTGATCAGAGGTCACTTTGGTCTGGGACGGTCTGATCAGAGGCAGTTTCAAGCGCACACAAGTCTGATCAGAGGCCGATTCGAGCGCACACTAGTCTGACCAGAGAACAATTCGAGCAACTCTAAATTTTTTTTGTTTTCTTACTGACTTTTGTTGTCTCGGGTAAGAGACAACAATAAAACAGCGCTCTGATCAGAACTTCATCTGAAAATCTGATGGGTTTTGATCAGAACCATGGGGTCCAGCTGATAACAACTGCCGGTCCCCTCAAGAAAAGATTTTGAATCAAAGTAGATCAAGACGTTTTTATGCAGAGCTGTCTAAGTTCATTTTTTTCAGATAAAAGCATAAAAAAATGGCATACTCAGTAATTTTTTCGATCATTTTTTTCGATTTACCTTCATTAACAATACTTTCAGGAATGGTTTTTTGTTAATTGAATATAAGATTGATAAAATGATAGATGAAATGAACATATTATAACGATATTGAGAGATTTGTTCATGTTTAAAATCATTCTCTGATCAAACTATTTCGAACACACTTTAGTCTGGACAATGGTGTGGAACTCGTATGGACAATTTTCTGGAACTTGTCTGATCAGGGGTCACTTCGGTCTGGAACTCGCCTGATCAGAGGCGGTTTTGAGCGCACTTTGAGCGCACAATGATCCTCGAGCGCATTCTCCTCTGATCAGAGGTCACTTCGGTCCGGGACGGTCTGATCAGAGGTCCCACTTGTCTGGGACGGTCTGATCAGAGGCGATTTCGAGCGCGACCTCAACCTGGGCAGTATTATGCTGAACTAAGGAAAAACCACTTCAAATTCCAGAGAACTGTCCGGGCAATATTGCGCTGCAAGACTTTTCCAGACAATGTAATTCGAGTGCAGTTGTGCGCCGGAGTTTATTTTATCAGAGGTCTATTCGGCTAGAACACTACGACCTGGGATTGATTAAGGATCGGATTTCATATCTCCCACGCTAGTGCACGTTAATGATCAGGCCCATCATGACCAAAACCAGCCAAAATTTTTTATGTTCCCCAGGCGCAAGTGCTATTTTCTTACATAGTAACGTGCTATATAACAACATATAATTTGTAACTGGGGGTCATAAAAAACATTGGGGGAGTCGAAACAGAATAGATCCGTTGAAAGTTATAATAACTCATTAACTTAAATATTTTCGAATCGAATATATTCGTATTTTAAACAATTGATAATCCATTTGAAGTCGATAATTTGACTTCCGCGAGAAGCTGTCAAAATTTTTCAACCAAAATTTTTCAACCAGCTTCCGCGTAAAGCTGTCTAAAACTGTCAGCCAAAATCAAAGCCTTGTGAAGATTTTTGAACCAAAATATTGAGAAGTCGGTTTCTAGGAAACAAATTTCCACGGAAAAAAACCCACTTAACTTCAAGTAGGAAATAAACCCCACGAAAGTAAACCCCCATTTTAAAATTGAATTTTGGTCGCCATGATTTTTTTGGTTGTAATACCTTCATATCATGTCTCACGGCCCTTTGAGGCATGGCCGTGGCCCGCGAGGCATGGCCGAACGCGCTATATGAGCAATTCTTTAATAGTAAATTGGGGGTTTATTTCCGTGGGTTTTTTTCCGTCGGGGTTTTATTTCCGTGGGGGATTTTTGGCGAAACCTTTTGTTTCGGCAACTGGAGAAAACGTGAAGATGGAGAACAGCTTTCGTGATTTAGATTAATAGTTCGGAAGTTTTTCTTCCTTTTGATGTTCTTTATATGCTATTTCCAAATTGAGTATTTCTTCTGTTGTCTAAATTCTTAACCGCCTTGCATTTTTTCGATCTCATCATTATCGCTCACATGGACTTGGGCACATATTTCAATTCTTCAATCTCCCAGCTAATCTCTTTTTATAATTTAACAAAAAAGATCGTAAGCTATTTTTGTCATAAAGCTCAATATAATTTTGTAACTTTACAGTAACCCAATATAATTTTTAGCTTTAGTTCACGTCAAGTGACAAAGCAGAAGCAACAGACCACGTGATAAGAATTTAAGACCAAGCATAATGTGCTAAAAATTATCTTATAAGACCTGATGAGCTTAACGAGGCGTATGAAGGGAACAACTGGTCCTCTATAAACCCTTATTTTGTCTCCTATTTTTTGGGTGGGGGGGGGTATTTGGGCTTAAAATCATTGGGTTCGATTCGCCAGATTTCCTTTGATCATTACTCCGTTGAAACCTACTAAATTTCAGTTATCAATCAGCATTTCTACGGTGAGATTCACGTCTTGGATTGGTAATTCAATTCTGTTCACTTCTTATTTCAAATCTTAGGACTTATGGTGACGCGTCAAATTTTTGTCAAGTGTTGATTTTTACGCATCTAATGAAAAGGCAGAGTTTTTTATATCAATTGCCATTATTTCGTCAATTCAAATTGGATTAAAAAATGGTCAGAGCTGACTAAGCATCAAATGATATGAACTTATAGCATCTTAACATCAAGAATGTGATTACTCTGAAACCATTTTTCTTCAAATGTGCAAGAAAACGAAATAAGTGGCAGTGAACGGCATTGATTGTAATTGATTATTATTTACTCTATTTTTATTTGTTTGCTAGTTTTTCGGTCTTGCTTCATTGTGGAGGGTCTGGTTGTCAAGCCATAAAAATTAACAGCCTTCTGTTTTCCTTACAAAACAAAAGAAAAACGAACCTAAAAGTGTGCCCAAAATTTGTGAAATTTTTTGTCAAGTCATGAATGAAGACCTGTAAAAATTTTGAGCATTGTCATGTCTAAAAGTAACATGACCAGATTTTTGATCTAGTACTGATCCAAAAATTGTAATTTCAAAGAATCGGTATTGATCACAACTTTGTCCGGCGTAACAACTTGTTCATCTCTTGCTCTCTTCCTCGCAAGTTATGCTACCCTTGTTTCTTGGAACCCTGTGTAATGTTCCAGGTTCATCGCTATGTTGTTATCTCTGAAAAAATTTCCTGATAGAACGTTTGGAACCGTCTATTCTCTAAACGTAAAAAAATTCTTTCATCCCGTTTTCTGATTCTACTTTACCGTCGAGTTTGATGTTAAGAAAACTTGTTTTCTATGTTCTCTCACAGTGGTCAACGTGCTATGACTCAGCAGGCTTTCTCGTGTGTAATAATGGGACTGTCTGTTACGAAGAAGTATAAATACCAATACAGGTTTCGCGAAAGCTCTGTAACCCGAGGGCGATGGAGTGAGGTCATTGTCAATTTCTAATAACAAATTTTGAATTACACATAAACGGAGTAACACTACGCTCAGCTTGAACATTAAAGGTGTTTTTTTTTGCTAAAATCAGTTTTCTTTGGTGTCAAAAACGCACGCTCATAGTTCATATATGAGTTTTCGGTCAGTTATTTTACAGTTCCTTGCTTTGTCCTCTGAGCTATTATAGTAGTAGCCTTATAGTATCCTGTTTTCACTTTAATTCGAGCAAATTGTCCCAACTACTTTTCGCAGTTGCATTTTTTCGTTATGACAGAACTCTATAATCTTTCGAGCATATGCTTACTATTTGTATATGAGCTCAGCAGAAGATGAATGCTTTGCAATATTCCGTTGCAGCTTACATCGTCTACTGATTGCAGTTTATATTTGTACAAGAAGTCAAACTAGCCCGATGTTTGAGCACCCCCCCCCCCCCTTCAGCTGTCGACAGGATTATTAGACTGATAAAAGAATTTGAAATTTCAGATGTTTCTCTGAAAAGTTGCTTCAGAACTTGCTTCTCTTTCAGTACTTCTGAAATTGCCTGACTTTTAAGTAGCTCTCTTTCGTTAATTATACACTTCACAGTTAAATAATCATTTAGCGAGACACATTCGAAGTTTGGCATGGGTCGAAAATTCTAATAAAACTTTATTTTACAAAATGAGATTTTGTGAAGTTTTGTTTTTCGCGATTGTTTTGGTTTACCCAAAATATGCCCAATCTTCCTCCTGTGATAATCTCCCCCCAGCCCTTGCTCGAATGACATTAGGCGTGGACGTGACACGAATCGATTTCACCCCAGTCAGTAATAACAAAATGGACGGGTACAAAGGTGGCGTGATCAAATTTACCTGTGATGAGGGGAAAACGTGGAAAAACCCAGCCAACGACATAACTTATCAAATGCCGGATCAAATATGGAGTATTTCTTCAGGTTATTGTCAATAGAGCCGATTTATACAGAAAAATGAAAGCCGAAATCCTCATCGTCCCTTAATTTTTTTTCACTCGGTCTATTAATTTTTACTTCTGAGAAGAGAAAATTTTGAAATTTTCAATACTCAACTGTAGAAATGAACCCGAATTTTTACTTCTATTATAAATATTGTGGCCACGGACATACTTTAGTGGTCATAGGCCAGATTGGACCACTATATAAAATATAAGCAACCAATTTTTATTCACCTATCTTTTGACTGGCTCAAGTTGAAATTCTGAGTTCGAAGTCTTTTTAAACCGTCTTGGCCAATTTGGTTAAATCTCATATACAGGTTATGTAGCCAACAAGTTTGTTCTTAATTAAAATTATAAACACAAGTTTAGGTGAAAGTGGAATTTTTTAATCTACGTTTTTAAGTTTTTAAAACTCGCAAGCGATGCTTTCGCCTTTTTGCAATTCCGACGCTTAATATCGGCTCTCTTGCACTATCTCCACGACAGTTCCAAGTGAAACTGCATCCGTTGACTTAAAAAAATACAGCACTGTCTCCGATGTCGAGAAGAAAATGAATGTCGATTTCTCATCCATATTTGGCTTTGGAATTTCTAAGATTTTCAAATTGCTGACAAGTTTTTCCGCCGAATATGAATATTTGAATCACCAAATCAAAAAAGAAAACAAGACGGTCTATCAAGCGCAATCGTTTGTGTCAGTGTCCAACGCTGTTTTTGCGCCTCCCTCCTTTTTTGGGTTTCCTGATGAAATGAAGACTGTGATCCGGCGACTTCCGAACAGGTTTGAATCAGAGCCGAAGCCATATTTGGACTTCATACATCAATTCGGCACTCACTTCATCTCAAGCGCGAAGTTTGGCGGTTATATCGACCTCGTCTTCTCGATCTCAGAAAAGACATCAGAATCTACAACTAAACATAAAGGAAAAATCGGTGGTGAAATTGAAGCTGAAGCGAATATCCCACTTCAAGATATCCCGTTGGAGAAAACTTCCTTTTTTGGTATAATAATAGAGTTTCTCAAACAGTACGTGGCGAAAGATCTCGAACTTAACGCCAACGGATCAAGAAAACTCTCATTTGGGGGTAGTAGTATAAAAAAGATGACAGAATCTATGAGCGACCTCGGGTTGAAATTAAACTACCACGGCGGGCAAGCCTCTCTTTTCGACCTCGAGAACATCGAAAACTGGGAAAAGTCGGTTCCCGCCAACCCGTGGCTGTTTGCTGCATCTTTAGTTCCCATTTATAAGTTGGTCAACGACAGCCAGAAAAAATCCTCGATGGAAAAAGCTATGAATTCATACTTAAGCCAGCCTTATATTGACCAACTTTGGGGTAAGGTCCGAAATGCATCAAACAAGTATCTTTTCGCTGAGGAAGTTGGAGATTTGGAATTGCTCTTCACCCGGGCAAACACTTTGAAAATCAGTCCTAATAAACTCCTAACGGACCTTGCAAAGCTGGACCAGGATATAAAGTTCCATCTAGACCTCCCTGAGTGGTGGAACGAAACAAAATTCTGTTACAAAACTGAACCCAAAATAGCCGGGCAAAAGGGTAACAAAGACTGCCCAGATTCAGGTCCAATTTGCGCGGCTGTCGGCCGATCGGAGTACACTTCTTTCTATTATGACAAAAGCAAAAAAGACTCGAAAACCCACTGTCAGATACAATGGAGCATGGTCAGCCCTGCTTATCGTGAAAAATGGTTTAATCAAGTCCAGCTTTGCTTTTCGTCTACCTGTACACGACGGGGCGAAAACTGCGCGAGGATTAACCGATATACTCGCCTTTATACTGACGAAAGTGCTCTGAATACCGACAAAAACGGATGCGGGTTGAGGTGGAAACTTCGAGTCCACAGGTCTGCAAAGGTACCCCTTTGGTTCAAAAACACCCAACTGTGTGTGCATCTATCGGGTAATTTTGGGCACTGCAAGGGTGAAAATTCACAGACTACACTGTGTGCAGCCCAGAATAAGTGGACCCAAAGTGTCTGGGACAGTTCGAATGACAAAAATAACGGATGTGGATACCAGTGGGGCCTGTTTCAGATATTAGAATAAGACTTCGAAATTGACTTTGCAGATAAAAATATATTATTGTACTCTACTCACGACTTAGAAATTTCCTCTGAACACCAAGTCATAAATTTTGATTCAAATTAGTTGACGACAGCACGGAATTTTATCTATTCACTTTTATCACCATTACTGTTTTTTATCGAATTAGACAAGAAACTTTTTTTGATTGTTGTATTGATAAATTTAACTATAGGTGTCGGGAAAATTGTCTAGTGGTAGTAAAATGATCTTATTTACAAACAATATGCCCCATGTTTTCGGATGGGGGTTTTAGATTCTGATTTGAGATCATGATGACTGCATTTAATTTTTGCATTTGAACCTAATGAGTGAAAACAAATACGGCACCTTTGAAAGTTGATTTTACAAGAGAAAAGGGAGGGTTACCTTTTAAATCTGTTAATTACATACAGCAGAATCCAGGATCCAAATGTGGAAAAACAGAAACTTTTGTTGCCAGTAAGATGCCTGAAATGATTACTATGGTTCCTGCATTTAAGACACCAAAATGAGCTTAGAGTTCTTCACAGATTTTGCAGAAGAAATAATTAACGATCTGAATCTGCTCTATCATCATTTATGCTATATTTGTTGATATTAGCCCAGAAGTTTAGTGTGCCTAAAATTATTGGTACAATAATTATCCCTAATTGACTAATTGTACTTTGAATAATATGAAAAAATTTAATTTGATAAAAAAAGATATACTTGTTTAACTTATATACGATATTAAAAATTAAAAGTATGCACCAATTGTTTTCATTATAAATCACAGTTTTTAGGAGGAAACCAACGCCACAAAATAAACATCACGAGAAAAAATTACATATGTTTAAGGATATCAACAACATGAAAAAAAAGTTACATATGTTTGAGAAAAAAAGAGCAACAATCGTTTTTATCCCCTAATCTGTCTCAATCCTCCCATCAACATAACCTTGAATCTCACAACCTCTACTGGCAGATCCAAAAAAACATACCCGGCAGATTGCCGGAAAATATGATTCCAATAAGCATGATCGGGATTGAAAGAATAGAAGATATTGAAAAAAAAAAAGATTTTTGTACAAAAACATTTTTTAAATCCGATTTATTTTGATGACATTTCGTAGTTGAACATATCGTACTTCTGTTTCTTAGAGAGAGGCTACAGGGGCTACTATCAATACCAATAAGCATTAGGGATGGTGACTAAGACTTATAGGAACGACTTTCAAATAGCGGGCATCTAAAATTGGGCTTTATGGGTTTATCCCGTTTCTACTACTGACTTCAATTTTTATACTGACTCTGTTCATTTTGTATTGCTTTGCTTAGCAACTGCTGTTCACAATCACTTTTAGCAGAATGAGAGAAGAGAGAAACTAGCCTAGAGAAGTCAAAAACATATCACGCAAAATGTTGAAAAAGAGGCAAAGTGAGGTAAAGCGAAGCATTTTTTTATTCGACGAAGTAAAAAAACATAGCAGGACAAGTCCTGAATTACAATCCAAGGAATTGAATGAAATACAGGCCCAATTTACCTGACCAGCAGATCAATTGAACAATCCCAGCCAAAAAGTCGAAATCTCGAAAGTTGAGAAACAAAAAGAATCACACTAAACAAAAAAAAAACAATTACTCCTAAAACTCTTGAAGCTTTTAACCTGAAGGCCATTTATGACACAATGCAGTATAGTCATTAACTCACGCAAAAGACTTTAAAGAGATTAATTTGACACTAAAGGTAGATAATCTCGAAAAAAATGACAAATGCTTCAAAAAGAAATGTGAAAAATGCTTCAAATGAAAAGGAAAAATTTAAGATATTTTTCAAAAATGAGTCAGGAAAAATGTTCAAATCCATTTTTCTACTGTAGAGTTCTTTCTTTTAACTGATCTACATTATTAAAAAGTTTCGTTGGCCAATAAAGATAGTTAAACTAAGAAAATGACAAAAAAAATTCAAAAAATTTGAAAACAATCAAATTTAAATTGCAAGCTTTATTTAAAAAATTACTTATTTTTGCAATCTAAGAAACTAGAAAACTATTTTGTTGCCACTAGAAACTCTGCAGTAACATACTAGCAAACTCAATAGCAGCAAACCTTTGGCCGCTGAGGAAAAAGACTAAAATTCCAGGAAGTCAAAGAAAAAATTACAATTTTAAAATCGCTAATTTTTGTAATATTAAAATCTTGAAACAAATTCCCCACTACCACTCGAAACTATGCAGTAACCTATTATCAAAACCTAAAGGAAATGTTTTGGCTGTTCAGTTTAGAGAAACCAAAAAATTGACATCAATTTTCAAAAATTTGAAAAAATTATCTTATGCCATGGCCAATAAAGATTTTGAATTAAACTATTAGCAAATCCCAGACAAGATTTCTTGCCCAATGTAGCTGGAAAACTTGATTAATGACAATTAATGCCGGAAAATTGGAAAAACTGCAAGTTTTATCAAAAAAATTGGTACAAGTCGTGAAGTTGAAAACCATTCCATTACCAGTAGAAACTATAAAATAACCTGTTATTGGGACACCAAGAGCTGAAACAACAAAAATATTCAAAAAACTTGAAAAATTTTAGAAATTAATTAAATTACCGTGTTTATGTTTGGTGTAGCAATACATATAGCTCTTAAAATGGCCATAAAAAGTAATTACGTCTTGCAAAAATCCGAGAAAAAGACGAAAAAATTGCCACATTTTGGGCTCAAAAACTTCTGAAAATGACCTGTTAACCTTGAATTACGGCCTTCCCAGTAGCTTCACCACTCGAAGTACTAGAAGAACTACTAAACGCGGCTAAGGGCCTCTAATGAAACTTGATGCCCGCTGAGCTTTTCCTGTTTATCCCGTTTTGAAAGCTCAAAGTCATGAAAAAAGGTGTGAAAACATCTTACAAAAATAAAAAAAAAAAGACAGAGCACCAATACAATCCAATTCTTGGATTGTAAAAAAATAGGAGCGCTATAATAGCCGGCTGAGAAGATGAAGGCGGCTATTAAACAATTGAGGAAAATTTTTTGAACGATCGTAAATTAGACTTTATGATGTTAAGGTTTAAAAAAAATTTTCCGAAAATTCAGAATTGAAATCAGAAAACGTCTGCTAATTTCAAATAAAAACGTTTTGTCTAGCTCCAAAATTGACGTACAAGTTGCTCGCTCGAATCTACGATTCGCTTTGTCAACCAGATGAGGCGAAAGTGGATATTTGGCTTTCGATTCTCGTAGTTTGTTTTTGCTATTACATTCATGAAATGTGAGCAAAAAGCTTCGATTGTTTGCTGTCATAAAATTTTGAATCATTAAGGAAACGAAAACCCCTTAGTGTCCACATTTAATAAAAACCATAGTCGCTGAGATTGGTTGTTATCACAACTCCGGTTTCCTGCAAGATTTTTTTAAAGAACAGATTACTGAATACTATTTTTTGAAGTATTAAGAGGCCGAATTTTTAGCAAATATTGTTTTTATGAACTTTAGCTGTGTTTCGTTCACTTTGAAACAGGAGGAAACTTTGTTATTAATTCCCCCCCCCCCCCCCCCCCACTTTAAGTAAGAAAGAAATTTGAAATGGATAAAAGAGAAAAACGATTACAATAATGAACACCGAGAAAAGGTTTAGCGATGTTGTTTTTGACTGTCACTTGACTTACATTTTTCAATTAATCTTTGAATTCCATTTCTTACAATTATATTTTTAATAGAATCTGAGTAGAGATTCAATTTTTATCTACTTATAAAAGCAAAAGAGACTTTTAATATGAACGTAATTACTCAAACTTTTTAGGGTGAAGGAGTTTTTTCCAAATCATACTTGAAAAAAGTGATCGAAAAAACAATAAGAAAGTTTTGATGAAAAACTGTTGACAGTCAGTTTTAAATCAAAAGCTGAAAACAAAACCAAGCTGAGGACAAACAAATAAGGAAAATCCGAGGCAACAAGAGTAAAAAATTTTTAGGAATTCGATCAAAAACTGTGAATTAAAAATGTTCTCTTTCAAACGGCGGGGATGACACTTTTTAAAATCTATTTGATCAAACGAAATGTCCTGAAAGCAACCTTCTAATTATCTTTAACATGAGCATTGGTGCCTACCCAGGCTGAGATCCCAGACCCAAAGTGGATATGTCCAGACAGGTCCAGACGGAAAGTGCCTATGTCCAGACCGTCCCAGACTCAAAGTGCCTATGTCCAGACCGTCCCAGACGGAAAGTGGATATGTCCAGATTTTCGTGCGTTCAAAATTTTTCGTGCGTTCTTCGTGCGTTCGAATACAAATATGTTCAGACCATCCCAGACCGAAACAGTATATGTCCAGACTTTCGTGCGTTCTTGTCCAGACCATCGTGCGCTCCAACTCAAACTCGTGCGTTCAACGCCAAATTTCTAGTGCGACCATGTCCAGACCATCGTGCGGTCATGTCCAGACCATCGTGCGTTCAAATCCAGACCATTGTGCGTTCATGTCCAGACTTTCGTGCGTTCATGTCCAGACCATCGTGCGTTCACCAGACCATCGTGCGTTCATGTCCAGACCATCGTGCGTTCATGTCCAGACCATCGTGCGTTCATCCGTGTTTCCAGACCGTGTAATTTTGAAAGCACGACACCGCCTTCGTGCGTTCATTTCGGTCTGGACATATCTGGTTTCGGTCTGGGACCTCAGCCTGGGTACTCCATTTGTAAAGAGTTATTTATACAGACCTGGTACTTTTCGAAGAATAATTTACGATTTACTCTATTCATAGCATGCAGATGAACATCAGTTGATAAAAAAATAAGCATCAAGTAAAAACATTATACACCTAACAAAATTGAATATTGTGAAAATCAATGATTATAGAAAACAACCTTGATTGCTAAACCTAAATATTGTGATGTTGAACTACAATTGATTTATGAGAGGGAACTCATTAGTTCTCAACTTTAATCTAGAATCTAAAAATTTAATCTCGTATTCTAGAAAAAAAATATCCATTACCGTCGGCAGAAAATTGCAAATAGGGAAAAGCGTCAATGTTTTCCGAGCGAAAAAGAAAAATTATAGTAGCGATAGAAAAATTCAAAATATAATGGAGAATTCTGTTTCGTACCAAACATCTGATTCGTGCCAGAAAACACATAGTTATTCCATTGATTTTTCAACGTTCTTGTAAATTCTAAAGAATTCTTCTTGCTTTATTCGCTCACAATTTTGCATTCTTTTCGCGGGAATCTTAAAATATTTTGAACTCTCAATATTGGAAGATTTTGAAACGTGCTCTAAGATCACAACCTTGTTTCAGGCAAGATCCATTTATTTCACGATTCTCGCAAGAATCGAGCAAGATGTCAATCCGATTTTTGTGAGGGTAGTTTTTCATTAGCAAGTGATGTAGTCATTTCTTTATTCATTTTTGCAAATTTAATTTCAAATTTGGAGACAATCAGGAAAAATTTTGCATTTTCAAAGACATGGATAAATGGTTACAATTTAGAGAAATCCGACGGCTATTATTTGCAGAAAGCATGCAAACGAAAACAGAAAGCGACAGAAACGAGTCAGAGTGCTTCGAAGACCTTTTCATGCCAGAAACACTGATACCGTCGATTTTTTTAATAATAGGAAAATTCAACATCTGCAAAACCATAAAGGATACAGAGCTTTCACCTATATATTTAACATAGTCAACATTTACAAATTGCGATTTAGAACTCGAACTGAACGTCAAGTCTGATTCAGTACAGAATCGGTGAAATTTCAAGTCCTGGATCAGTACTGTATCAGAGCTATGACATTGTCACTTCTCAAACTTGATCGAAACTGTCACTTTCAAATCTTTAATCAAGACCTAAGCCTCGACAAGTATGGAGTCAAGTCTTAGTTAAAACTTTACAGGTCATCTTGGGTCAAAGATTGAGCACAGTTTGGCCTCAACATTTTTGCTTTGTTAAAAAATCCCAAAGGGACGGTAACAACACAAGACAGCCCGAGATTTTCCACATCCCTAGGATAGAAAACGAAAAAAACTCTGATATCGCTCAAAGATGTCAGTCATGGCCACTTTTCGGTTTTCTAATTAATATTTTGGACATTTTAAGTTTTCATTATACGCTCAATTAAGAAATAGATTAGTCAAATTAAGAAAATTCTCGTATAAACTTTTTAACGAGTTTTGCTAATTTTGAATTGCATTTATTATAAATAATTTCTTCTTATAACTACAATTTGCTATTGACTGCGCAAGAATCGGCAGGATTTGTCAAGACTTGATTTTATCTGGACGTTATCAATGCCGATTTGTCAATTCAAGATATGTATTCAACTGGAAAAAGTACTGATCAAAACTTCGAAAATGTTCCGGCTGCTTCCAATAGGATGTCAGCAACAAATGAAAGGCGAGAAGTGAGCCAAAACTTCAACGCTAATTATCAAAAGTATCACTTTTTAGGCATAATCATAGTGCTAACAATCTTGCACAAAGAACAACTTGTCGACGATCTTTTTGTTCATGAAAATTAAACTCTACAAAAAATGAAAGTTTTTTCTTTTAAATGACCGGTTTTTGTCTGACTTTGATTTGCTTGAAATCAACATGGCTTCACACAGGAAAACTTAGAGTAAACTTAACTTAAAAGCAGCTTGATTCACATGCATGTTGTGTTTTTTTTGCGCTACATTAACTTGCTCGATTTTCACCTTAAAGTTTTCCTGAAAGTCAACAAGAAGGCTTGCATGTTCTTTGCGTGGCACAGAAAGTTTTACCAATAGCATTTGAAACATAAGAAGTATCATATTAATATACCTGAAACATTATTTCAGAGATGTTTGATTCGCACCAGGCCACGGTTTTTATCAGGCTGCTAGGAAACAGTTCATTTCACTAGGCTGAAGATTGAAAAAAAAGACACAAGAAGGGGTTTTTTCAGGGGAACCAAAAGCGTGATGAAACTCTAATCACGATAAAAATAAATGTTGTTGTACTTATTTTTTGATAAGTATAATTAAAATAGCTTTCCTGAAAAGTTCTTTTAATGTAAAAAAACACTCAACATTCTTGCTTTAATTGCGGTTTTGATTATGCTTCATCATTCTTTAACAATAACTCATTGAGAATTGAAGGTTTTTAAACAATTCTAATGTCAAATTGGTTGCTTCTGATTCAAAAAAATTCGTTTAGACCTTTCCCTATCTTTCTCTCCCTAATGATCTCAGGAGGAACGCTTTGCTAACAAACATTGTCAAGTGAGGATTTAATGGTTAAAATAATTCTGGTATAAGTACAATGTTTTTACAATTTTATCAAGATATTCGAAAACGAACCCCAAAACATAAAAGAAGTAGAACGTGTATTCCGTCAAATCCTTCTCATTTCAATCTATTCTTGTCTTGACATTCTGCTTCAGAAAGTTAAGATACTGCAAAGTGAATCAATTGCTATTGCTTTGGTTATAAATAATAATTCAATTATGTGTCTTACATTACCAATGAGAAAAAAGTGTCTCAATTTTCCTGCAAAGATTTTTTGTAACACTAGGGAAAAATTGCTGTCCAAGCCAAATTTAATTAAATTAAGACATTTATATTAAAAATAATGCAAAAGCAGTTAAAACGAACAAGCCAATTTGAGGTATTGAGAGAAATAGCAGTATAAACACTAGAATACAGCTCAAGAGTAAATGATAAAAAAAACTAAGATCAATTCTGTATACCTGCGAAACTGTTTTAATACCGACGTGTATGAAGCAAATAAGTTTAAAAATTGAGAGAGATAATTAAAAAAGCTATATACAACTTACTGTTGTGTCAAATCAATTAATAAACAATTTAGGTCACAGATGAAACCCCACACCTTGATTAAAGACATCGGAAATGCTTTTAAAATAGATGCAACAAAAATATTGGAAACTGAAATGAGGGCAAAAGATGGCAATTTCTGTAAGGCTTTTCAACCAGGCGGCATGTCACCTATTGAAAAACTATTATTGTTTAAATCTTTAAAAAGAACCAAATTAGCGCACTGAAAATTAAACAAAGCGTGCAAGATTAGTGTGTTGAAGAATAATAGCAAAATATTGTGATTCAAATTCAACAAAAAGCTCATTTACCATCCTCACATCATAAGAGACTTTTTAATTTGAGATAACACCGAAAAACTGAACCTTGGTAGCTTTTATGGCAGTGCAGTTATTTGTAAAATCTATTTCACACAGATTTGCTAAGGCTGCTTTAAGGAAGTTTAATGGCTGACCTTCAATTTGGATGCTCCAAAAAGGAAAATATCATTATGATATGAGCTGCAAACAGAAATTTTTTCCTCAAAAAAATAACAAAATCTATCAGATAGAAGCTATTCAAAAGATGCATAAAAAAGACAGCGTGCATTATTAGGGAGCAAATGTGGCCTGTCAACTGTTTTGCTTTCGGACAGAAATATAAAGAGGCCATCAACAGTGAGTTCAGAAACGAAATATCTTTCGATATTTAGTCGGTAAATTTTTTTCCTAAAAGAAACGACGTTTCTAGAATTCGAAAAAAAGTAAAAATAATTTTTATAATTAAAATATTTTTGGCATAAGTACAATTTTTTTTAAAGTTTTGTCGGATTTTCCAAAACGAAACTCAAAACATAAAAAAGTAGAACGTGTATTCCGTCAAATCCTTCTCATTTTAATTAACTCATTGTATTGATATTCTGCTTCAGAAAGTGTAGATACTGCAAAGTGAATCAATTGTTATCGCGTTGGTTATAAAAAATAATTGGATTTTGTGTCTTACATTACCAATGAGAAAAAAGTGTCTCAATTTTCCAGCAAAGATTTTTTGTAACAGTAGGGCAAAAAATAGCTGATCCAATTCAATTTCAATTAAATTATTACAGTTATACAAAAAAGGCGCAAAAGCAGGTAAAACGAACAAACCAGTTTGAGGTATTGAGAGACATAGCAGTATAAAAACTGGAATACAGCTAAAGAAAAATTTACAAAAAAAACTAAGCGCATTTCTGGATAACTGAGAAACTGTTTGAATACCGACGTGTATGAAGCAAATTAGTTGAAAAATTGAGAGAGAAGGTTCAAAGTACTATATACAACTTACTGTGGTATCACTGGGTCACAGATGTTACCCCCTGACTGAAATTGCCCTGTAAGAGTGGGCTGCAATGGGCTGCAATGGTAGGATTTTTCAGGAATTATCCCCCTGACTGAAATTGCCATGTAAGAGTGGGCTGCAACGGGCTGCAATGGGAGGATTTTGGAGGAATTACACCGCTGAAAAAATTGCCATGAAGAGTGGGCTGCAATGGGCTGCAATAGGAGGATTTTTCAGGAATTACCCCGCTGATTGATACTGCCATGTAAGAGTGCGCTGCAATCGGCTGCAATGGGAGGACTTTTGAAAAACTAACCCCTGACTAAAATTGTCATGTAAGAGTGGGTTGCAATGGGGTCCAATGGGAGGAATTTTCAGGAAATACCACCCTGACTAAAATTACCATGTAAGAGTGGGCTGCAATGGGCTGCAATGGGAGGAGTTTTGAGGAATTACTCCCCTGACTAAAATTGCCGAGTAAGAGTGGGCTGCAATGGGAAGGCTTTTCAGGAGTTACCCCCTGACTGAAATTGCCATGCAAGAGTGCGCTGCAATGGGCTGCAATGTGGTTACTTTTGAGGAATTACCTCCCTGACTAAAATTGCCAATTAATAGTGGGGTGCAATGGGCTGCAATGAGAGGACTTTTGAGGAAATACCCCCCTGACTAAAATTGACATGGAAGAGTGGGCTGCAAGGGGCTGAAGTGGGAGGACTTTTGAGGAATTACATGTAAGAGTGGGCTGCAATGGGCTGCAATGGGAGGACTTTTGAAGAATTACTCCCCTGACTAAAATTGCCATGTAAGAGTGGGCCGCAATGGGCTGCAAGTGGAGGACAATTCAAGAATTACCCCCCTGACTGAAATTACCATGAAAAAGTGCGCTGCATTGTGTTGCAATGGGAGGGATTCTGAGGAATTACCCCCCTGATTAAAATTTCCATGTAAGAGTAGGCTGCAATGGGCTGCAATGGGAGGACTTCTGAAGAATTACTCCCCTGACTAAAAGTGCCATGTGACAGGGATCTGCAATGGGCTGCAATGCGTGGACTTTTCAGGAATTACCCCCCTGACTGAAAGTGCCATGTAAGAGTGCGCTGCAATGTGCTGCAATAGGAGGAATTCTGAGGAATTACCCCCTGACTAAAACTGCCATGTGAGAGTGGGCTGCAATAGGCCGCAATGGGAGGACCTTTCGAGGAAATACCCCCTGACTAAAATTGCCATGTAAGAGTGGGCTGCAATGGGCTGCAATGGGAGGACTTTTCAGAAATTACCCCCTGACTGAAATTGCCATATAGGAGTGGGCTGCAATGGGCTGCAATGGGAGAACTTTTGAGGAATTACCCCCTGACTAAAATAACATGTAATAGTGGTCTGCAATGGGCTGCAATGGGCTGCAATGGGAGGACGTTTCAGGAATTACCAACCGGACTGAAATTACCATGTAAGAGAGCGCTGCAACGGACTGCAATGGGAGGACTTTTGAGGAATTATCCCCCCCTTGACTAAAATTGCCATCTATGAGTGGGCTGCAATGGGCTGAAATGGGAGGACTTTTGAAGAATTACTCCCCTGACTAAAATTGCCATATAAGAGTGGGCCGCAATGGGCTGCAAGTGGAGGACAATTCAAGAATTACCCCCCTGACTGAAATTACCATGAAAAAGTGCGCTGCATTGTGTTGCAATGGGAGGGATTCTGAGGAATTACCCCCCTGATTAAAATTTCCATGTAAGAGTGGGCTGCAATGGGCTGCAATGGGAGGACTTTTGAAGAATTACTCCCCTGACTAAAATTGCCATGTAAGAGTGGGCCGCAATGGGCTGCAAGTGGAGGACAATTCAAGAATTACCCCCCTGACTGAAATTACCAAGAAAAAGTGCGCTGCATTGTGTTGCAATGGGAGGGATTCTGAGGAATTACCCCCCTGATTAAAATTTCCATGTAAGAGTAGGCTGCAATGGGCTGCAATGGGAGGACTTCTGAAGAATTACTCCCCTGACTAAAAGTGCCATGTGACAGGGATCTGCAATGGGCTGCAATGCGTGGACTTTTCAGGAATTACCACCCTTACTGAAAGTGCCATGTAAGAGTGGGCTGCAAAGGGCTGCAATGGGAGGACTTTTCAGAAATTACCCCCTGACTGAAATTGCCATATAGGAGTGGGCTGCAATGGGCTGCAATGGGAGAACTTTTGAGGAACTACCCCCCGACTAAAATAACATGTAATAGTGGGCTGCAATGGGCTGCGATGGGCTGCAATTGGAGGACGTTTCAGGAATTACCACCCGGACTGAAATTACCATGTAAGAGAGCGCTGCAACGGACTGCAATGGGAGGACTTTTGAGGAATTATCCCCCCCTTGACTAAAATTGCAATGTATGAGTGGGCTGCAATGGGCTGAAATTGGAGGGCTTTTCAGGAATTAGCCCCCTGAATGAAATTGCCATGTAAGAATATGCTGCAATGGGCTGTTAATGGGAGGATTTATGAGGAATTAACCCCCCGATTAAAATTGCCAGGTAAGAGTGGGCTGCAATGGGGTGCAATGGGAGGACTTTTCAGGAATTACCACCCTGACTGAAATTACCATGTAAGAGTGCGCTGCAATGGGCTGCAATGGAGGACTTTTGAGGAATTACCCCCTGGACTATAATTTACTGGTAAGAGTGGGCTGCAATGGGCTGCAATGGGGTGCAATGGGAGGATTCTTCAGAAATTACCCCCCTGACTGAAGTTGCCATGTATGATTGGGCTGCAATGGGCTGCAATGGGAGGTTTTTTGAGGAGATACCCCCCCCCCCCCCGAAAAAAAAATTGCCAAGTAAGAGTGGGCTGCAATGGGCAGCACTGGGAGGACTTTTCAGGAATTACCCCCTAACTGAAAATGCAATGTAAGAGTGGGCTGCATTGGGCTGCAATGGGAGATTTTTTCAGGAATTCCCGCCCTGGTTGAAACTGCCATGTAAGGCGGCTGCAATGGGCTGCAATGGGAGGACTTTTCAGGAATTACCCCCCTGACTGAAATTGCCATGTAAGAGTGCGCTTCAATGGGCTGCAATGGGAGGACTTTTCAGGAATTACCCCCTGACCGAAGTTGCCATGTATGAGTGGGCTGCAATGGGCTGCAATGGGAGGTTTTTTGAGGAGTTACCGCCCCCCCCGACCAAAATTGCCAAGTAAGAGTGGGCTGCAATGGGCAGCACTGGGAGGACTTTTCAGGAATTACCCCCTAACTGAAATTGCCATGTAAAAGTGGGCTGCATTGGGCTGCAATGGGAGATTTTTTCAGGAATTCCCGCCCTGGTTGAAACAGCCATGTAAGGCGGCTGCAATGGGCTGCAATTGGAGGACTTTTCAGGAATTACCCCCCTGACTGAAATTGCCATGTAAGAGTGCGCTTCAATGGGCTGCAATGGGAGGACATTTCAGGAATTACCCCCCTGACCGAAGTTGCCATGTATGAGTGGGCTGCAATGGGCTGCAATGGGAGATTTTTTGAGGAGTTACCCCCCTGACTAAAATTGCCATGTAAAAATGGGCTGCAATGGGCTGCAATGGGCTGCAATGGGAGGACGTTTCAGGAATTACCACCCGGACTGAAATTACCATCTAAGAGAGCGCTGCAATGGACTACAATGGGAGAAATTTTGAGGAATTATCCCTCCTTGACTAAAATTGCCTTGTATGAGTGGGCTGCAATGGGCTGAAATGGGAGGACTTTTCAGGAATTAGCCCCCTGAATGAAATTGCCATGTAAGACTGGGCTGCAATGGGCTGTTAATGGGAGGATTTATGAGGAATTAACCCCCCGAATAAAATTGACAGGTAAGAGTGGGCTGCAATGGGGTGCAATGGGAGGACTTTTCAGGAATTACCACCCTGACTGAAATTACCATGTAAGAGTGCGCTGCAATGGGCTGCAATGGAGGACTTTTGAGGAATTACCCCCTGGACTATAATTTACTGGTAAGAGTGGGCTGCAATGGGCTGCAATGGGGGGCAATGGGCTGCAATGGGATGCAATGGGAGGATTCTTCAGGAATTACCCCCCTGAATGAAGTTGCCATGTATGATTGGGCTGCAATGGGCTGCAATGGGAGGTTTTTTGAGGAGTTACCCCCCCGACCAAAATTGTGGGCTGCAACAAGGGAAAGAGTGGGCTGCAATGAGCTGCAATGGGAGAACTTTTGGGGAATTACCCCGGACTAAAATTGCAATTTAAGGTGAGCTGCAATGGGAGAACTTTTGGGGAATTACCCCCGGACTAAAATTGCCATGTAAAAATGGGCTGCAATGGGCTGCAATGGGCTGCAATGGGAGGACGTTTCAGGAATTACCACCCGGACTGAAATTACCATCTAAGAGAGCGCTGCAATGGACTACAATGGGAGAACTTTTGAGGAATTATCCCTCCTTGACTAAAATTGCCATGTATGAGTGGGCTGCAATGGGCTGAAATGGGAGGGCTTTTCAGGAATTAGCCCCCTGAATGAAATTGCCATGTAAGACTGGGCTGCAATGGGCTGTTAATGGGAGGATTTATGAGGAATTAACCCCCCGAATAAAATTGACAGGTAAGAGTGGGCTGCAATGGGGTGCAATGGGAGGACTTTTCAGGAATTACCACCCTGACTGAAATTACCATGTAAGAGTGCGCTGCAATGGGCTGCAATGGAGGACTTTTGAGGAATTACCCCCTGGACTATAATTTACTGGTAAGAGTGGGCTGCAATGGGCTGCAATGGGGAGCAATGGGCTGCAATGGGATGCAATGGGAGGATTCTTCAGGAATTACCCCCCTGACTGAAGTTGCCATGTATGATTGGGCTGCAATGGACTGCAATGGGAGGTTTTTTGAGGAGTTACCCCGGACTAAAATTGCAATTTAAGAGTGGGCTGCAATGGGTTGCAATGGGAAAACTTTTGAGGAATTACCCCCCCCCCCCTGACTAAAATTGCCATGTAGGAGGGGGCTGCAATGAGCTGCAATGGGAGAACTTTTGGGGAATTACCCCCGGACCAAAATTGCCATGTAAGAGTGGCCTGTAATGGGCTGCAATGGGAGAACTTTTGGGGAATTACCCCCGGACTAAAATTGCGATTTAAGAGTGTGCTGCAATGGGCTGCAATGGGAAAACTTTTGAGGAATTACCCCCCCTGACTAAAATTGCCATGTAGGAGGGGGCTGCAATGAGCTGCAATGGGAGAACTTTTCAGTAATTACCACCCTGACTGAAATTGCCATGTAAGGGGGCTGCAATGGGCTGCAATGGGAGGACTTTTTAGGAATTAGCCCCATGACTGATATTGCCTTGTAAGAGTGGGCTGCAATCGGCTGCAATGGGAGGACTTTTGAGGAATTACCTTCCTGACTAAAATTGCCATGTAAGAGTGGGCTGCAATGGGCTGCAATGGGATGACTTTTGAGGAATGACCCCCCCCCCCCGACTAAAATTATCATATAGGCGTGGGCTGCAATGGGCTGCAATGGGAGGACTTATCATGAGTTACCCCCTGACTGAAATTGCCATGTAAGGGGGCTGCAATGGGCTGCAATGGGAGGACTTTTCAGGAATTAGCCCCCTGACTGATATTGCCTTGTAAGAGTGGGCTGCAATGGGCTGCAATGGGAGGACTTTTGAGGAATTACCTTCCTGACTAAAATTGCCATGTAAAAGTGGGCTGCAATGGGCTGCAATGGGAGAACTTTTGGGGAATTACCCCCGGACTAAAATTGCCTTTTAAGAGTGGTCTGCAATGGGCTGCAATGGGAAAACTTTTGAGGAATTACCCCCCCCCCCCTGACTAAAATTGCCATGAAAGAGTGGGTTGCAATGAGTTGCAATGGGAGAAATTTTCAGGAATTACCACCCTGACTGAAATTGCCATGTAAGGGGGCTGCAATGGGCTGCAATGGGAGAACTTTTGGGGAATTACCCCCGGACTAAAATTGCTATTTAAGAGTGGGCTGCAATGGGCTGCAATGGGAAAACTTTTGAGGAATTACCCCCCCCCCTTCTGACCAAAATTGCCATGAAAGAGTGGGCTGCAATGGGCTGCAATGGGAGAAATTTTCAGGAAATACCACCCTGACTGAAATTGCCATGTAAGGGGGCTGCATTGGGCTGCAATGGGAGAACTTTTGGGGAATTACACCCGGACTAAAATTGCCATTTAAGAGTGGGCTGCAATGAGCTGCAATGGGAGGACTTTTGAGGAATTACCTTCCTGAGTAAAATTGTCATGTAAGAGTGGGCTGCAATGGGCTGCAATGG
The DNA here is from genome assembly GCF_964194025.1 of Convolutriloba macropyga. Classification (NCBI taxonomy): domain Eukaryota; kingdom Metazoa; phylum Xenacoelomorpha; order Acoela; family Convolutidae; genus Convolutriloba; species Convolutriloba macropyga. The sequence goes on from NC_134481.1 coordinate 4,245,583, forward strand.
GAGGACTTTTGAGGAATCCCCCCAACTAAAATTGCCATATAAGAGTGGGATCCAATGGGCTGCAATGGGAGGTGTTATAATGAGTTGGCCCCTGACTGAAATTTCCATGTAAGAGTGGGCTGCAATGGGCTGCAATGGGAGGATTTTTGAGGAATTACGCCCCAGAATAAAATGGCCATGTAAGAGTGGGCTGCAATGGGAGGGATTTTTGGGAATTACTCCCCTGACTGGAATTGCCATGTAAGAGTGGGTTGCAATGGGCTGCAATGGGAGAACTTTTGAGGAATTGGAATTACCCCCCCCCCCCCCCTGACCAAAATTGCCATGAAAGAGTGGGCTGCAATGAGCTGCAATGGGAGAACTTTTGGGGACTTACCCCGGACTAAAATTGCAATTTAAGAGTGGGCTGCAATGGGAGAACTTTTGGGGAATTACCCCCGGACTGAAATTGCCATTTAAGAGTGGGCTGCAATGGGCTGCAATGGGAGAACTTTTGGGGAATTACCCCCGGACTAAAATTGCGATTTAAGAGTGGGCTGCAATGGGCTGCAATGGGAAAACTTTTGAGGAATTAGCCCCCCCCCCCTGACTAAAATTGCCATGTAAGAGGGGGCTGCAATGAGCTGCAATGGGAGAACTTTTCAGTAATTGCCACCCTGACTGAAATTGCAATGTAAGGGGGCTGCAATGGGCTGCACTGGGAGGACTTTTTAGGAATTAGCCCCATGACTGATATTGCCTTGTAAGAGTGGGCTGCAATGGGCTGCAATGGGAGGACTTTTGAGGAATTACCTTCCTGACTAAAATTGCCATGTAAGAGTGGGCTGCAATGGGCTGCAATGGGATGACTTTTGAGGAATCCCCCCCCCCCGACTAAAATTGCCATATAGGCGTGGGCTGCAATGGGCTGCAATGGGAGGACTTATCATGAGTTACCCCCTGACTGAAATTGCCATGTAAGGGGGCTGCAATGGGCTTCAATGGGAGGACTTTTCAGGAATTAGCCCCCTGACTGATATTGCCTTGTAAGAGTGGACTGCAATGGGCTGCAATGGGAGGACTTTTGAGGAATTACCCCCGGACTAAAATTGCCAATTAAGAGTGGTCTGCAATGGGCTGCAATGGGAAAACTTTTGAGGAATTACCCCCCCCCCCGACTAAAATTGCCATGAAAGAGTGGGCTGCAATGAGCTGCAATGGGAGAAATTTTCAGGAATTACCACCCTGACTGAAATTGCCATGTAATGGGGCTGCAATGGGCTGCAATGGGAGAACTTTTGGGGAATTACCCCCGGACTAAAATTGCTATTTAAGAGTGGGCTGCAATGGTAAAACTTTTGAGGAATTACCCCCCCCCCCCCCTTAACAAAATTGCCATGAAAGAGTGGGCTGCAATGGGCTGCAAAGGGGGAGAACTTTTGGGGAATTACCCCCGGACTAAAATTGCCATTTAAGAGTGGTCTGCAATGGGCTGCAATGGGAAAACTTTTGAGGAATTACCCCCCCCCCCCCCCTGACTTAAATTGCCATGAAAGAGTGGGCTGCAATGAGCTGCAATGGGAGAAATTTTCAGGAATTACCACCCTAACTGAAATCGCCATGTAAGGGGGCTGCAATGGGCTGCAATGGGAGGACTTTTGAGGAATTACCTTCCTGACTAAAATTGCCATGTAAGAGTGGGCTGCAATGGGCTGCAATGGGAGAACTTTTGGGGAATTACCCCCGGACTAAAATTGCCATTTAAGAGTGGGCTGCAATGGGCTGCCATGGGAAAACTTTTGAGGAATTACCCCCCCCCCCCCCCCTGACTAAAATTGCCATGAAAGAGTGGGCTGCAATAAGCTGCAATGGGAGAAATTTTCAGGAATTACCACCCTGACTGAAATCGCCATGTAAGGGGGCTGCAATGGGATGCAATGGGAGGACTTTTGAGGAATTACCTTCCTGACTAAAATTGCCATGTAAGAGTGGGCTGCAATGGGCTGCAATGGGAGAACTTTTGGGGAATTACCCCCGGACTAAAATTGCCATTTAAGAGTGGGCTGCAATGGGAAAACTTTTGAGGAATTAACCCCCCCTGACTAAAATTGCCATGTAAGAGTGGGCTGCAATGAGCTGCAATGGGAGAACTTTTCAAGAATTACCACCCTGACTGAAATTGCCATGTAAGGGGGCTGCAATGGGCTGCAATGGGAGGTTTTTTTAGGAATTAGCCCCATGACTGATATTGCCATGTAAGAGTGGACTGCAATGGGCTGCAATGAGATGACTTTTGAGGAATCCCCCCCCCCCGACTAAAATTGCCATTTAGGAGTGGGCTGCAATGGGCTGCAATGGGAGGACTTATCATGATTTACCCCCTGACTGAAATTGCCATGTAAGGGGGCTGCAATGGGCTGCAATGGGAGGACTTTTCAGGAATTAGCCCCCTGACTGATATTGCCTTGTAAGAGTGGACTGCAATGGGCTGCAATGGGAGGACTTTTGAGGAATTACCTTCCTGACTAAAATTGCCATGTAAAAGTGGGCTGCAATGGGCTGCAATGGGAGAACTTTTGGGGAATTACCCCCGGACTAAAATTGCCATTTAAGAGTGGTCTGCAATGGGCTGCAATGGGAAAACTTTTGAGGAATTACCCCCCCCCCCTGACTAAAACTGCCATGAAAGAGTGGGCTGCAATGAGCTGCAATGGGAGAAATTTTCAGGAATTACCACCCTGACTGAAATTGCCATGTAAGGGGGCTGCAATGGGCTGCAATGGGAGAACTTTTGGGGAATTACACCCGGACTAAAATTGCCATTTAAGAGTGGGCTGCAATGGGCTGCAATGGGCTGCAATGGGAAAACTTTTGAGGAATTACCCCCCCCCCCCCTGAACAAAGTTGCCATGAAAGAGTGGGCTGCAATGGGCTGCAATGGGGGAGAACTTTTGGGGAATTACCCCCGGACTAAAATTGCCATTTAAGAGTGGTCTGCAATGGGCTGCAATGGGAAAACTTTTGAGGAATAACCCCCCCCCCTGACTAAAATTGCCATGAAAGAGTGGGCTGCAATGAGCTGCAATGGGGGAAATTTTCAGGAATTACCACCCTGACTGAAATTGCCATGTAAGGGGGCTGCAATGGGCTGCAATGGGAGAACTTTTGGGGAATTACACCCGGACTGAAATCGCCATTTAAGAGTGGGCTGCAATGGGCTGCAATGGGCTGCAATGGGAAAACTTTTGAGGAATTACCCCCCCCCCCCCCCTGAACAAAGTTGCCATGAAAGAGTGGGCTGCAATGGGGGAGAACTTTTGGGGAATTACCCCCGGACTAAAATTGCCATTTAAGAGTGGTCTGCAATGGGCTGCAATGGGGAAACTTTTGAGGAATAACCCCCCCCCCTGACTAAAATTGCCACGAAAGAGTGGGCTGCAATGAGCTGCAATGGGAAAAATTTTCAGGAATTACCACCCTGACTGAAATCGCCATGTAAGGGGGCTGCAATGGGCTGCAATGGGAGGACTTTTGAGGAATTACCTTCCTGACTAAAATTGCCATGTAAGAGTGGGCTGCAATGGGCTGCAATGGGAGAACTTTTGGGGAATTACACCCGGACTAAAATTGCCATTTAAGAGTGGGCTGCAATGGGCTGCAATGGGAAAACTTTTGAGGAATTAACCCCCCCCCCTGACTAAAATTGCCATGTAAGAGTGGGCTGCAATGAGCTGCAATGGGAGAACATTTCAGGAATTACCACCCTGACTGAAATTGCCATGTAAGGGGGCTGCAATGGGCTGCAATGGGAGGACTTTTTAGGAGTTAGCCCCATGACTGATATTGCCTTGTAAGAGTGGGCTGCAATGGGCTGCAATGGGAGAACTTTTGAGGAATTACCTTCCTGACTAAAATTGCCATGTAAGAGTGGGCTGCAATGGGCTGCAATGGGAGGACTTTTGAGGAACCCCCCCTGACTAAAATTGCCATGTAAGAGTGGGCTGCAATGGGCTGCAATGGGAGAACTTTTGGGAAATTACACCCGGACTAAAATTGCCATTTAAGAGTGGGCTGCAATGGGCTGCAATGGGAGAACTTTTGAGGAATTACCTTCCTGACTAAAATTGCCATGTAAGAGTGGGCTGCAATGGGCTGCAATGGGAGAACATTTCAGGAATTACCACCCTGACTGAAATTGCCATGTAAGGGGGCTGCAATGGGCTGCAATGGGAGGACTTTTTAGGAGTTAGCCCCATGACTGATATTGCCTTGTAAGAGTGGGCTGCAATGGGCTGCAATGGGAGGACTTTTGAGGAATTACCTTCCTGACTAAAATTGCCATGTAAGAGTGGGCTGCAATGGGCTGCAATGGGAGGACTTTTGAGGAACCCCCCCCCCCCTGACTAAAATTGCCATGTAAGAGTGGGCTGCAATGAGCTGCAATGGGAGAACTTTTCAGGAATTACAACCCTGACTGAAATTGCCATGTAAGGGGGCTGCAATGGGCTGCAATGGGAAGACTTTTTAGGAATTAACCCCCCCCCCCCCCCTGACTATAATTGCCATGTAAGAGTGCGCTGCAATGAGCTGCAATGGGAGGACTTTTGAGGAATTACCTTCCTGACTAAAATTGCCATGTAAGAGTGGGCTGCAATGGGCTGCAATGGGAGGACTTTTGAGGAACCCCCCCCCCCCTGACTAAAATTGCCATGTAAAAGTGGGCTGCAATGGGCTGCAATGGGAGAACTTTTGGGGAATTACACCCGGACTAAAATTGCCATTTAAGAGTGGGCTGCAATGGGCTGCAATGGGAAAACTTTTGAGGAATTAACCCCCCCCCCCCGACTAAAATTGCCATGTAAGAGTGGGCTGCAATGAGCTGCAATGGGAGAACATTTCAGGAATTACCACCCTGACTGAAATTGCCATGTAAGGGGGCTGCAATGGGCTGCAATGGGAGGACTTTTTAGGAGTTAGCCCCATGACTGATATTGCCTTGTAAGAGTGGGCTGCAATGGGCTGCAATGGGAGGACTTTTGAGGAATTACCTTCCTGACTAAAATTGCCATGTAAGAGTGGGCTGCAATGGGAGGACTTTTGAAGAACCCCCCCTGACTAAAATTGCCATGTAAGAGTGGGCTGCAATGAGCTGCAATGGGAGAACTTTTCAGGAATTACAACCCTGACTGAAATTGCCATGTAAGGGGGCTGCAATGGGCTGCAATGGGAAGACTTTTTAGGAATTAGCCCCATGACTGATATTGCCTTGTAAGGGGGCTGCAATGGGCTGCAATGGGAAAACTTTTGAGGAATTAACCCCCCCCCTGACTAAAATTGCCATGTAAGAGTGCGCTGCAATGAGCTGCAATGGGAGAACATTTCAGGAATTACCACCCTGACTGAAATTGCCATGTAAGGGGGCTGCAATGGGCTGCAATGGGAAGACTTTTTAGGAATTAGCCCCATGACCGATATTGCCTTGTAAGAGTGGGATGCAATGGGCTGCAATGGGAGGACTTTTGAGGAATTACCTTCCTGACTAAAATTGCCATGTCAAAGTGGGCTGCAATGGGCTGCAATGGGAGGAATTTTGAGGAATTAGGCCCCTGACTGATATTGCCTTGTAAGAGTGGGCTGCAATGGGCTGCAATGAGAGGACCTTTGAGGAATTACCCCCCCCCCCCGACCAAAATTGCCATGAAAGAGTGGGCTGCATTGGGCTGCAATTGGAGAACTTTTGGGGAATTACCCCTGGACTAAAATTGCCATTTAAGAGTGGTCTGCAATGGGCTGCAATGGGAAAACTTTTGAGGAATTACCCCCCCCCCCCACCCCTGACTAAAATTGCCATGAAAGAGTGGGCTGCAATGGGCTGCAATGGGAGAATTTTTGGGGAATTACCCCCGGACTAAAATTGCCATTTAAGAGTGGTCTGCAGTGGGCTGCAATGGAAAACTTTTGAGGAATTACCCCCCCCCCCCCTGACAAAAATTGCCATGAAAGAGTGGGCTGCAGGACTTTTGAGAAATTACCTTCCTGACTAAAAATGCCATTTAAGAGTGGGCTGCAATGGGCTGCAATGGGAGGACTTTTGAGGAATTACCTTCCTGATTAAAATTGCCATTTAAGAGTGGGCTGCAATGGGCTGCAATGGGAGGCCTTTTGAGGAATCCCGCCCGACTAAAATTGCCATTTAGGAGTGGGCTGCAATGGGCTGCAATGGGAGGACTTTTGAGGAATTACCTTCCTGATTAAAATTGCCATTTAAGAGTGGGCTGCAATGGGCTGCAACGGGAGGACTTTTGAGGAATTACCTTCCTGATTAAAATTGCCATTTAAGAGTGGGCTGCAATGGGCTGCAATGGGAGGCCTTTTGAGGAATCCCCCCCGACTAAAATTGCCATTTAGGAGTGGGCTGCAATGGGCTGCAATGGGAGGACTTATCATGAGTTACCCCCTGACTGAAATTGCCATGTAAGGGGGCTGCAATGGGCTGCAATGGGCTGCAATGGGAGAACTTTTGGGGAATTACCACCGGACTAAAATTGCCATTTAAGAGTGGGCTGCAATGGGCTGCAATGGGAGGACTTTTGAGGAATCCCCCCCCCCGACTAAAATTGCCATATAGGAGTGGGCTGCAATGGGCTGCAATGGGAGGACTTATCATGAGTTACCCCCTGACTGAAATTGCCATGTAAGGGGGCTGCAATGGGCTGCAATGGGTTGCAATGGGAAAACTTTTGAGGAATTACCCCCCCCCCCCTGACTAAAATTGCCATGTAAGAGTGGGCTGCAATGAGCTGCAATGGGAGAACTTTTCAGGAATTACAACCCTGACTGAAATTGCCATGTAAGGCGGCTGCAATGGGCTGCAATGGGAGGACTTTTTAGGAATTACCTTCCTGACTAAAATTGCCATGTAAAAGTGGGCTGCAATGGGCTGCAATGGGAGGAATTTTGAGGAATTAGGCCCCTGACTGATATTGCCATGTAAGAGTGAGCTGCAATGGGCTGCAATGAGAGGACCTTTGAGGAATTACCCCCCCCCCCCCGGACCAAAATTGCCATGAAAGAGTGGGCTGCATTGGGCTGCAAATGGAGAACTTTTGGGGAATTACCCCCGGACTAAAATTGCCATTTAAGAGTGGTCTGCAATGGGCTGCAATGGGAAAACTTTTGAGGAATTACCCCCCCCCCCCACCCCTGACTAAAATTGCCATGAAAGAGTGGGCTGCAATGGGCTGCAATGGGAGAATTTTTGGGGAATTACCCCCGGACTAAATATGCCATTTAAGAGTGGTCTGCAGTGGGCTGCAATGGAAAACTTTTGAGGAATTACCCCCCCCCCCCGACAAAAATTGCCATGAAAGAGTGGGCTGCAATGGGCTGCAATGGGAGAACTTTTGGGGAATTACCCCCGGACTAAAATTGCCATTTAAGAGTGGTCTGCAATGGGCTGCAATGGGAAAACTTTTGAGGAATTAACCCCCCGCCCCTGACTAAAATTGCCATGAAAGAGTGGGCTGCAATGAGCTGCAATGGGAGAAATTTTCATGAATTACCACCCTGACTGAAATCGCCATGTAAGGGGGCTGCAATGGGCTGCAATGGAAGGACTTTTGAGGAATTACCTTCCTGACTAAAATTGCCATGTAAGAATTAGCCCCATGACTGATATTGCCTTGTAAGAGTGGGCTGCAATGGGCTGCAATGGGAGGACTTTTGAGGAATTACCTTCCTGACTAAAATTGCCATGTAAGAGTGGGCTGCAATGGGCTGCAATGGGAGGCCTTTTGAGGAATCCCCCCGACTAAAATTGCCATATAGGAGTGGGCTGCAATGGGCTGCAATGGGAGGACTTATCATGAGTTACCCCCTGACTGAAATTGCCATGTAAGGGGGCTGCAATGGGCTGCAATTGGCTACAATGGGAGAACTTTTGGGGAATTACCCCCGGAATAAAATTGCCATTTAAGAGTGGGCTGCAATGAGCTGCAATGGGAGAACTTTTCAGGAATTACAACCCTGACTGAAATTGCCATGTAAGGGGGCTGCAATGGGCTGCAATGGGAGGACTTTTTAGGAATTAGCCCCATGACTGATATTGCCTTGTAAGAGTGGGCTGCAATGGGCTGCAATGGGAGGACTTTTGAGGAATTACCTTCCTGACTAAAAATGCCATGTAAGAGTGGGCTGCAATGGGCTGCAATGGGAGGACTTTTGAGGAATCCCCCCCCCCGACTAAAATTGCCATATAGGAGTGGGCTGCAATGGGCTGCAATGGGAGGACTTATCATGAGTTACCCCCTGACTGAAATTGCCATGTAAGGGGGCTGCAATGGGCTGCAATGGGTTGCAATGGGAAAACTTTTGAGGAATTACCACCCCTGACTAAAATTGCCATGTAAGAGTGGGCTGCAATGAGCTGCAATGGGAGAACTTTTCAGGAATTACAACCCTGACTGAAATTGCCATGTAAGGAGGCTGCAATGGGCTGCAATGGGAGGACTTTTTAGGAATTAGCCCCATGACTGATATTGCCTTGTAAGAGTGGGCTGCAATGGGCTGCAATGGGAGGACTTTTGAGGAATTACCTTCCTGACTAAAATTGCCATGTAAAAGTGGGCTGCAGTGGGCTGCAATGGGAGGAATTTTGAGGAATTAGGCCCCTGACTGATATTGCCTTGTAAGAGGGGGCTGCAATGGGCTGCAATGAGAGGACATTTGAGGAATTACCCCCCCCCCCCCCACCCCTGACTAAAATTGCCATGAAAGAGTGGGCTGCAATGGGCTGCAATGGGAGAATTTTTGGGGAATTACCCCCGGACTAAAATTGCCATTTAGGAGTGGTCTGCAGTGGGCTGCAATGGAAAACTTTTGAGGAATTACCCCCCCCCCCCTGACAAAAATTGCCATGAAAGAGTGGGCTGCAATGGGCTGCAATGGGAGAACTTTTGGGGAATTACCCCCGAACTAAAATTACCATTTAAGAGTGGTCTGCAATGGGCTGCAATGGGAAAACTTTTTAGGAATTAGCCCCATGACTGATATTGCCTTGTAAGAGTGGGCTGCAATGGGCTGCAATGGGAGGACTTTTGAGGAATTACCTTCCTGACTAAAATTGCCATGTAAGAGTGGGCTGCAATGGGCTGCAATGGGAGGACTTTTGAGGAATCCCCCCCCCCCCGACTAAAATTGCCATATAGGAGTGGGCTGCAATGGGCTGCAATGGGAGGACTTATCATGAGTTACCCCCTGACTGAAATTGCCATGTAAGGGGGCTGCAATGGGCTGCAATGGGTTGCAATGGGAAAACTTTTGAGGAATTACCACCCCTGACTAAAATTGCCATGTAAGAGTGGGCTGCAATGAGCTGCAATGGGAGAACTTTTCAGGAATTACAACCCTGACTGAAATTGCCATGTAAGGAGGCTGCAATGGGCTGCAATGGGAGGACTTTTTAGGAATTAGCCCCATGACTGATATTGCCTTGTAAGAGTGGGCTGCAATGGGCTGCAATGGGAGGACTTTTGAGGAATTACCTTCCTGACTAAAATTGCCATGTAAAAGTGGGCTGCAGTGGGCTGCAATGGGAGGAATTTTGAGGAATTAGGCCCCTGACTGATATTGCCTTGTAAGAGGGGGCTGCAATGGGCTGCAATGAGAGGACATTTGAGGAATTACCCCCCCCCCCACCCCTGACTAAAATTGCCATGAAAGAGTGGGCTGCAATGGGCTGCAATGGGAGAATTTTTGGGGAATTACCCCCGGACTAAAATTGCCATTTAGGAGTGGTCTGCAGTGGGCTGCAATGGAAAACTTTTGAGGAATTACCCCCCCCCCCTGACAAAAATTGCCATGAAAGAGTGGGCTGCAATGGGCTGCAATGGGAGAACTTTTGGGGAATTACCCCCGAACTAAAATTACCATTTAAGAGTGGTCTGCAATGGGCTGCAATGGGAAAACTTTTGAGGAATTAACCCCCCCTGACTAAAATTGCCATGAAAGAGTGGGCTGCAATGAGCTGCAATGGGAGAAATTTTCAGGAATTACCACCCTGACTGAAATCGCCATGTAAGGGGGCTGCAATGGGCTGCAATGGAAGGACTTTTGAGGAATTACCTTCCTGACTAAAATTGCCATGTAAGAATTAGCCCCATGACTGATATTGCCTTGTAAGAGTGGGCTGCAATGGGCTGCAATGGGAGGACTTTTGAGGAATTACCTTCCTGACTAAAATTGCCATGTAAGAGTGGGCTGCAATGGGCTGCAGTGGGAGGCCTTTTGAGGAATCCCCCCCCGACTAAAATTGCCATATAGGAGTGGGCTGCAATGGGCTGCAATGGGAGGACTTATCATGAGTTACCCCCTGACTGAAATTGCCATGTAAGGGGGCTGCAATGGGCTGCAATGGGCTGCAATGGGAGAACTTTTGTGGAATTACCCCCGGACTAAAATTGCCATTTAAGAGTGGGCTGCAATGGGCTGCAATGGGAGGACTTTTGAGGAATCCCCCCCCCCGACTAAAATTGCCATAATGAAGTGGGCTGCAATGGGCTGCAATGGGAGGACATATCATGAGTTACCCCCTGACTGAAATTGCCATGTAAGGGGGCTGCAATGGGCTGCAATGGGTTGCAATGGGAAAACTTTTGAGGAATTACCCCCCCCCCCTGACTAAAATTGCCATGTAAGAGTGGGCTGCAATGAGCTGCAATGGGAGAACTTTTCAGGAATTACAACCCTGACTGAAATTGCCATATAAGGGGGCTGCAATGGGCTGCAATGGGAGGACTTTTTAGGAATTAGCCCCATGACTGATATTGCCTTGTAAGAGTGGGCTGCAATGGGCTGCAATGGGAGGACTTTTGAGGAATTACCTTCCTGACTAAAATTGCCATGTAAGAGTTGGCTGCAATGGGCTGCAATGGGAGGACTTTTGAGGAATCCCCCCGACTAAAATTGCCATATAGGAGTGGGCTGCAATGGGAGGACTTATCATGAGTTACCCCCTGACTGAAATTGCCATGTAAGGTGGCTGCAATGGGCTGCAATGGAAGGACTTTTGAGGAATTACTTTCCTGACTAAAATTGCCATGTAAGAATTAGCCCCATGACTGATATTGCCTTGTAAGAGTGGGCTGCAATGGGCTGCAATGGGAGGACTTTTGAGGAATTACCTTCCTGACTAAAATTGCCATGTAAGAGTGGGCTGCAATGGGCTGCAATGGGAGGCCTTTTGAGGAATCCCCCCCCCGACTAAAATTGCCATATAGGAGTGCGCTGCAATGGGCTGCAATGGGAGGACTTATCATGAGTTACCCCCTGACTGAAATTGCCATGTAAGGGGGCTGCAATGGGCTGCAATGGGCTGCAATGGGAGAACTTTTGTGGAATTACCCCCGGACTAAAATTGCCATTTAAGAGTGGGCTGCAATGGGCTGCAATGGGAGGACTTTTGAGGAATCCCCCCCGAATAAAATTGCCATAAAGAAGTGGGCTGCAATGGGCTGCAATGGGAGGACTTATCATGAGTTACCCCCTGACTGAAATTGCCATGTAAGGGGGCTGCAATGGGCTGCAATGGGTTGCAATGGGAAAACTTTTGAGGAATTACCCCCCCCCCCCTGACTAAAATTGCCATGTAAGAGTGGGCTGCAATGAGCTGCAATGGGAGAACTTTTCAGGAATTACAACCCTGACTGAAATTGCCATATAAGGGGGCTGCAATGGGCTGCAATGGGAGGACTTTTTAGGAATTAGCCCCATGACTGATATTGCCTTGTAGGAGTGGGCTGCAATGGGCTGCAATGGGAGGAATTTTGAGGAATTAGGCCCCTGACTGATATTGCCTCGTAAGAGTGGGCTGCAATGGGCTGCAATGGAAGGACTTTTGAGGAATTACCTTCCTGACTAAAATTGCCATGTAAGAATTATCCCCATGACTGATATTGCCTTGTAAGAGTGGGCTGCAATGGGCTGCAATGGGAGGACTTTTGAGGAATTACCTTCCTGACTAAAACTGCCATGTAAGAGTGGGCTGCAATGGGCTGCAATGGGAGGCCCTTTGAGGAATCCCCCCCCCGACTAAAACTGCCATATAAGAGTGGGCTGCAATGGGCTGCAATGGGAGGACTTATCATGAGTTACCCCCTGACTGAAATTGCCATGTAAGGGGGCTGCAATGGGCTGCAATGGGCTGCAATGGGAGAACTTTTGGGGAATTACCCCCGGACTAAAATTGCCATTTAAGAGTGGGCTGCAATGGGCTGCAATGGGAGGATTTTTGAGCAATCCCCCCGACTAAAATTGCCATATAGGAGTGGGCTGCAATGGGCTGCAATGGGAGGACTTATCATGAGTTACCCCCTGACTGAAATTGCCATGTAAGGGGGCTGCAATGGGCTGCAATGGGAGGACTTTTCAGGAACTAGCCCCCTGACTGATATTGACTTGTAAGAGTGGGCTGCAATGGGCTGCAATGGGAGGACTTTTGAGGAATTACCTTCCTGACTAAAATTGCCATGTAAAAGTGGGCTGCAATGGGCTGCAATGGGAGGAATTTTGAGGAATTAGGCCCCTGACTGATATTGCCTTGTAAGAGTGGGCTGCAATGGGCTGCAATGGGAGGACCTTTGAGGAATTACCCCCCCCCCCCTGACCAAAATTGCCATGAAAGAGTGGGCTGCAATGGGCTGCAATGGGAGAATTTTTGGGGAATTACCCCCGGACTAAAATTGCCATTTAAGAGTGGTCTGCAATGGGCTGCAATGGGAGAAATTTTCAGGAAATACCACCCTGACTGAAATCGCAATGTAAGGAGGCTGCATTGGGCTGCAATGGGAAGAATTTTCAGGAATTAGACCCCTGACTGATATTGCCTTGTAAGAGTGGGCTGCAATGGGCTGCAATGGGAGAAGTTTTGAGGAATTACCTTCCTGACTAAAATTGCCATGTAAGAGTGGGCTGCAATTGGCTGCAATGGGAGGAATTTTGAGGAATTAGGACCCTGACTGATATTGCCCTGTAAGAGTGGGCTGCAATGGGCTGCAATGGGAGGAATTTTGAGGAATTAGGCCCCTGACTGATATTGCCTTGTAAGAGTGGGCTGCAATGGGCTGCAATGGGAGGACCTTTGAGGAATTACCCCCCCCCCCCCCCTGACCAAAATTGCCATGAAAGAGTGGGCTGCAATGGGCTGCAATGGGAGAACTTTTGGGGAATTACCCCCGGACTAAAATTGCCGTTTAAGAGTGGTCTGCAATGGGCTGCAATGGGAAAACTTTTGAGGAATTACCCCCCCCCCCCTGACTAAAATTGCCATGAAAGAGTGGGCTGCAATGAGCTGCAATGGGAGAAATTTTCAGGAAATACCACCCTGACTGAAATTGCCATGTAAGGAGGCTGCAATGGGCTGCAATGGGAAGAATTTTCAGGAATTAGCCCCCTGACTGATATTGCCTTGGGAGTGGGCTGCAATGGGCTGCAATGGGAGGAGTTTTGAGGAATTACCTTCCTGACTGAAATTGCCATGTAAGAGTGGGCTGCAATGGGCTGCAATGGGAGGAATTTTGAGGAATTAGGCCCCTGACTGATATTGCCCTGTAAGAGTGGGCTGCAATGGGCTGCATTGGGAGGACCTTTGAGGAATTCCCCCCCCCCCCCCGACCAAAATTGCCATGAAAGAGTGGGCTGCATTGGGCTGCAATGGGAGAACTTTTGGGGAATTACCCCCGGACTAAAATTGCCATTTAAGAGTGGTCTGCAATGGGCTGCAATGGGAAAACTTTTGAGGAATTACCCCCCCCCCCCCCTGACTAAAATTGCCATGAAAGAGGGGGCTGCAATGGGCTGCAATGGGAGAACTTTTGGGGAATTACCCCCGGACTAAAATTGCCATTTAAGAGGGGTCTGCAATGGGCTGCAATGGGAAAACTTTTGAAGAGTTACCCCCCCTGACCAAAATTGCCATGAAAGAGTGGGCTGCAAAGGGCTGCAATGGAAGAACTTTTGGGGAATTACCCCCGGGCTAAAATTGCCATTTAAGAGTGGTCTGCAATGGGCTGCAATGGGAAAACTTTTGAGGAATTAACCCCCCCCCTGACTAAAATTGCCATGAAAGAGTGGGCTGCAATGAGCTGCAACGGGAGAAATTTTCAGGAATTGCCACCCTGACTGAAATCGCCATGTAAGGGGGCTGCAATGGGCTGCAATGGGAGGACTTTTGAGGAATTACCTTCCTGACTAAAATTTCCATGTAAAAGTGGGCTGCAATGGGCTGCAATGGGAGAACTTTTGGGGAATTACCCCCGGACTAAAATTGCCATTTAAGAGTGGTCTGCAATGGGCTGCAATGGGAAAACTTTTGAGGAATTACCCCCCCCCCCCTGACTAAAATTGCGATGAAAGAGTGGGCTGCAATGAGCTGCAATGGGAGAAATTTTCAAGAATTACCACCCTGACTGAAATCGCCATGTAAGGAGGCTGCAATGGGCTGCAGTGGGAAGAATTTTCAGGAATTAGCCCCCTGACTGACATTGCCTTGTAAGAGTGGGCTGCAATGGGCTGCAATGGGAGGACTTTTGAGGAATTACCTTCCTGACTAAAATTGCCATGTAAGAGTGGGCTGCAATGGACTGCAATTGGAGGAATTTTGAGGAATTACCCCCCCCCCTGACCAAAATTGCCATGAAAGAGTGGGCTGCAATGGGGTGCAATGGGAGAACTTTTGGGGAATTACCCCCGGACTAAAATTGCCATTTAAGAGTGGTCTGCAATGGGCTGCAATGGGAAAACTTTTGAGGAATTACCCCCCCCCCCCCCTGACCAAAAATGCCCTGAAAGAGTGGGCTGCAATGGGCTGCAATGGGAGAATTTTTGGGGAATTACCCCCGGACTAAAATTGCCATTTAAGAGTGGTCTGCAATGGGCTGCAATTGGAAAATTTTTGAGGAATTACCCCCCCCCCCCTGAGTAAAATTGCCATGAAAGAGTGGGCTGCAATGAGCTGCAATGGGAGAAATTTTCAGGAATTACCACCCTGACTGAAATCGCCATGTAAGGAGGCTGCAATGGGCTGCAATGGGAAGAATTTTCAGGAATTAGCCCCCTGACTGACATTGCCTTGTAAGAGTGGGCTGCAATGGGCTGCAATGGGAGGACTTTTGAGGAATTGCCTTCCTGACTAAAATTGCCTTGTAAGAGTGGGCTGCAATGGGCTGCAATGGGAGGAATTTTGAGGAATTAGGCCCCTGACTGATATTGCCTAGTAGGAGTGGGCTGCAATGGGCTGCAATTGGAGGACCTTTGAGGAATTAACCCCCCCCTGACCAAAATTGCCATGAAAGAGTGGGCTGCAATGGGCTGCGATGGGAGAACTTTTGGGGAATTACCCCCGGACTAAAATTGCCATTTAAGAGTGGTCTGCAATGGGCTGCAATTGGAAAACTTTTGAGGAACCCCCCCCCTGACTAGAATTGCCATGAACGAGTGGGCTGCAATGAGCTGCAATGGGAGAAATTTTCAGGAATTACCACCCTGACTGAAATCGCCATGTAAGGGGGCTGCAATGGGCTGCAATGGGAGGACTTTTGACGAAATACCTTCCTGACTAAAATTTCCATGTAAGAGTGGGCTGCAATGGGCTGCAATGGGAGAACTTTTGGGGAATTACCCCCGGACTAAAATTGCCATTTAAGAGTGGTCTGCAATGGGCTGCAATGGGAAAACTTTTGAGGAATTACCCCCCCCTGACTAAAATTGCCATTAAAGAGTGGGCTGCAATGAGCTGCAATGGGAGAAATTTTCAGGAATTACCACCATGACTGAAATCGCCATGTAAGGAGGCTGCAATGGGTTGCAATGGGAAGAATTTTCAGGAATTAGCCCCCTGACTGACATTGCCTTGTAAGAGTGGGCTGCAATGGGCTGCAATGGGAGGAATTTTGAGGAATTAGGCCCCTGACTGATATTGCCTAGTAGGAGTGGGCTGCAATGGGCTGCAATGGGAGGACCTTGAGGAATTACGCCCCCCCTGACCAAAATTGCCATGAAAGAGTGGGCTGCAATGGGCTGCAATGGGAGAACTTTTGGGGAATTACCCCCGGACTAAAATTGCCATTTGAGAGTGGTCTGCAATGGGCTGCAATGGGAAACCTTTTGAGGAATTACCCCCCCCCCCTGACTAAAATTGCCATGAAAGAGTGGGCTGCAATGAGCTGCAATGGGAGAAATTTTCAGGAATTACACCCGGACTAAAATTGCCATTTAAGAGTGGGCAGCAATGGGCTGCAATGGGAAAACTTTTGAGGAATTACCCCCCCCCCCTGACTAAAATTGCCATGTAAGAGTGGGCTGCAATGGGCTGCAATGGGAGGACTTTTGAGGAATTACCCCCCCCCACCTTGACTAAAATTGCCACGTAAGAGTGGGCTGCAATGAGCTGCAATGGGGGAACTTTTCAGGAATTACCAACCTGACTGAAATTGCCATGTAAGGGGGCTGCAATGGGCTGCAATGGGAGGATTTAGGAATTACATTCCTGACTAAAATTGCCATGTAAGAGTGGGCTGCAATGGGCTGCAATGGGAGGACTTATCGTGAGTTACCCCCTGACTGAAATTGCCATGTAAGGGGGCTGCAATGGGCTGCAATGGGAGGACTTTTCAGGAATTAGCCCCCTGACTGATATTGCCTTGTAAGAGTGGGCTGCAATGGGCTGCAATGTGAGGACTTTTGAGGAATTACCTTCCTGATTAAAATGGCCATGTAAAAGTGGGCTGCAATGGGCTGCAATGGGAGAACTTTTGGTGAATTACCCCCGGACTAAAATTGCCATTTAAGAGTGGGCTGCAATGAGCTGCAATGGGAGAAATTTTCAGGAATTACCACCCTGACTGAAATCGCCATGTAAGGAGGCTGCAATGGGCTGCAATGGGAAGAATTTTCAGGAATTAATCCCCTGACTGATATTACCTTGTAAGAGTGGGCTGCAATGGGCTGCAATGGGAGGACTTTTGAGGAATTACCTTCCTGACTAAAATTGCCATGTAAGAGTGGGCTGCAATGGGCTGCAATGGGAGGAATTTTGAGGAATTAGGCCCCTGACTGATATTGCCTTGTAAGAGTGGGCTGCAATGAGCTGCAATGGGAGGACCTTTGAGGAATTACCTTCCTGACTAAAATTGCCATGTAAGAGTGGGCTGCAATGGGCTGCAATTGTAGAACTTTTGGGGAATTACCCCCCGGACTAAAATTGCCATTTAAGAGTGGGCTGCAATGGGCTGCAATGGGAAAACTTTTGAGGAATTACCCCCCCCCCCCTCCCCCCCCCGACTGAAATTGCCATGTAAGAGTGGGCTGTAATGAGCTGCAAAGGGAGAACTTTTCAGGAGTTACCACCCTGACTGAAATTGCCATGCAAGGGGGCTGCCATGTAAGAGTGGGCTGCAATGGGCTGCAATGGGAGGAATTTTGAGGAATTAGGCCCCTGACTGATATTGCCTTGTAAGAGTGGGCTGCAATGAGCTGCAATGGGAGGACCTTTGAGGAATTACCTTCCTGACTAAAATTGCCATGTAAGAGTGGGCTGCAATGGGCTGCAATGGGAGAACTTTTGGGGATTTACCCCCCGGACTAAAATTGCCATTTAAGAGTGGGCTGCAATGGGCTGCAATGGGAAAACTTTTGAGGAATTACCCCCCCCCTCCCCCCCCGACTGAAATTTCCATGTAAGAGTGGGCTGCAATGAGCTGCAAAGGGAGAGCTTTTCAGGAGTTACCACCCTGACTGAAATTGCCATGCAAGGGGGCTGCAATGGGAGGACCTTTTAGGAATTAGCCCCATGACTGATATTGCCTTGTAAGAGTGGGCTGCAATGGGCTGCAATGGGAGGACTTTTGATGAATTACCTTCCTGACTAAAATTGCCATGTAAGAGTTGGCTGCAATGGGCTGCAATGGGAGGACTTTTGATGAATTACCTTCCTGACTAAAATTGCCATATAGGAGTGGGCTGCAATGAGCTGCAATGGGAGGACTTATCATGAGTTACCCCCTGACTGAAATTGCCATGTAAGGGGGCTGCAATGGGCTGCATGGGAGGACTTTTCAGGAATTAGCCCCCTGACTGATATTGCCTTGTAAGAGTGGGCTGCAATGGGCTGCAATGGGCTGCAATGGGAGGACTTTTGAGGAATTACCTTCCTGACTAAAATTGCCATGTAAAAGTGGGCTGCAATGGGCTGCAATGGGAGAACTTTTGGGGAATTACCCCCGGACTAAAATTGCCAATTAAGAGTGGTCTGCAATGGGCTGCAATCGGAAAACTTTTGAGGAATTACCCCCCCCCCCTGACTAAAATTGCCATGTAAAAGTGGGCTGCAATGGGCTGCAATGGGAGGAATTTTCAGGAATTACCAACCTGACTGAAATCGCCATGTAAGGGGGCTGCAATGGGCTGCAATGGGAGGAATTTTCAGGAATTAGCCACTGACTGATGTTGCCTTGTAAGAGTGGGCTGCAATGGGTTGCAATGGGAGGACTTTTGAGGAATTACCTTCCTAACTAAAATTGCCATGTAAGAGTGGGCTGCAGTGGGAGAATTTTTGGGGAATTACCCCCGGACTAAAATTGCCATGTAAGAGTGGGCTGCAATGGGAAAACTTTTGAGGAATTACCCCCCCCCCCCCCCGACTAAAATTGCCATGTAAGAGTGGGCTGCATTGAGCTGTAATGGGAGAAGTTTTCAGGAATTACCACCCTGACTGAAATTGCCATGTAAGGGGGCTGCAATGGGCTGCAATGGGAGTTCTTTTCAGGAATTAGCCCCCTGACTGATATTGCCTTGTAAGAGTGGGCTGCAATGGGCTGCAATGGGAGGACTTTTGAAGAATTACCTTCCTGACTAAAACTGCCATGTAAGAGTGGGCTGCAATGGGCTGCAGTGGGAGGACTTTTGAGGAATCCCCCCCCCCCACCCGACTAAAATTGCCATATAAGAGTGGGCTGCAATGGGAGGAATTTTCAGGAATTACCAACCTGACTGAAATCGCCATGTAAGGGGGCTGCAAAGGGCTGCAATGGGAGGAATTTTAAGGAATTAGCCACTGACTGATATTGCCTTGTAAGAGTGGGCTGCAATGGGTTGCAATGGGTGGACTTTTGAGGAATTACCTTCCTAACTAAAATTGCCATGTAAGAGTGGGCTATAATGGGCCGCAATGGGAGAACTTTTGGGGAATTACCCCCGGACTAAAATTGCCATTTAAGAGTGGGCTGCAATGGGCTGCAATGGGAAAACTTTTGAGGAATTACCCCCCCCCCCCTCCCGACTAAAATTACCATGTAAGAGTGGGCTGCATTGAGCTGCAATGGGAGAAGTTTTCAGGAATTACCACCCTGACTGAAATTGCCATGTAAGGGGGCTGCAATGGGCTGCAATGGGAGTACTTTTCAGGAATTAGCCCCCTGACTAAAACTGCCATGTAAGAGTGGGCTGCAATGGGCTGCAGTGGGAGGACTTTTGAGGAATTCCCCCCCCCCCCCACCCAACTAAAATTGCCATATAAGAGTGGGCTGCAATGGGAGGACTTATCATGAGTTATCCCCTGACTGAAATGGCCATGTAAGGGGGATGCAATGGGAGGACTTTTCAGGAATTAGCCCCCTGACTAATATTGCCTTGTAAGAGTGGGCTGCAATGGGCTGCAAGGGGAGGGCTTTTGAGGAATTACCTTCCTGACTAAAATTGCCATGTAAGAGTGGGCTGCAATGGGCTGCAATGGGAGAACTTTTGGGGGATTACCCCCTGACTAAAATTGCCATTTAAGAGTGGGCTGCAATGTGCTGCAATGGGAAAACTTTTGAGGAATTACCCCCACCCCCCCCCCCCTGACTAAAATTGCCATGTAAGAGTGGGCTGCAATGAGCTGCAATGGGAGAACTTTTCAGGAATTACCACCATGACTGAAGTTGCCATGTAAGGGGGCTGCAATGGGCTGCAATGGGAGGACTTTTCAGGAATTAGCCCCCTGACTGATATTGCCTTGTAAGAGTGGGCTGTAATGGGCTGCAATGGGAGGACTTTTGAGGAATTACCTTCCTGACTAATATTGCCATGTAAGAGTGGGCTGCAATGGGCTGCAACGGGAGGACTTTTGAGGAATAACCCCCCCCCCCCCACCTTGACTAAAATTGCCACGTAAGAGTGGGCTGCAATGAGCTGCATTGGGCGAACTTTTCAGGAATTACCACCATGACTGAAATTGCCATGTAAGGGGGCTGCAATGGGCTGCAATGGGAGGACTTTTCAGGAATTAGCCCCCTGACTGATATTGCCTTGTAAGAGTGGGCTGCAATGGGCTGCAATGGGAGGACTTTTGAGGAATTACCTTCCTGACTAAAATTGCCATGTAAGAGTGGGCTGCAATGGGCTGCAATGGGAGAACTTTTGAGGAATCCCCCACGACTAAAATTTCCATATAAGAGTGGGTTGCAATGGGCTGCAATGGGAGGACTTTTGAGGAATTACTCCTGAATAAAATTGCAATGGGCTGCAATGGGAGAACTTTTGAGGAATTACCCCCCCCCCCTGACAAAAAACTGCCATGAAGGAGTGGGCTGCAATGAGCTGCAATGGGAGAAGTTTTCAGGAATTACCACCCTGACTGAATTCGCCATGTAAGGGGGCTGCAATGGGCTGCAATGGGAGGAATTTTCAGGAATTAGGCCCTTGACTGATATTGCCTTGTAAGAGTGGGCTGCAATGGGATGCAATGGGAGGACTTTTTGAGGAATTAACTTCCTGACTAAAATTTCCATGTAAGAGTGGGCTGCAATGGGCTGCAATGGGAGAAATTTTGGGGAATTACCCCCAGACTAAAATTGCCATTTAAGAGTGGGCTGCAATGGGCTGCAACGGGAAAACTTTTGAGGAATTATCCCCCCCTGACTAAAATTGCCATGTAAGAGTGGGCTGCAATGAGCTGCAATGGGAGAACTTTTCAGGAATAACCACCCTGACTGAAATTGCCATGTAAGGGGACTGCAATGGGCTGCAATGGGAGGACTTTTTAGGAATTAGCCCCATGACTGATATTCTGATATTGCCTTGTAAGAGAAGAGTGGGCTGCAATGGGCTGCAATGGGAGGACTTTTGAGGAATTACCTTTCTGACTAAAATTGCCATGTAAGAGTGGGCTGCAATGGGCTGCAATGGGAGGACTTTTGATGAACCCCCCTCCCACTAAAATTGCCATATAGGAGTGTGCTGCAATGGGCTGCAATGGGAGGACTTATCATGAGTTACCCCTTGACTGAAATTGCCATGTAAGGGGCTGCAATGGGCTGCAATGGGAGGACTTTTTAGAAATTAGCCCCCTGACTGATATCGCCTTGTAAGAGTGGGCTGCAATGGGCTGCAATGGGAGGACTTTTGAGGAGTTACCTTCCTGACTAAAATTGCCATGTAAAAATGGGCTGCAATGGGCTGCAATGGGAGAACTTTTGGGGAATTACCCCCGGACTAAAATTACCATTTAGGAGTGGGCTGCAATGGGCTGCAATGGGAAAACTTTTGAGGAATTACCCCCCCCCCCCTCCCCCTGACTAAAACTGCCATGAAAGAGTGGGCTGCAATGAGTTGCAATGGGAGAAATTTTCAGGAATTAACACCCTGACTGAAATCGCCATGTAAGGGGACTACAATGGGCTGCAATGGGAGGAATTTTCAGGAATTACCTTCCTGACTAAAATTGCCATGTAAAAGTGGGCTGCAATGGGCTGCAATGGGAGAACTTTTGGGGAACTACCCCCGGACTAAAATTGCCATTTAAGAGTGGGCTGCAATGGGCTGCAATGGGAAAACTTTTGAGGAATTATCCACCCCCGACTAAAATTGCCATGTAAGAGAGGGCTGCATTGAGCTGCAATGGGAGAACTTTTCAGGAATTACCACCCTGACTGAAATTGCCATGTAAGGGGGCTGCAATGGGAGGACTTTTCAGGAATTAGCCCCCTGACTGATATTGCCTTGTAACAGTGGGCTGCAATGGGCTGCAATGGGAGGACTTTTGAGGAATTACCTTCCTGACTAAAATTGCCATGTAAGAGTGGTCTGCAATGGGCTGCAGTGGGAGGACTTTCGAGGAATTCCCCCCCTCCCCCAACTAAAATTGCCATACAAGAGTGGGCTGCAATGGGCTGCAAAGGGAGGACTTATCATGAGTTACCCCCTGACTGAAATTGCCATGTAAGGGGCTGCAATGGGAGGACTTTTCAGGAATTAGCCCCTGACTGATATCGCCTTGTAAGAGTGGGCTGCAATGGGCTGCAATGGGAGGACTTTTGAGGAATTACCTTCCTGACTAAAATTGCCATGTAAAAAGGGGCTGCAATGGGCTGCAATGGGAACACTTTTGAGGAATTATCCCCCCCCGACTAAAATTGCCATGTAAGAGTGGGCTGCATTGAGCTGCAATGGGAGAACTTTTCAGGAATTACCACCCTGACTGAAATTGCCATGTAAGGGGGCTGCAATGGGATGCAATGGGAGGACTTTTCAGGAATTAGCCCCCTGACTGATATTGCCTTGTAACAGTGGGCTGCAATGGGCTGCAATGGGAGGACTTTTGAGGAATTACCTTCCTGACTAAAATTGCCATGTAGGAGTGGGCTGCAATGGGCTGAAGTGGGAGGACTTTCGAGGAATTCCCCCCTTCCCCCAACTAAAATTGCCATATAAGAGTGGGCTGCAATGGGCTGCAATGGGAGGACTTATCATGAGTTACCCCCTGACTGAAATTGCCATGTAAGGGGCTGCAATGGGCTGCAATGGGAGGACTTTTCAGGGGGCTGCAATGGGAGGACTTTTGAGGAATTACCTTCCTGACTAAAATTGCCATGTAAAAATGGGCTACAATGGGCTGCAATGGGAAAACTTTTTAGGAATTATCCCCCCCGACTAAAATTGCCATGTAAGAGTGGGCTGCATTGAGCTGCAATGGGAGAACTTTTCAGGAATTACCACCCTGACTGAAATTGCCATGTAAGGGGGCTGCAATGGGCTGCAATGGGAGGACTTTTTAGGAATTAGCCCCCTGACTGATATTGCCTTGTAACAGTGGGCTGCAATGGTCTGCAATGGGAGAACTTTTGAGGAATTACCTTCCTGACTAGAATTGCCATGTAAGAGTGGGCTGCAATGGGCTGCAGTGGGAGGACTTTCGAGGAATTCCCCCCTTCCCCCAACTAAAATTGCCATATAAGAGTGGGCTGCAATGGGCTGCAATGGGAGGACTTATCATGAGTTACCCCCTGACTGAAATTGCCATGTAAGGGGCTGCAATGGGCTGCAATGGGAGGACTTTTCAGGAATTAGCCCCCTGACTGATATCGCCTTGTAAGAGTGGGCTGCAATGGGCTGCAATGGGAGGACTTTTAAGGAATTACCTTCCTGACTAAAATTGCCATGTAAAAATGGGCTGCAATGGGCTGCAATGGGAGAACTTTTGGGGAATTACCCCCGGACTAAAATTACTATTTAAGAGTGGGCTGCAATGGGCTGCAATGGGAAAACTTTTGAGGAATTACCCCCCCCCCCCCCCCCCTGAGTAAAACTGCCATGAAAGAGTGGGCTGCAATGAGCTGCAATGGGGGAAATTTTCAGGAATTACCACCCTGACTGAAATCGCCATGTAAGGGGACTGCAATGGGCTGCAATGGGAGGAATTTTCAGGAATTACCTTCCTGACTAAAATTGCCATGTAAAAGTGGGCTGCAATGGGCTGCAATGGGAGAACTTTTGGGGAATTACCCCCGGACTAAAATTGCCATTTAAGAGTGGGCTGCAATGGGCTGCAATGGGAAAACTTTTGAGGAATTATCCCCCCCCCTCCGACTAAAGTTGCCATGTAGGAGTGGGCTGCATTGAGCTGCAATGGGAGAACTTTTCAGGAATTACCACCCTGACTGAAATTGCCATGTTAGGGGGCTGCAATGGGCTGCAATGGGAGGACTTTTCAGGAATTGGCCCCCTGACTGATATTGCCTTGTAAGAGTGGGCTGCAATGGGATGCAATGGGAGGACTTTTGAGGAATTACCTTCCTGACTAAAATTGCCATGAAAGAGTGGGCTGCAATGGGCTGCAGTGGGAGGACTTTTGAGGAATTCCCCCACTCCCCCAACTAAAATTGCCATATAAGAGTGGGCTGCAATGGGCTGCAATGGGAGGACTTATCATGAGTTACCCCCTGACTGAAATTGCCATGTAAGAGTGGGCTGCATTGAGCTGCAATGGGAGAACTTTTCAGGAATTACCACCCCGACTGAAATTGCCATGTAAGGGGGCTGCAATGGGCTGCAATGGGAGGATTTTTCAGGAATTAGCCCCCTGACTGATATTGCCTGGTAAGAGTGGGCAGCAATGGGCTGCAATGGGAGGACCTTTGAGGAATTACCTTCCTGACTAAAATTGCCATGGAAGAGTGGGCTGCAATGAGCTGCAGTGGGAGGACTTTTGAGGAATTCCCCCCCCCCCCTCCCCCAACTAAAATAGCCATATAAGAGTGGGCTGCAATGGGCTGCAATGGGAGGATTTATCATGAGTTACCCCCTGACTGAAATTGCCAAGTAAGGGTGTTGCAATGAGAGGTCTTTTCAGGAATTAGCCCCCTGACTGATATTGCCTTGTAAGAGTGGTCTGCAATGGGCTGCAATGGGAGGACTTTTGAGGAATTACCTTCCTGACTAAAATTGCCATGTAAGAGTGGGCTGCAATGGGCTGCAATGGGAGAACTTTTGGGGAATTACCCCCGGACTAAAATTGCCATTCAAGAGTGGGATGCAATGCGCTGCAATGGGAAAACTTTTGAGGAATTACCCCCCCCCCTGACTAAAATTGCCATATAAGAGTTGGCTGCAATGGGAGGACTTTTCAGGAATTAGCCCCCTGACTGATATTGCCTGGTAAGAGTGGGCAGCAATGGGCTGCAATGGGAGGACTTTTGAGGAATTACCTTCCTGACTAAAATTGCCATGTAAGAGTGGGCTGCAATGGGCTGCAATGGGAGGACTTTTGACGAATCCCCCCCACCCCCCGACTAAAATTGCCATATAAGAGTGGGCTGCAATAGGCTGCAATGGGAGGACTTATCATGAGTTACCCCCTGACTGAAATTGCCATGTAAGAGTGGGCTGCAATGGGCTGCAATTGGAGGGATTTTCAGGATTTACTCCCTCCCCTGACTGAAATTGCCATGTAAGAGTGGGTTGCAATGGGCTGCAATGGGAGGACTTTTGAAGAATTACACCTGAATAAAATTGCAATGTAAAAGTGGGCTGCAATGAGCTGCAAGTGGAGGACTTTTCAGGAATTATCACTCTGACTGAAATTACCATGTAAGAGTGGGCTGCAATGGGCTGCAATGGCAGAACTTTTGACTAATTACCCCCCTGACTAAAATTGCCATATAAAAGAGGGCTGCAATGGGCTGCAATGGGAGGACTTTTGAGGAATAACCTTCCCGACTAAAATTGCCATGTAAGAGTGGGCTGCAATGGGCTGCAAGGGGAGGACTTTTGAGGAATTATCTCCCCCCCCCTCACCTGACTAAAATTGCCATATAAGAGTGGGCTGCAATGGGCTGCAATGGGAGGACTTATCATGAATTACCCCCTGACTGAAATTGCTATGTATGTGTGGTCTGCAATGGGCTGCAATGGAAGGACTTTTGAGGAATTACCTCCCTGGCTAAAATTTCCATGTAAGTGTGGGCTGCAATGGGCTGCAATTGGAGGGATTTTCAGGAATTAATCCCCTGACTGAAATTGCCACGTAAGAGTGGGTTGCAAGGGGCTGCAATGGGAGGACTTTTGATGAATTACCCCCTTAATAAAATTGCCATGTAAAAGTGGGCTGCAATGAGCTGCAAGTGGAGGACTTTTCAGGAATTACCACTCTGACTGAAATTACCATGTAAGAGTGGGCTGCAATGGCAGAACTTTTGACTAATTACCCCCCTGACTAAAATTGCCATATAAAAGAGGGCTGCAATGGGCTGCAATGGGAGGACTTTTGAGGAATTACCTTCCCGACTAAAATTGCCATGTAAGAGTGGGCTGCAATGGGCTGCAAGGGGAGGACTTTTGAGGAATTACCCCCCCCCCCTCACCTGACTAAAATTGCCATATAAGAGTGGGCTGCAATGGGCTGCAATGGGAGGACTTATCATGAATTGCCCCCTGACTGAAATTGCTATGTATGAGTGGTCTGCAATGGGCTGCAATGGAAGGACTTTTGAGGAATTACCTCCCTGGCTAAAATTGCCATGTAAGTGTGGGCTGCAATGGGCTGCAATTGGAGGGATTTTCAGGAATTAATCCCCTGACTGAAATTGCCACAGAAGAGTGGGTTGCAAGGGGCTGCAATGGGAGGACTTTTGATGAATTACCCCCTTAATAAAATTGCCATGTAAAAGTGGGCTGCAATGAGCTGCAAGGGGAGGAATTTTCAGTAATTACCACCCTGACTGAAATTACCATGTAAGAGTGGGCTGCAATGGGCTGCATTGGAAGAACTTTTGAGGAATAACCCCCCTGACTAAAATTGCCATGTATGAGAGGGCTGCAATGGGCTGCAAGTGGAGGACTTGTGAGGAATTGTCCCCCCCCCGGCCTGACTAAAATTTTCATACAAGAGTTGGCTGCACTGGGCTGCAATGGGAGGACTTATCATGAATTACCTCCTGACTGAAATTGCCATGAAACAGTGGGCTGCAATGGGCTGCAATGGGAGGACTTTTGCGAAATTAACTCCCTGACTAAAATTGCCATGTAAGAGTGGGCTGCAATGGGCTGCAGTGAGAGGGATTTTGAGGAATTACATTCCTGACTAAAATTGCCATGTAAGAATGGGCTGCAACCGTTTGCAATGGGAGGACTTATCATGAATTACCCCCAGACTAAATTTAACTTGTAAGAGTGGGTTGCAATGGGATGCAATGGGAGGACTTTTGAGAAATTATCCCCTGAATAAAATTGCCATGTAAAAGTGGGCTGCAAGGGGAGGACTTTTCATGAAATACCACCCTGACTGAAATTACCATTTAAGAGTGGGCTGCAATGGGCTGCAATGGGATCACCTTTGAGGAATTAACCCCCCCCCCCCCTTGACTAAAATTGCATGTAAGAGAGGGCTACAATGGGCTGCAATGAGAGGACTTTTCAGGAATTAGTCCCCTGACTGATAATGCCTTGTAAGAGTGGGCTGCAATGGGCTGCAATGGGAGGACTTTTGAGGAAATAACTTCCTGACTAAAATTGCCATGTAAGAATGGGCTGCAATGGGCTGCAAGTGGAGGACTTTTGAGGAATTATCCCCCCGCCCCTGACTAAAATTGCCATAAAAGAGTGGTCTGCAATGGGCCGCAATGGGAGGACTTTTGAGGAATTACCTCCCTGACTAAAATTGCCATGTAAGAGTGGGCTGCAATGGGCTGCAATGGGAGGGATTTTCAGGAATTACTCCCCTGACTGAAATTGCCATGTAAGAGTGGGTTGCAATGGGCTGCAATGGGAGGACTTTTGAGGAATTACCCCCTGAAAAAAAATTGCCATGTAAATGTGGGCTGCAATGAGCTGCAAGGGGAGGAATTTTCAGGAATTACCACTCTGACTGAAATTACCATGTAAGAGTGGGCTGCAATCGGCTGCAATGGGAGAACAATTGAGGAATTAACCCCCCCCCCCGACTAAAATTGCCATGTAAGAGAGGGCTGCAATGGGCTGCAATGGGAGGACTTTTCAGGAATTAGCCCCCTGAGTGATATTGCGTTGTATGAATGGGCTGCAATGGGCTGCAATGGGAGGACTTTTGGAGAATTACCCCCTGAATAAAATTGCCATTTAAATGTGGGCTGCAATGAGCTGTAAGGGGAGGACTTCTCAGGAATTACCACCCTGACTAAAATTGCCATAAAAGAGTGGGCTGCAATGGGCTGCAATGGGAAGACTTTTGAGGAATTACCTCCTTGACTAAAATTGCCATGTAATAGGGGGCTGCAATGGGCCTCAAGTGGAGGACTTTTGAGGAATTATCCTCCCGCCCCTTACTGAAATTGCCATAAAAGAGTGGGCTGCAATGGGCTGCAATGGGAGGATTTATCATGAATTACCCCCTGGCTGAAATTGCCATGTAAGAGTGGGCTGAAATGGTTGCAATGGGACGACTTTTGAGGAATTACCTCCCTGACTAAAATTGCCTTGTAAGAGTGGGCCGCAATGGGCTGCAAGTGGAGGACTTTTGAGGAATTATCCCCCCCGCCCCTGATCAAAATTGCCATAAAAGAGTGGGCTGCAATGGGCCGCAATGGGAGGACTTATCATGAATTACACCCTGACTGAAATTGCCAGGTAAGAGTGGGCTGCAATGGGCTGCAATGGGAGGAATTTTGAGAAATTAACTCCCTTACTAAAATTGCCCTTTAAGAGTGGGCTGCAATGGGCTGCAATGGGAGGGATTTTCAGGGATTACTCCCCTGACTGAAATTGCCCTGTAAGAGTGGGTTGCAATGGGCTGCAATGGGAGGACTTTTGAGGAATTACCCCCTGAAAAAAATTGCCATGTAAATGTGGCTGCAATGAGCTGCAAGGGGAGGACTTTTCAGGAATTACCACTCTGACTGAAATTACCATGTAAGAATGGGCTGCAATGGTCTGCAATGGGAGAACATTTAAGGAATTACCCCCCCCCCCCCTCCCCGACTAAAATTGCCATTTAAGAGAGGGCTGCAATGGGCTGCAATGGGAGGACTTTTCAGGAATTAGCCCCCTGACTGATATTGCCTTATAAGAATGGGCTGCAATGGGCTGCAATGGGAAGACTTTTGAGGAATTACCCCCTGAACAAAATTGCCATGTAAATGTGGGCTGCAATGAGCTGCAAGGGGAGGAGTTTTCAGGAATTACCACCCTTGATTGAAATTACCATGTAAGAGTGGGCTTCAATGGGCTGCAAGTGGAGGACTTTTGAGGAACTGTCCCCCCCCCCCGCCCCTGACTAAAATTGCCATAAAAGAGTGGGCTGCAATGGGCTGCATTGGGAGGACTTATCATGAATTCCCCCCCGACTGAAATTGCCATGTAGGAGTGGGCTGCAATGGGCTGCAATGGGAAGACTGTTGAGGAATTACCTCCCTGACTAAAATTGCCATGTAAGAGGGGGCTGCAATGGGCTGCAAGTGGAGGATTTTTGAGGAATTATCCCCCCGCCACTGACTGAAATTGCCATAAAAGAGTGGGCAGCAATGGGCTGCAATGGGAGGGATTTTCAGGAATTACTCCCCTGACTGAAATTGCCATGTAAGAGTGGGTTGCAATGGGCTGCTATGGGAGGACTTTTGAGGAATTATCCCCTGAATAAAATTGCCATGTAAATGTGGGCTGCAATGAGCTGCAAGGGGAGGACTTTTCAGGAATAACCACCCAGACTTAAAATACCATGGAAGAGTGGGCTGCAATGGGCTGCAATGGGAGAACATTTGATGAATTACCCCCCCCCCCCCCCTGACTAAAATTGCCATGTAAGAGAGGGCTGCAATGGGCTGCAATGGGAGGACCTTTCAAGAATTAGCCCCCAGACTGATATTGCCTTGTAAGAATGGGCTGCAATGGGCTGCAATGGGAGGACTTTTGAGGAATTACCCCCTGAAAAAAATTGCCATGTAAATGTGGGCTGCAATGAGCTGCAAGGGGAGGAATTTTCAGGAATCATCACCCTGACTGAAAATACCATGTAAGAGTGGGCTGCAATGAGCTGCAATGGGAGAAATTTTCAAGAATTACCACCCTGACTGAAATCGCCATGTAAGGAGGCTGCAATGGGCTGCAATGGGAAGAATTTTCATGAATCCCCCCCGACTGAAATTGCCATGTAAGAGTGGGCTGCAATGGGCTGCAATGGGAAGCCTGTTGAGGAATTACCTCCCTGACTAAAATTGCCATGTAAGAGGGGGCTGCAATGGGCTGCAAGTGGAGGATTTTTGAGGAATTATCCCCCCGCCACTGACTGAAATTGCCATAAAAGAGTGGGCAGCAATGGGCTGCAATGGGAGGGATTTTCAGGAATTACTCCCCTGACTGAAATTGCCATATAAGAGTGGGTTGCAATGGGCTGCTATGGGAGGAATTTTGAGGAATTACCCCATGAATAAAATTGCCATGTAAATGTGGGCTGCAATGAGCTGCAAGGGGAGGACTTTTCAGGAATAACCACCCGGACTTAAAATACCATGTAAGAGTGGGCTGCAATGGGCTGCAATGGGAGAAAATTTGAGGAATTACCCCCACCCCTGACTAAAATTGCCATGTAAGAGAGGGCTGCAATGGGCTACAATGGGAGGACTTTTGAGGAATTGACCCCTGAAAAAAATTGCCATGTATATGTGGGCTGCAATGAGCTGCAAGGGGAGGAATTTTCAGGAATCATCACCCTGACTGAAAATACCATGTAAGAGTGGGCTGCAATGGGCTGCAATGGGAGAACATTTGAGGAATTACTCCCCCCCCTGACTAAAATTGCCATGTAAGAGAGGGCTGCAATGGGCTGCAATGGGAGGACCTTTCAGGAATTAGCCCCCTGACTGATATTGCCTTGTAAGAATGGGCTGCAATGGGCTACAATGGGAGGACTTTTGAGGAATTAACCCCTGAAAAAAATTGCCATGTAAATGTGGGCTGCAACGAGCTGCAAGGGGAGGAATTTTCAGGAATCATCACCCTGACTGAAAATACCATGTAAGAGTGTGCTGCAATGGGCTGCAATGGGAGAACATTTGAGGAATTACCCCCCCCCCCCTGACTAAAATTGCCATGTAAGAGAGGGCTGCAATGGGCTGCAATGGGAGGACCTTTCAGGAATTAGCCCCCTGACTGAAATCGCCATGTAAGAGTGGGTTTTAATGGGCTGCAATGGGATGAATTTTGAGGAAATAACCCCTGAATAAAGTTGCCATGTAAATGTGGGCTGCAATGAGCTGCAAGGGGAGAACTTTTCAGGAATTAACACCCTGACTGAAATTACCAAGTAAGAGTGGGCAGCAATGGGCTGCAATGGGAGAACATTTGAGGAATTACCCCCCCCCCCCCCCCCTGACTAAAATTGTCATGTAAGAGAGGGCTGCAATGGGCTACAATGGGAGGACTTTTGAGGAATTACCCCCTGAAAAAAATTGCCATGTAAATGTGGGCTGCAATGAGCTGCAAGGGGAGGAATTTTCAGGAATCATCACCCTGACTGAAAATACCATGTAAGAGTGGGCTGCAATGGGCTGCAATGGGAGAACATTTGAGGAATTACTCCCCCCCCCTGACTAAAATTGTCATGTAAGAGAGGGCTGCAATGGGCTGCAATGGGAGGACCTTTCAGGAATTAGCCCCCTGACTGATATTTCCTTGTAAGAATGGGCTGCAATGGGCTGCAATGGGAGGACTTTTGAGGAATTACCCCCTGAAAAAAATTGCCATGTAAATGTGGGCTGCAATGAGCTGCAAGGGGAGGAATTTTCAGGAATCATCACCCTGACTGAAAATACCATGTAAGAGTGGGCTGCAATGCGCTGCAATGGGAGAACATTTGAGGAATTACCCCCCCCCCTGACTAAAATTGCCATGTAAGAGAGGGCTGCAATGGGCTGCAATGGGAGGACCTTTCAGGAATTAGCCCCCTGACTGAAATCTCCATGTAAGAGTGGGTTTTAATGTGCTGCAATGGGAGGAATTTTGAGGAATTAACCCCTGAATAAAGTTGCCATGTAAATGTGGGCTGCAATGAGCTGCAAGGGGAGGACTTTTCAGGAATTAACACCCTGACTGAAATTACCAAGTAAGAGTCGGCAGCAATGGGCTGCAATGGGAGAACATTTGAGGAATTACCCCCCCTCCCCCTGACAAAAATCTCCATGTAAGAGAGGGCTGCAATAGGCTGCAATTGGAAGGCTTTTAAGGAGTTAGCCCCCTGACTGATATTGCCTTGTAAGAATGGGCTGCAATGGGAGGAGTTTTGGGGAATTACCCCCTGAATAAAAATGCCATGTAAATGTGGGCTGCAATGAGCTGCAAGGGGAGGACTTTTCAGGAATAACCACCCTGTCTTAAATTACCATGTAAGAGTGGGCTGCAATGGGCTGCAATGTGAGAACATTTGAGGAATTAACCCCCCTGACTAAAATTGCCATGTAAGAGAGGGCTGCAAGGGGCTGCAATGGGAGGACTTTTCGGGAATTAGCCCCCTGACTGATATTGCCTTGTAAGAATGGGCTGCAATGGGCTGCAATGGGAGGATTTTTGAGGAATTACCCCCTGAAAAAAATTGCCATGTAAATGTGGGCTGAAATGAGCTGCAAGGGCAGGACTTTTCAGGAATCATCACCCTGACTGAAATTACCATGCAAGAGTGGGCTGCAATGGGAGAACATTTGAGGAATTACCCCCTCCCCTGTCTAAAATTGCCATGTAAGAGAGGCCTGCAATGGGCTGCAATGGGAGGACTTTTCAGGAATTAGCCCCCTGACTGATATTGCCTTGTAGGAGTGGGCTGCAATGGGCTGCAAGGGGAGGACTTTTGAGGAATTATCCCCCCGCCCCTGAATAAAATTGCCATATAAGAGTGGGCTGCAATGGGCTGCAATGGGAGGACCTATCATGACTTACCCCCTGACTGAAATTGCCATGTAAGAGTGGGCTGCAATGAGCTGCGATGGGAGGACTTTTGAGGAATTACCTCCCTGACTAAAATTGCCATGTAAGAGTAGGCTGCAATGGGCTGCAATGGGAGGGATTTTCAGGAATTACTCCCCTGACTGAAATTGCCATGTAAGAGTGGGTTGCAATGGGCTGCAATGGGAGGTTTTTTGAGGAATTAACCCCTGAATAAAATTGCCATGTAAATGTGGGCTGCAATGAGCTGCAAGGGGAGGAGATTTCAGGGATTACCACACTGACTGAAATTACCAAAAAAGAGTGGGCAGCAATGTGCTGCAATGGGAGAACATTTGAGGAATTACCCCCCCCCCCCGACTATAATTGCCATGTAAGAGCGGGCTGCAATGGGCTGCAATGAGAGGACTTTTCAGGAATTAGCCCCATGACTGATATTGCCTTGTAAGAGTGGGCTGCACTGGGAGGAGTTTTGAGGAATTACCCCCTGAATAAAAATGCCATGTAAATGTGGGCTGCAATGAGCTGCAAGGGGAGGACTTTTCAGGAATAACCACCCTGTCTTAAATTACCATGTAAGAGTGGGCTGCAATGGGCTGCAATGTGAGAACATTTGAGGAATTAACCCCCCTCCCCCTGACAAAAATCTCCATGTAAGAGAGGGCTGCAATAGGCTGCAATTGGAAGGCTTTTAAGGAGTTAGCCCCCTGACTGATATTGCCTTGTAAGAATGGGCTGCAATGGGAGGAGTTTTGGGGAATTACCCCCTGAATAAAAATGCCATGTAAATGTGGGCTGCAATGAGCTGCAAGGGGAGGACTTTTCAGGAATAACCACCCTGTCTTAAATTACCATGTAAGAGTGGGCTGCAATGGGCTGCAATGTGAGAACATTTGAGGAATTAACCCCCCTGACTAAAATTGCCATGTAAGAGAGGGCTGCAAGGGGCTGCAATGGGAGGACTTTTCGGGAATTAGCCCCCTGACTGATATTGCCTTGTAAGAATGGGCTGCAATGGGCTGCAATGGGAGGATTTTTGAGGAATTACCCCCTGAAAAAAATTGCCATGTAAATGTGGGCTGAAATGAGCTGCAAGGGCAGGACTTTTCAGGAATCATCACCCTGACTGAAATTACCATGCAAGAGTGGGCTGCAATGGGAGAACATTTGAGGAATTACCCCCTCCCCTGTCTAAAATTGCCATGTAAGAGAGGCCTGCAATGGGCTGCAATGGGAGGACTTTTCAGGAATTAGCCCCCTGACTGATATTGCCTTGTAGGAGTGGGCTGCAATGGGCTGCAAGGGGAGGACTTTTGAGGAATTATCCCCCCGCCCCTGAATAAAATTGCCATATAAGAGTGGGCTGCAATGGGCTGCAATGGGAGGACCTATCATGACTTACCCCCTGACTGAAATTGCCATGTAAGAGTGGGCTGCAATGAGCTGCGATGGGAGGACTTTTGAGGAATTACCTCCCTGACTAAAATTGCCATGTAAGAGTAGGCTGCAATGGGCTGCAATGGGAGGGATTTTCAGGAATTACTCCCCTGACTGAAATTGCCATGTAAGAGTGGGTTGCAATGGGCTGCAATGGGAGGTTTTTTGAGGAATTAACCCCTGAATAAAATTGCCATGTAAATGTGGGCTGCAATGAGCTGCAAGGGGAGGAGATTTCAGGGATTACCACACTGACTGAAATTACCAAAAAAGAGTGGGCAGCAATGTGCTGCAATGGGAGAACATTTGAGGAATTACCCCCCCCCCCCCGAATATAATTGCCATGTAAGAGCGGGCTGCAATGGGCTGCAATGAGAGGACTTTTCAGGAATTAGCCCCATGACTGATATTGCCTTGTAAGAGTGAACTGCACTGGGAGGAGTTTTGAGGAATTACCCCCCCCCCCCCCGACTAAAATTGCCATATAAGAGAGGGCTTCAATGGTCTGCAATAGGAGGACTTTTCAGGAATTAGCCCTCTGACTGATATTGCCTTGTAAAAATTGGCTGCAATGGGCTGCAACGGGAGGACTTTTGTTTTGAGGAATTAGCCCCCTGGCTGATATTCCCCTGTAAGAATGGGCTGCAATGGGTTGCAATGGGAGGACTTTTGAGGAATTACCCCCTGAATAAAATTGCAATGTAAATGTGGACTGCAATGAGCTGCAAGGGGAGGACTTTTCAGGAATTACCACCCTGAATGAAATTACCATGTAAGAGTGGGCAGCAATGGGCTGCAATGAGAGAACATTTGAGGAATTACCCCCCCCCCCCCTGACTATAATTGCCATGTAAGAGAGGGCTGCAATGGGCTGCAATGGGAGGACTTTTCAGGAATTAGCCCCATGACTGATATTGCCTTGTAAGAATGGGCTGCAATGGAAGGAGTTTTGAGGAATTGCCCCCTGAAAAAAATTGCTATGTAAATGTGGGCTGCAATGAGCTGCAAGGGGAGGACTTTTAAGGAATTACCACCCTGACTGAAATTACCATGTAACAGTGGACTGCAATGGGAGAATATTTGAGGAATTACCCCCCCCCCCCCCCGACTAAAATTGCCATGTAAGAGAGGGCTTCAATGGGCTGCAATAGGAGGACTTCTCAGGAATTAGCCCTCTGACTGATATTGCCTTGTAAGAATGGGCTGCAATGGGCTGCAATGGGAGGACTTTTGTTTTGAGGAATTAGCCCCCTGGCTGATATTGCCTTGAAAGAATGGGCTGCAATGGGTTGCAATGGGAGGACTTTTGAGGAATTACCCCCTGAATAAAATTGCCATGTAAATGTGGGCTGCAATGAGCTGCAAGGGGAGGACTTTTCAGGAATTACCACCCTGACTGAAATTACCATGTAAGAGTGGGCTGCAATGGGCTGCAATGGGAGAACATTTGAGGAATTAACCCCCCCCCCCCGACTAAAATTGCCATGTAAGAGAGGGCT
The DNA here is from genome assembly GCF_964194025.1 of Convolutriloba macropyga. Lineage (NCBI taxonomy): Eukaryota > Metazoa > Xenacoelomorpha > Acoela > Convolutidae > Convolutriloba > Convolutriloba macropyga. The sequence continues at coordinate 4,281,207 of NC_134481.1, forward strand.
GCAATGGGCTGCAATGGGAGGACTTTTCAGGAATTAGCCCCCTGACTGATATTGCCTTGTAAAAGTGGGCTGCAATGGGCTGCAAGGGGTAGACTTCTGAGGAATTACCCCCACCCCCCCCCACCCCCTTGACTAAAATTGCCATGTAAGAGAGGGCTGCAATGGGCTGCAATGGGAGGACTTTTCAGGAATTAGCCCCCTGACTGATATTGCCTTGTAAAAGTGGGCTGCAATGGGCTGCAAGGGAGGGCTTTTGAGGAATTATCCCCCCGCCCCTGAAAAAAATTGCCATATAAGAGTGGGCTGCAATGGGCTGCAATGGGAGGACCTATCATGACTTACCCACGGACTGAAATTGCCATGTAAGAGTGCGCTGCAATGAGCTGCGATGGGAGGACTTTTGAGGAATTACCTCCCTGACTAAAATTGCCATGTAAGAGTGGGCTGCAATGGGCTGCAATGGGAAGGATTTTCAGGAATTACTCCCCTGACTGAAATTGCCATGTAAGAGTGGGTTGCAATGGGCTGCAATGAGAGGTTTTTTGAGGAATTAACCCCTGAATAAAATTGCTATGTAAATGTGGGCTGCAATGAGCTGCAAGGGGAGGACTTTTCAGGAATTACCACCCTGACTGAAATTACCATGTAAGAGTGGGCTGCAATGGGCTGCATCGGGAGAACATTTCAGGAATTACCCCCCCCCCCCCCCCCCTGACTAAAGTTGCCATGTAAGAGAGGGCTGCAATGGGCTGCAATGGGAGGACTTTTCAGGAATTAGCCCCCCAACTGATATTGCCTTTTAAGAGTGGGCTGCAATGGGCTGCGATGGGAGGACTTTTGAGGAATTAACCCCTGAATAAAATTGCCATGTAAATGTGGGATGCAATGAGCTGCAAGGGGAGGACTTTTCCGGAATTACCACCCTGACTGAAATTACCATGTAAGAGTGGGCTGCAATGTGCTGCAATGGGAGAACGTTTGAGGAATTACCCCCCTCCTGGCTAAAATCGCCATGTAAGAGAGGGCTGCAATGGGCTAAAATGGGAGGACTTTTCAGGAATTAGCCCCCTGACTGATATTGTCTTGTAAGAGTGGGCTGCAATGGGCTGCAAGGGGAGGACTTTTGAGGAATTATCCCCCCGCCCCTGACTAAAATTGCCATATAAGAGTGGGCTGCAATGGGCTGCAATGGGAGGACTTTTGAGCAATTACCTCCCTGACTAAAATTGCCATGTAAGAGTGGGCTGCAATGGGCTGCAATGGGAGGGATTTTCAGGAACTACTCTCCTGACTGAAATTACCATGTAAGAGTGGGTTGCAATGGGCTGCAATGGGTTAACATTTGAGGAATTATCCCCCCTGGCTAAAATTGCCATGTAAGAGAGGGCTGTAATGGGCTGCGATGGGAGGACTTTTGAGCAATTACCTCCCTGACTAAAATTGCCATGTAAGAGTGGGCTGCAATGGGCTGCAATGGGAGGGATTTTCAGGAATTACTCTCCTGACTGAAATTACCATGTAAGAGTGGGTTGCAATCGGCTGCAATGGGATAACATTTGAGGAATTATCCCCCCTGGCTAAAATTGCCATGTAAGAGAGGGCTGCAATGGGCTGCAATGGAAGGACTTTTTAGGAATTACTTCCTGACGAAAATTGCCATGTAAGAGTGGGCTGCAATGAGCTGCGATGGAGGACTTTTGAGCAATTACCTCCCTGACTAAAATTGCCATGTAAGAGTGGGCTGCAATGGGCTACAATGGGAGGACTTTTCAGGAATTAGCCCCCTGACTGATATTGTCTTGTAAGAGTGGGCTGCAATGGGCTGCAAGGGGAGGACTTTTGAGGAATTATCCCCCCGCCCCTGACTAAAATTGCCATATAAGAGTGGGCTGCAATGGGCTGCAATGGGAGGACTTTTGAGCAATTACCTCCCTGAGAAAAATTGCCATGTAAGAGTGGGCTGCAATGGGCTGCAATGGGAGGGATTTTCAGGAACTACTCTCCTGACTGAAATTACCATGTAAGAGTGGGTTGCAATGGGCTGCAATGGGATAACATTTGAGGAATTATCCCCCCTGGCTAAAATTGCCATGTAAGAGAGGGCTGCAATGGGCTGCGATGGGAGGACTTTTGAGCAATTACCTCCCTGACTAAAATTGCCATGTAAGAGTGGGCTGCAATGGGCTGCAATGGGAGGAATTTTCAGGAATTACTCTCCTGACTGAAATTACCATGTAAGAGTGGGTTGCAATGGGCTGCAATGGGATAACATTTGAGGAATTATCCCCCCCTGGCTAAAATTGCCATGTAAGAGAGGGCTGCAATGGGCTGCAATGGAAGGACTTTTTAGGAATTACTTCCTGACGAAAATTGCCATGTAAGAGTGGGCTGCAATGAGCTGCGATGGGAGGACTTTTGAGCAATTACTTCCCTGACTAAAATTGCCATGTAAGAGTGGGCTGCAATGGGCTGCAATGGGAGGGATTTTCAGGAATTACTCTCCTGACTGAAATTACCATGTAAGAGTGGGTTGCAATGGGCTGCAATGGGATAACATTTGAGGAATTATCCCCCCTGGCTAAAATTGCCATGTAAGAGAGGGCTGCAATGGGCTGCAATGGAAGGACTTTTTAGGAATTACTTCCTGACAAAAATTGCCATGTAAGAGTGGGCTGCAATGGGCTGCAAGGGGAGGACTTTTGAGGATTTATCCCCCCGCCCTTGACTAAAATTGCCATATAAGAGTGGGCTGCACTGGGCTGCAATGGGAGGACTTATCATGACTTACCCCCTGGCTGAAGTTGCCATGTAAGAGTGGGCTGCAATGCGCTGCAATGGGAGGAATTTTCAGGAATTACTCCCCTGACTGAAATTGCCATGTAAGAGTGGGTTGCAGAGGGCTGCAATGGGAGAACTTTTGAGGAAGTAACCCCTGAATAAAATTGCCCTGTATAAGTGGGCTGCAATGAGCTGCAAGGGGATGACTTTTCAGGTATTAGCACCCTGACTGAAATTACCATGTAAGAGTGGGCTGCAATGGGCTGCAATGGGAGAACTTTTGAGGAATTACCCCCCCCCCCCCCCCCGCCCTGACTAAAATTGCCATGTAAGAGTGGGCTGCAATGAGCTGCAATGGGAGGACTTTTCAGGAATTACCACTCTGACTGAAATTACCATATAAGAGAGGGCTGCAATGGGCTGCAATGGGAGGACTTTTGAGGAATTACCACCCCTGACTAAAATTGCCATGTAAGAGAGGGCTGAAATGGGCTGCAATGGGAGGACTTTTAAGGAATTAGCCCTCTGACTGAAGCTGCCATGTAACAGTGCGCTGTAATGGGCTGCATTTGAAGGATTTTTGAGGAGTTAACCCCTGACTAAAATTGCCATGTAAGAGTGGGCTGCAATGGGCTGCAATGGGAGAACTTTTCAGGAATTAGCCCTCTGACTGAAGCTGCCATGTAACAGTGCGCTGTAATGGGCTGCATTTGAAGGATTTTTGAGGAGTTAACCCCTGACTAAAATTGCCATGTAAGAGTGGGCTACAATGAGCTGCAATGGGAGGACTTTTGAAGAATTACGCCCACCCCCACCCCCCCCCCCCCACCCCCCCCCGAACTGAAATTGCCATGAGAGAGTGCGCTGAAATGGGATGCAATGGGAGGACTTTTGATGAATTAGCCCCTGACTAAAATTGCCATGTAAGAGCGGGCTGCAATGGGCTGCAATGGGAGGACTTTTGTGCAATTACCCCTGACTAAAATTGCCTGGTAAGAATGGGCTGCAATGGACTGCAATGGGAGGACTTTTAAGGAATTAACCCCTGACTGAAATTGCAATGTAAGAATGCGCTGCACTGCGCTGCAATGGGAAGATTTTGGAGGAATTACCCCCATTGACTAAATTTGCCTTGTAAGAGTGCGCTGCAATCGACTGCAATGGTCGGACTTTTCAGGGATTACTCCCCTGACTGAAATTGCCATATAAAAGGGGGTAAAAAGGTGTAAGAGTGAGGGGGAAATTTGTTCAGAGGGGGAAAAAGATGTAAGAGTTGGGCTGCCATGGGGGGGGGATAAAATGGTGTAAGAGTGAGGGGGTAATTTTTTCAGATGGGGTAAAATGGTGTAAGAGTTGGGCTGTCAAGGGGGAAAAATGGTGTAAGAGTGAGGGGGTAATTTGTTCTGAGGGGGTATAATGAGGTCAGAGTGAGGGGGTAATTTCTTGAGAGGGGGCAATTCTGACAATATTATTCATAAATACAGACTGTCAAGAGTTGGACAAGCATTGATGGTCTGGAGGTTAATTCGACACAGCTGAGGGTACAGAGGTTGTGAGTTCAAGACTGGCAGTCTTCAGGTATAATCGCTAAAACAATGTAAGATTGAGGGGTGCAAAATGATGTAAGATTTGGCTGCCAAAGGGGCTAAATTGGTGTAAGAGTGAGGGGGTAAAAGACAAATTAATCCACCCACTTTTACATTTTTTTTTGTCTGTCAAGGGGGGGGGGGCGATGAAAGAGTTGGGGTATGGAGAAATTACCCCCGAACTCCTAAATTGTTTTACTCCAGTTGACCGGCCAAAAAAGATGTAAGAGTGTGGGGTTACTTTGTCTTTTACCCCCTCACTCTTACACCATTTTACCCCCCTTGGAAGCCCAATGCAGCCCCAAAAGACGTAAGAGTTTGAGCTGCTTTTTGCTAAAAATCCTCCCATTGCAGCCCCACTCTTACGTCATTTTGAGCGGAAAAATTCAACCGGGATAACACTGAAATACTAAACTTTGTAGTTCTTTGGCGCAGTTATTTGTAAAATCGGCTTTAGGGAAGTTTAATGGCTTACCTTCCATTTTAATGCTCAAGGAAAATATCAACATTATATGAGCTGCAAACAGAACAATTTTTCCTCAAAAAGTTTTTGATAAAACCTATCAGATAGAAGCTATTCAAAAGATGGATCAAAAGAAAGAGAACATGCATTCTTAGGGAGCAAATGAGGCCTGTCAATTGTTTCGTCTTGGACAGAAATATAGAAAGGCCATCAACAGTGAGTTCAGAAACTACCCGTGGCGAGGTTGTAGAATTATGATTCGACAAAGCGTCGTCTGGGCGGTTGTCATTCCGATTCGTTAAATATACGGTCCCGGAAGAAGTTAATGACCCTGTAAGTTGAATCATAAATCTGGTATTTCGGAACAATGACCCCGTCTGTCGAGTCATAATACTACAGCTTCGAATCATAAATCACCGTAATTTGGTTCATGCGGCCCGAACTTCGATTCATAAATCCACATGATTCGAGTCATGCATCTTGTATTTCGAAGCATAAATCTAGTATTTCGGAACAATGACCCGGTCTTCCGAATCAAAAACCTGGTATATCGGAACAAAGGCCCGGTCTTTCGAGTAATAAAGCTTGCGTTTTGAATCATATATCGCTGTAATTTGCATCATGCGGCCCGGACTTCGACTCATATATCCACAT